>NC_052326.1:18092817-18412817 GCF_016432855.1 Salvelinus namaycush | reverse complement strand
ATAACACAACGTAAGTTAATGATTTAGCCTTCCACACAGAAACTGTGGCTGAAGTTGAAGTGAGATTAACCCAAAGATAAAGCATTTTAAACATAGTCAGTTTCATGATTCACACATGGTGACAAAATAATTCATTTATCAGTGACAATGACCGCGTAATTGGATGACAACTTAAAGATGAGTCTTGTTTATTTATGCATTCAGGATATGCTGTGGGAACCCTGTGTCTGAGTAACACTACTGTGTGTCTGTGTGTGTGTGTGTGTGTGTGTGTGTGTGTGTGTGTGTGTGTGTTAGGGGGAGCGTTTGGTAATCATAGATGTGGACAGCTCTCATGTTAATAGTCCCGTACCCCTTCAAACATTCAACCTCCAGCTGCGTACCCCCTCTAGCACCAGGGTCAGCGCACTCTCAAATGTTGTTTTTTTGCCATCCTTGTAAGCCTGCCACACACACACACACACACACTATAAGATATATTTCTTAAACATAAGAAAGAGTTTTTGTCACAACCCGGCTCGTTGGAAGTGACAAAGAGCTCTTATAGGACCAGGGCACAAATAATAATATAATCAATAATTTTTCTCTATTTAACCATCTTACATATAAAACCTTATTTGTTCATCAAAAATGGTGAATAACTCACCACAGGTTAATGAGACGGGTGTGCTTGAAAGGATGCACATAACTCTGCAATGTTGGGTTGTATTCGAGAGAGTCTCAGTCTTAAATCATTTCCCACACACAGTCTGTGCCTCTATTTAGTTTTAATGCTAGTGAGGGCCGAGAATCCACTCTCACATAGGTATGCGGTTGCAAAGGGCACCAGTGTCTTAACAGCACGATTTGCAGTGTACCCAAGTGACGTCAAACTGCTTGCAAGCGCGTTACCAATCCACCATGTCTCCCTGTCACTTATTTTGCGCCATCAGCACAGATACCAACATGACCAGCAGCTACGTTTGGCTACATACGGACCGTTAGTGGAATTCCCGCGAGAGAGTAACGGTTAACGTGATTGGATGTTAATTATTTGACTAGGCTACCTGTATTTGACATTGTGTTGTTATTTCGCTGAACACTAGATGGTTCATTTTTGGAAGTGGCTCCTTAGGCGAGAAAAAACCTCACCCAAATGTATAGCCCCGTTGGAAAATATAAATGAACTGTTTGAAAATGTGAAGATTTTTTTTTTTTACCAAACATACATAAAATATATATATATAAAAAATAAATTAAAAAAAAATATATAAAAAAAAAATATATATATAAATATAAAAATATATATATTGTATGTATGTTTGGTTAAAAAAAAAATCTTCACATTTTCAAACAGTTCATTTATATTTATATATATTTTTTAAATATATATATATTTAAAAAAAATATATCACATTTTTATTTGGTGTATGGGAATACCTGGTGTAAAGTCAGTGTTAAACGGCTCTATGATACATTGGTGACGAGATTATGGAACCCCGCCATGGTAATTGATGACAGAGCCAGTCAAACTCATCTCCTGTTCACTATCTCTCTTTCTGCTCCCTCTCTCGTTCCATCTTTCCCTCTCCATTACTAAAGAGATGCTGTTTACCTACTGCTACTCCAAAGATATTCTGCTTGACCAAGCAAGGATTGAGGTAACGCTTTTGTCATGGTGGATGAATTAGAATAGACTTATTACATTTTCAAGAAATCTCATCAACAGAAAAACAATACCATCTGTCTACAATGTTGCTTTACTACAAGCACTGTGATGTCTGAACAAAGATGGCCGCCCACGAGGTAGCAGCTCCTTCTACCTAAAAAGTGGAGGGAGAACCAATCACCAATCTCTCCTGCTTGTTCCTTCTCTTCAGTATGGGAACAACAGCCTCCTCACTCCAGTGAGCTGATGAGAATATGGCTGCTGGTAAAAATAGCCCAGGGAGCTGGGAGGAGAAGCTGGGAGATGCTCTTGCCACAGCGGCCATTTCAATGACAGCTGAGATAAATCAGAGATGTGACGATAACTCACACGCACCAGTGCCATAGTCTCAATCACACCATTGTCATATTCTCAATCACTTCTTCAATATCCTCTCCCCTGTAGCCACAGCTGTGACTTACAGGAGATGTGACATAATGGGATTGCTCCTCTGTAAATTGTGTTCTGTGTACAATGTAGCTTGTGTACGACGTCACTGTGGTCGGTGATTCACATCTCCTCCACCCTCAGTGCAAACTAACTCATCTTTCTTCTAGTGAGGGAAAATCGATGCGTAAGACAAACCCTCAAACAAAGGCTGAACTCTATCAGAGGAACCCCATGGAGACAGTACATCTGTAGTGTTGACCTTGGTGGAGGCTTCACCCAGGATGACTGTTCTACTACCAAAGCAGACTCAGTAGTGCTGTTGACTCATCCTGCCAATCACATGGCTCCACTCAGAGACAAACAGGAAGTGTGAGTTGTGACCCGTATTTCCAGGCCAGAATAGCCATCCTCTCAGCCAGATGATTAGAACACTGTCATTCCTATCGAGTTAATTAATTCCCTGTCCCACACAAAAGCTCCATTGATGTCTGCTGTGGAAGAGAAAGTCCTTCAAAGCTCCTCAGAGAATCGCTTTAATGAGTAAAACGACAGCACAGACCTCTTCTGTTCCAGCCTGACCTCACAAACCCGGAGGAACACTAGAGAGAGCCCCAAACTAACCTTTACACAGTTAGCATAAACCACCAATCAACACACAATAAGGCCTTTGAGATTTGATGCAAGCAATAGCCTAACGTTAACGCATGGCTAGAGAGATTGTTGAGAATCGCCAGTGCGGTAATATCATTAGTAATACAGCAAAAGCTTGATTGATGATAAGGCTTTCAATACTGAGAAGCTGTCCACTCTAATGCACTATTTACCATGGTAGCAGTTATTTATATCCTGCAACATTAGCATATTGTATTAACCATAATGCAGACATGCATTTCCACACAAACAGTGTACACTGATTAACATTGTGTGTATGGAGTAGGGCAGTGAATGTTGCAGGCCTTACATTGCATGCAGTGAGACATTTTCTGTTGGTAAGGACAACCCTGGAATGACAATCACTCATAAGCTAGCCTCAGTCTTCTCTGACACTGAGAGCTAAATTTACTCATACTGCAGTTGATACCATTTTCCGTATGATTCTGATTGCTCTGGATGTCAGAAAAGTGACAATGTGAAGTTTTGGTGCAGGACTGGCCGACTAGGGCAAAAGTAATACTGCAATATTGTCTAAAATAATACCCAAATATGTGACTGTATGTGTGCGCACCATGCCGTGCTCCTTTTTCCACCGGTGGCCCAGTCACCCACACATGGACCCCTAGCCCACCCCCAGACTGTGCCACCGGTGGAAACAGGAGCACAGCATGAGGCGCACACAGGCCTGTAAACTCTCCAAAAGTTAACAGAGGAAACACTTATCATCACAATCAGCAGCTGTTCACACACATACACTCACATCTGTAGCTTCCCCATTGCTAAGGGGAGGGGTGTGGCCGCCAAATGGCATGGTCCAGGGCCAAACAAGGAAAAACAAATCACCTAATGGGCTTTAAAAAGCAACATCCCCCCAGAAATTCTCACACACGTGTCCTTTCTTAATTGCATTATTTTACTTTAGATGTGTGTGTATTGTTATGTATTGTTAGATATGCTAGATATGTGTATGTGAGCAAATATAATTTGATTTGTCACTGTGAAAGGCTGGATCCCTCTGCTGTTCAGCATCAGTATCCTGGCCTGGCCTAATCCTCCCCATAGCCAGTGACCTGACCACAACCCCATGTCACTGCTCCCAACATATTGATCATTTCAGTCAGCACCCTTACATCTAGTCCACAATCATCCCTGAACAGCTAGCCTCATTAACCTATTATCACCCCCAAAATAGCAGTAAAGTTTCAAAATCAATATGTCATCCCTTGGCATGGACGCATCACTCCGGTTATCATGAGCTGGATGCTATGAAGGTGACCATGACACCTGAACCACAATCGATACATGCCATCACTGTGACCTCAGCTAGCTACCTCACAGACAATCAATTATCTACAGCAGGGGTCTCTAACCTTTTCTAGCATGAGAGCTAATTTAAAAAAAAATTAACATGTTGCGAGCACTATATTTTCTGTCAATATATCTGGTAAAACAATGGTTAATAAACAACTCTAAGGGGGACCCTATAAAATCCATGATTTTTTAAATACTAAATAATGTTTAACATTTTCCCAAATAGTTTTTTCCTGGTTTTAGATATTTGTTTAGTTTTTCCACTCTCGAAATTACAATTCTTTATAGAGAAACAACATCATTAGATGTTCTGAGTCCATGTCAATGCTTCAATCACATCTGAATTTAAACACTCCTCCAGGCTGAGTCAGGGCTATTTGACCAAGAATGAGAGTGATGGAATGCTGCATCAGATGACCTGGCCTCCACAATCACACAACCTCAGCCCAACTGAGATGGATTGGGATGAGTAGGACTGCAGAGTGAAGGAAAATCAGCCAACAAGTGCTCAGCATATGTGGGAACTCCTTCAAGACTGTTGGAAAAGCATTCCAGGTGAAGCTGGTTGAAGGGTTTTTCTTTCTTTTTACTATTTTGTACATTGTAGAATAATTGTGTAGACATCAAAACTATGAAATAACACATACTGTATGGAATCATGTAGTAACCAAAAAAAGTGTTAAATAAATCAGGTAAGCAGTTAACATTTAACCTTTTCATGTGTGAGTTCCAAATATCTCTAACGGTCTCCCCAGCGTGAGTGTTTATATGCACGTGATGTTAGAACGTTCTCTCCATTCCAGAATGTGATTGTTACGCAACAGTACATTTAATCTGCGTTGCCATCAAACCAAGGCACGGAGCCTGTTTTTATTTATAGGCTGTTTTCAACTTGTCAATTTCTATTTATTTTCTAAGAACAGTTTGAATTGAGGTGTGTTCCGCCTCATTCATTCACATAAAAGTAGTCATTTTTACTTTTGCGGACAAATCATTTTTAAGACATTTCTGACCCGGACAAAATTCCCCAAGCACTTCGCAATTGTTTGTGCTGTTCAAGTCTGCAGACATTTGCGCATGTCCCGTCAGAACAGGATCTGCACACACCTGTTCACATTTTCCGTCTGTTGCCCGCTTCACAGTCATTGCTTTCGTTACCAATAATAACTTAGGAAATGTGTGCGTTTCTATCAAAATAAGTGCCTTATTACGTTATAATATGTCATTTCTACTGTAGCTCACTGTATGTATGGAGCATAATATATTTGTGTATTTTTTTTTTTACCTTTATTTAACTAGGCAAGTCAGTTAAGAACACATTCTTATTTTCAATAATGGCCTAGGCACAGTGGGTTACATGCCTTGTTCAGGGGCAGAACGACAGATTTTTACCTCGTCAGCTCAGGGATTCGATCTTGCAACCTTCCGGTTACTAGTCCAACACTCTAACCACTAGGCTACCTGCTGCCCCTATATTCCTTATAACCGCAGACACACGATGTAACATTACTCATTTCATAACCTTTATGGTGTTATATTCAATCGTGCTTAGGTAGCTAGCTACATTCTTCTATTAGCTCTGTAAAACAATGCTAATTGCGTCAGAGAAGTATTAGCTTGTGTTGTATTTTGAAGCTACCCTGGCCTTATGACTCCCAAGTGGCACAGCGGTCTATGGCACAGCATCTCAGAGGCGTCACTATAGACACCCTGGTTCAAATCCAGGCTGCTTTTCTATCAAATTAAGTGCCTTATTATGTTAATAGTTTCTGTATGTGATTTGCATGTGAACTGTATGTCCAATTACAAAAAATACCTTGTTCAGTAATCATCTCCCCTGTTAGTTGGCGGTGAACTATGTGGCCACTGAGGGCTGCGTTGATCAGATAGAAAAATATATTCTTATACCACTTGGTCGTTTTCCGAATGCATTCCACAAAGATGTTTATCATGTTCGCCTTATCCACTGACCCCGTTTTGAGGTTATAGTCAAGCCCGCAGTCTGGTTTGATTTTTCTCTCTCCCCTGTGGTCGACATGGTTGCTATATGGACAGCGGAGAGGATTTCTCTTTTCCCTGTGGCCGACATGGTTGCTATATGGACAGTGGAGAGGACATGGATGTTTCGTTTGTCATGCCACTTTACTGCCAGCTGTTGACCGTTCTCCTTGAACTCTACCTCCCCTCTCTGCATCTTCCTGCATCCGAATGCTGGCATCCCCTTCCTGTTCAACCTGACTGTGCCACAGGCCCCTGTGCTGTTGGAGAGCAGATGCTGGAAGAGTGTGGGACTGCTGTACCAATTGTCCACATACAAAGTCTGTCCCTTGCTGAGATAAGGAGCCAGTATGGTCATCACCACGGCCCCGGACACCCCAAGCCCCTCATAATGTTGGATGTCAGTGGTGGACCCTGTGTAAACTATAATGTCCTGGACAAATCCTGGCTTCACGTCACCCATGACAAAGAACTTTACACCAAACCTGTGCCTTTTGGAGGGAATATATTGACAGAACACCAGAATTAAAACGAATATCCAGAATTTACGCATTTGTGAGTTGTCTCCTTTTGAAAGACATTGCTAATGCTACAGCTTAGCTCACTAGCTACATACATAAACAACAACACTGAATGGCTCAGAGTGGGAGTGAGAGGTTACGTGATTGACTGCCGGCACGCACCACTTGTATCGATAAATCACTATCAGAAAATGTTTTGTGTGGTAATTATTTATATTTTTACTGTTTTATTCACGTTCTCAATTTCCGGTGACAAATCATGCATTCCGATTCTTGCATAGATTGTAATGGGCACATATTATGTGTGTAAAATACTTTTTTGAAGGTTGTACTGATTATGATGAGCTAAGCTAATTCCAGCTGTGTATGGAGCCATGCTTGTTGACATACAATGCATTCTGGGTTTCACGTAATCGTCTGTCAGACCAAAGATGTTATAACAAAATGAGGTGAGTAAGGGTTCACCCATTTTTTGAGAACTTCTGGAAATGAATGGTGGGATGTGAACGATGGTAGACGACACGCCCCCTTCAACATGCATACTATAAACAGACCAAACTCATGTTGTCTTCACTTATCTTTGGTTTCTGTGAGAAAAAAAAGCATGGCAGCATGCAGAAACTACCCATCTTCGGATTACTTTCGATTTCTAGAGAGTGTTTTACGCAATTAATTCGATCAATGGTGAGCTCACCTGTGATGTGATTAATTATAAATAGTAATTTCTATTAGCTAATTCATTTTGTAGTTTATGCCAGCTGAGAGTTATACAAACATGACTGCTTGTGTTAAGTCAATCTTTCCTCAGTTAGAGCGAGGACAAATGTAGCCTACATGTTTCCGGTTTGGATGATTGTGTTATGCTGTCGATGCCTCTGTGAATGTCTGAACATTGCATCCAAAAATAAACTGCTCACATTCTGGACATAACTTTAAGGACTGTGTTTGTGCAAAATGTTTCTAAAAAAACAGTGTGCCCAGCTCAAATGCTGACTGTTGCGTCATTCGAAAATGGCCTTCTAAATAAGCGTTCTAATCACACCGGTGTGATCGTACGCTTCAGGGATCACTGTAGAATGCTCACACCTGTGTGATGGTACGTGTGAAAGGGTTAATTGAGAAGGTTTTGGGGAAAGTATTTCTGTCATCACAGACATGGCAGCTCTGCTTCAAGCTCCTAAGCAACTTTGCAGTATTTAGTTTTTTTGTGTGATATTTATTACATTATTAGCCCATAACGTTTTTTGTGTTACTACATACAGCCGGAAATAACTTTGGATATCAGAGTGGAGGTAACTCACCAGCATTACCACCAGGAATAAGACTTTCCCTAATTGGATTCTTTGTTCTTAACCCCCCGAGGCAGTTGAACTTATCTCAGAGGCTGCTCCAAGACACCGCCGGCGGAGAAGAGGTATTCGAAGTGGACTTCTAGTCCGACTTAGGAGGCGAGCACACCATCCACCATTTCCGAGTATACTACTTGCTAATGTTCAGTCTCTGGACAATAAAGCAGACGAGCTAAGGGCGAGGATCTCCTTCCAGATAAACATCAGGGACTGTAACATACTCTGTTTCACAGAATGATGGCTCTCTCCGGATATACTGTCCCGTCCATACAGCCAGCTGGGTTCTCAGTACATCGTGCAGACAGGAATAAAGAACTCTCCAGGAAGATGAAAGGTGGTGGTGTATGTTTCATGACTAACTACTCATGGTGTGACTGTGATAATGTACAGAAACTCAAGTCCTTTGCTCACCCGACCTAGAATACCTCAATCAAATTCCGACCGTATTGCCTCCCAAGATAATTTTCTTCGGTTATAGTCACCAAAGTTCTATCAACACATTGACTGTAGTACTCGCGCTGGAAAAACGTTTCGACCACTGCTACTCCCCCTCCTGGGATGCCTACAAGGCCCTCCCCCGCCCCCCCTTAGGCAAACCAGATCACTCCTCCCTTTTTATTGGCAGAAACTCAAACAGGAAGTTCCGGTGCTACGGTCTATTCAACGCTGGTCTGACCAATCAGAATCCACGCTTCAAGATTGATCAAAACAATCGGACTGGGATATGTTCTGGGTAGCCTGTGAGAATAACATTGACGTATACACAGACACGGTGACTGAGTTCATCAGGAAGTGTATAGGGGATGTTATTCCCACCTATGACTATTAAAACCTTCCCAAACCAGAAACCGTGGATAGATGGCAGCATTCGCGCAAAACTGAAAGCGAAAACCACCGCATTTAACCATGGCAAGGTGACTGGGAATATGGTAGAATACAAACAGTGTAGTTATTCCCTCCGTAAGGCAATCAAACAGGCAAAACGTCAGTACAGAGACAAATTGGAGTCGCAATTTAACAGCTCAGACATGAGACGTATGTGGCAGGGTTTACAGACAATTACGGATTACAAAAGGGAAAACCAGCCACGTCGCAGACACTAACGTCGTGTTCCCGGACAAGCTGAACACCTTCTTTGCCTGCTTTGAGGATAACACCGATGCGGCCAGCTTCCAAGGACTGTGGGCTCTCGTTCTCATTGGCCTACATGAGTTAGACATTTAAGTGCGTTAACCCTCGCAGGGCTGCCGGCAAAGACCGCATCCCTAGCCGCGTCCTCAGAGTATGCGCAGACCAGCTGGCTGGAGTATTTTTACATACATACTCAATCTCTCCCTATCCCAGTCTATTGTTCCCACTTGCTTCAAGATGTCCACCATTGTTCCTGTACCCAAGAAAGCAAATGTAACTGAACTAAATTACTATTGCCCCGTACACTCACTTCTGAAGTGAAGTGCTTTGAGAGACTAGTCAACGATCATATCATCGCTACCTTACCTGACATACTAGACCCACTTGAATTTGCATACCGCCACAATAGAGCCACAGACGATGCAATCGCCATCGCACTGCACACTGCCCTATCCCATCTGGACAAGAGGAATACCTTTGTAAGAATGCTGTTTATTGACTATAGCTCATCTTTTAACACCATAGTACCTTTCAAGCTCATCATTAAACTCGGGGCCCTAGGTCTGAACCCCGCCCTGTGCAACTGGGTCCTGGACTTCCTGATGGGCCGCCCCCAGGTGGTGAAGGTAGGAAACAATACCTCCACTTTGCTGATCCTCAGCACAGGGGCCCCACATGGGTGCGTGCTCAGCCCCCTCCTGTACTCCCTGCTCACCAATGACTACGTGGCCACGGACGCCTCCAACTCAATGATCAAGTTTGCAGACGACACAACAGTAGTAGGCCTGATAGCCTACAGGGAGGGCCCTGGTGGAGTGGTGCCAGGAAAATAACCTCTCCCTCAACATCAAACAAAATGAAGGAGCTGATCGTGGACGTCAGGAAACAGCAGAGGGAGCATACATCTATCCACATCAACAGGACCGCAGTGGAGAAGGTGGAAAGCTTCAAGTTCCTCGGCGTACACATCACTGACAATCTGAAATGGTCTACTCACACAGTGTGGTGAAGGTGCAACAGCGCCTCTTCAACGTCTGGAGGCTGAAAAATATTGTCTTGGCCCCTAAGACCCTCACAGACCTTTACAGATGCACAATTGAGAGCATCCTGTCGGGCTGTATCACCACCTGGTACAGCAACTGCACCGCCTGCCCCCCAGAACACCTACAGCACCCGATGTCACAGGAAGACCAAAAAGATCATCAAGGACATCTGCCACAACCTGTTCACCCCGCTATCTGGGGCCGAGAGACAGAGACTGAAAAACAGCTTCTATATCAACGCCATCAGACTGATAAATAGCCATCACTAGCCGGCTACCACCCAGTTACTCAACTCTGCACCTTAGAGGTGGCTGCCCTATATACATAGACATGGAATCACTGGCCACTTTAATAATGGAACACTATGCTTTACTCATTTCATATGTACACTACCGTTCAAAAGTTTGGGGCCACTTAGAAATGTCCTTGTTTTTGAAAGAAAACACATTTTTTGTCCATTAAAAAAACATAAAATTGATCAGAAATACAGTGTAGACAATGTTAATTTTGTAAATTACTATTGTAGACTACAGGCCTGGAAACAGCAGATTTTTTATGGAATATCTACATAGGCCCATTATCAGCAACCATCACTCCTGTGTTCCAAATGACACGTTGTGTTAGCTAATCCAATTTATAATTTGAAAAGGCTAATTGATCATTAGAAAACCCTTTTGCAATTATGTTAGCACAGCTGAAAACTGTTGTGCTGATTAAAGAAGTAATAAAACTAGAAGGCCAGCATCCTGGAGTCGCCTCTTCACTGTTGACGTTGAGACTGGTGTTTTGCGGTACTATTTATTAAAGCCGCCAGTTGAGGACTTGTGAGGGGTCTGTTTCTCAAACTAGACACTAATGTACTTGTCCTCAGTTGTGCACCGGGGCCTCCCACTCCTCTTTCTATTCTGGTTAGAGTCAGTTTGCACTGTTCTGTGAAGGGAGTAGTACACAGCATTGTACGAGATCTTCAGTTTCTTGGCAATATCTCACATTGAATAGTCTTCATTTCTCAGAACAAGAATAGACTGACGAGTTTCAGAAGAAAGGTCTTTGTTTCTGGCCATTTTGAGCCTGTAATCAAACCCACAAATGCTGATGCTCCAGATACGCAACGAGTCTAAAAAAGGCCAGTTTTATTGCTTTTTTAAATCAGAACAACAGTTTTCAGCTGTGCTAACATAATTGCAAAATAGTTTTCTAATGATCAATTAGCTATTTAAAATGATAAACTTGGATTAGCTAACACAACGTGCCATTGGAACACAGGAGTGATGGTTGCTGATAATGGGCCTCTATACACCCATGTAGATATTCCATGAAAAATATTCAGTTTCCAGCTACAATAGTCAATTTGATGTAGTTTTAATGGCCATTTTTTTTTTGCTTTTCTTTCAAAAACAAGGACATTTCTAAGTGACCCCAAACTTTTGAACGGTAGTGTATTGTATTTTACTCTATACACAGCTTGTCCTAATATTTATACATTTCTTAATTCCATTCATTTACTTTTAGATTTGTGTGTATTGTGAATTGTTAGATACTACTGTACTGTTGGAGCTAGGAACACAAGCATTTCGCTACACCCGCAATAACATCTGCTAAATATGTGAATGCGACCAACATATTTGATTTCATTTGCGATCGACCTGCTGGAGACCACTGATCAACAGTCTACAGTCTTATCCCCGTCATCTCCAATGAAGTGCTAACCATCACACACAACCCTATGTGTCTATCCAGTTCAACATCACTGACCCTAGTTCCACTCCCACCCTCCCCACTCCCAATCTCAGACTGCCCCATATCCTCTGGGTCTCCCTCTCAGGCATGACAGTGTGGGGTAAGATTGGGTAGACAGGTGTGGGGTAGGAAGTGTGGGCTGTGCAGGGGTTGGGTGTGGTATGATACAGTGGGACGGAGGTGTTGATTCAATTCAGACAGGCCAGACCGGTTTCCCCTCGTGCCTCACAATCTTATTACTGATCCACCCTGGCCTGAGAGCATGTTCACAGGAAGCCATTTGTCCCTCTCTCTGTCTGTCCAGCAGGAAACAACAGTGAGAGTCTGAGTACACAGAACCAACCAGGCAGCCTCCTATAAACGGCCCTCTCTACCTCTAATCCACTAAACAATGGAGGATTCCAGCCCACCTCTGGCTGTGGGAATAAATCAAAGGTGGGAATGTGTCCTGTGTTGAGTGGAACAAACTCCTCCCGTACTGTACTTAAAAATAAACAGTTTATCTTGTGCCTTGTCCAATGAAATGGATCGCTTCAATGCCCCCAGTGATGGGGATTCAAGTCAACTAACCTCTTCCTTTTGGTCGCCACTGAACTGCTGTTCTGGCAGACTAATCCAAGGGCCTCATGCATATGTAATTGATGACTATTTTAGAGAGCCTCTGCTCTCTCGTCGGCTGGCACAATTGACTCAGATCTTGGACTCAGATCTTGGACAATTGACTCAGGCTTGGACTTGATTGCAAGACAAAAATAAATAAATAATTCTTTGACTCATTTACATGATAACATTATACATTCCCTCGGCCGATGAACGACTGCCGAGGAGAAGATTACATTCAGATCACCTGCTTAAAAAAAAAATATTATATATAGAACCAGGGTAGAAAATAGCCCATTTCTGCACTGACAGAGACAGCACCACTGAGGCAAACACACAGCGCTCTAAAATCAGCCGTGTTTTGATCATCACGGTTCAAAACACATCAGAAAGGCAAAAGGAGGTTGTGGAGGCATGCTACTGCTCACAACCCAGGCTCTAAAAATAGCTGTGTGTAAAAATACATTTTAAAAAGGGTTTATTTCCTCTCCACAGCTCCGTTCCCTAGAGCAGTGAAGCACCCCGGGCCTACACATCCCCATTGAACCTGGGCTTGGATTTCAGCTGCAATCTACATTCAGCCCACAAGGGCAACAGAGTTTGACTTCTTGGCCGACTTCACTGTGACAGAACGGAAACAGTGAGCCACACTCCGCCATCATATTATTGACTGCTTGTCTTCCTCCTTGAGAACGAATGGGCTCCGAGTGGTGCGGTGGTCTAAGACACTGCATCTCAGTGCAAGAGGTGTCACTGCAGTCCCTGGTTCAAATCCAGGTTGCATCACATCCAGCTGTGATTGGGAGTCCCATAGGGCGGCACAGAATTGGCCCAGCGTCGTCCTGGGTAGGCCGTCATTGTAAATAAGAATTTGTTCTTAACTGGCTTGCCTAGTTAAGGTAAAAGAAAATTAAATGAGATCCAGAGATCTTCCAAAGAAATGGGCAGCCATGACTTAATATTGCAACAACCCACTGGCACAATGTCCAAGTCCTTAAATATTCAATGTATACATTTTAAAAAAACGAACAGAATGAGCTGAATACTGTCGCTACATTACAGTGGTCAAACAGTCTTTAGTTTTGTCTGGGGTGAATCCTACATATCTGGACCCAGAGGAGACCAGCCGTGGTGAGGCTACTGTTGCCTGCTGCTGGTGAGCTGAGCTCAGATGACACAGCTCTGTTTGCTGTGCTCTCAACAGGCAGGTCACAGGCAGATTTGCTGACTTCCAGTGTTTACTGGACAAACTAGGAGGATGACCTCTGTCCCCCCAGAGATTACTGTGAGATCCCCCTGCTCCTCTCCCTATGTATCCAAGAATGACAGACACCCAGACGTGACTATCTGACAGTAGAGCTCCTCCATGGTCCAGAGGAGAAGAGAGTTACAGCAGGGTCGGCAGCAGTGTGTATACTGGAGGAACCAGGCTAGTTGAAATGAATCACTAGAGTGGGGAAGCAAAGGGAAGGACACTGAAGTGTGTTTGTGTGCGCACTAGAGGTCTATGCGGGACTGAGTTATTCATCCTGCTCCTGCCTGCACCCACAGCTTTTCATACCATACCAGCACTCTCCCGATGGCTTTCTGTCCGACTACCACCTGCTACTGCAAGAACTGGGCCAGAACCCAACCACAGTTCCACAATGTTATTTTAGGCAATATGTGATGCAGGTTGCTTGCTAGCCATGCTCCCAGCAATATCAAAATGCACAAAAAAAGTTACTTAATGAATAGGGTAAATGACCAGAGATTCTCACATGGCCCATTATATTAGGCTATAGGTATTACTCGGCTATATCAGCCAATAGGCTAGATGTAGTTTGAAGAGAGCAGAGTTGGACATTTTTGCATATAGCCTACCTTTTAGTAGCGGGACAATTTTCAGAGACTAATATAGGTGATCAATATTTATTTCTGGACAATGTAGTAAACTATAACCAAAACATACTGTATTTAGGAAGTTCATTTCCTTGCAAAGATAACTGCCCCGTGCTTCTCCGCCAATGCATAGGCTATAGCCTATTTGTCAGGTAGCTTAGAGGGTTAAAAGCGGTAGGCCAGTAACCGAATGGTCGCTGGTTTGAATTCCAGAATGGGCAAGGTGGAAAAATCTACCATTCTGCCCTTGATCAAGGCAGTTAACTCCCAACAACTGGTACCCGGGCGCCGTGGAAGTAGATTATGGCAGCCCCATGCACCGCTCTGATTCAGAGGGGTTGGGTTAAATGCGGAATTTCAGTTGAATGCATTCAGTTGTGCAACTGACTAGGCATCCCCGTTCCCTATTTAATAGAGACCACTCGCACGCCCAACTACTGTAGGAGAGGAGATGTATGGCTACTGAACTTAATGCAGCAAGAATGATGAGTGGACACTTTCTCTTTAGCTACGTTTTGCATATAGGATAAAGCCTACCTTTAAGGAGCGGGACGATTAACAGGCAGAGAGAAATAAATGGGTAATCAATAATTATTGGAAAGAAAAAGGCTCAAAGTTCCCTCACTATGTTACGCACGTTGCACCTTTTCAATGATCATTTTTGGATTGCACCTCAACTCACATTGGCTGAGTGCCCTCCCCTTCTTTCCATTTTCAATATTTATTAAGTAGTAAACTATAGCCTGATTATATTTAAGTTAATTTCCTTGGAAAGATAACTTCCACGTGTTTCTCCACCCATGCATAGGCAGCCTATCCATTTCATTGAGACCACACATATACTGTAGGCCCACTTGACCTCGCACGCCCAACTAGGAGAGGTAGTTTACTGAACTTGAAGCAGCGAATTCTGAGTGTGTGTGAATAATGCAACAGAGGTGCTTTTAATACAATAGGTAGGCCCCTCATGTATATCCCAGCCACTATGCTACAGGAATCAATACAGCTCCAGACAGAAAGACCATACGCTATTACCTGTGTCAATACCTATGTTTAGCCAGCATTTGGTAATTACACACCTGACCTGAACAGACAGGTTGGTCATCTCCCTTTAACCAAACACAGCCAGTTACTCCCCAAATATAGCACAGTACTTATGTATTTATTTAAAACTGAAATCCGTAGAGGTGAAACTGCCATGTTCGTTTGTGATATTACAACAAATAAGTTTTTTCCCTTGGACATGTATGTGCTACAATTATTTTTTACCACGACGCTGGATGCCCATCTACAACTTTCATAAACAAAACAAAAACAATAGCAAATGAGCAAAGGGCGACCAGTGGCGCCGTTTCCCCTAATGCGGATTCCAGCTTTAACTAGACTAGTTCCCCTGTTCAGTCTGAGCTGATGGGGATCAAAGGCCTATAGAAACAGTGCAGCCAGTGATAATCCCCAAAGCAGTTGTTGATGGAAGATGTTATTATATATCACCTGCTCCTCATCTCCCTCCCAATCTCTCATAATTAAATGTATTTCAATTACATGGTTAAAATACACAAACGAGTCAGTCATTAATTGACCCTTTCCAGTATTCATTCCTATTGGTGCACAAGGCTATGGCGATCTATCAGTTGTTTTGTCAGTATGCTTCAGAAGCTAAAGCCTTCCGCATTCAAATAGAAAAATGTTAACTAGCAGGCAGCCCAGGCCATGGAGCCAGGACCATGTTAGAGGTGTAAATAGCCTGAAAACACAGTCTAGTGTTAACATACAAATAGGGCTCTAGACAGTTGAGAAAAAAACAAATGTGCTATCCATGATAGTGATCCAATATGTGCCATGGTGAAAAGTAGGCCATTGTAAATGTGTTTGATTCATTATTATTGTTCTAATAATAACGTTCTATTCTTACTCTGCTGGGGTGCTGGCATGCCAGTCTTTCAGGACAGAAGAAAGAGCGGATTGAAAGAGCGGATTGAGCTAGTTGTTGGCTAAAGAGGAAACAAAGAAAGCCCTAGCGAATGGCGAGACTGGCTAGAATTGGAGTTTATGATTATATACAGAAAGAAAGGGAGTATTCTGTTTACTACAATGTAAAAGCCATAGATCCATCATTGCGTATGAGAAAACTCATCCGTGCAGATATACAGATATGTTTTTGCTAAGTTGGAAGGAAATTATATGTAAAGCTTGATTACATTTTCTATGAGCATCACCCAGTGGATAGGTTTGTGGTGCTCGCTCTCTATCCCTCTCCATCTATTTCTCCCTCATCCTCTCTCTCCTTTCCTTCTCTATACATTTCTCTTCCTATACTTTCTTTCCCTCTCTCTCCATCTTCTATTTCTTTCTCTCTAATCTTGACATTCTTCCTCTGTTTTTTCTTTCCTTCTCCGCTTCTGTCTCTCCATTTCTCCCTCTCATCCCTCTAGTCTCCCTCCCTCCTTTTGTGGACATTGGTATAATGAAGCAGGACGCTGAGGCGACGGCAGTCAGCAGTCCACTCTCTTTGCGCTAATATCCACCTCAAATTGGCCAGCTGGCTATGTGGCTGCCCACGTCTATCTGTTTCTACATTTTGGTCAACTCATATCCTTCTCTTGCCAAAACCCCAAACTGCATCCATGTGCCTCTACAATGTCAAAGCCCCAAGACTACACGAAAACACTAGACCATTCATTTAGAGAGCACTTATGTAGAAACAACGAAGCAAATCACTGATATGTGAAACAATTAAAACGACTTAGTCTTGGAACCAAGGCTAGCCTATAATTAGTGTCCTATAGCTGGGATTCAGGGAACATGAGTCAGCTGCTTCTATTCAGCCACTGATTACTGAACAACTCTGAGACAGTTTGTTTCTTCTGTGGGTATTCTCAATGATCATACAGATGACTATGACTGTGTACGCGTACATATCTGTACATGTATAACTGGTACATCCCTGAGAGCTATCATCAATATATGCTGTACTATTTAAAGTAGTCCTACACTGCAGCACAATGTATCCACTAAACAGTATAAACTTGTATGGATGTTGGTCGGGCTATACTGCCTTAAATAGCATACGTTAGAGTGGGTTAGAGTGAACGTGTCTCTATTCTCATTCTGTGCACGTCTAACGTGAGAGGGTGAGTCGGTGTCTATGTGCTGTGCACACTAACATCTCTCTTCCAAGGATGAATGGGCCAAAATTAGATTTTTTTCTCTAGCGATGGACAGTATTTCCCTACAGCGGACCGGTTAGTCAACTGCATAGCGATGCTTCTGTCCATGGCAAGAAGAACACGAGAGGAGTTAGGAATTTGATTTAAGATGGACTATGTGCACCAATTAAAATGTTGTGTTTCAGCCGCAATAGCAGCCCTGCCACTTGATTTGTTACAAAACTGCCTTGTCGATGTTGACTTCCAGGAAAGAAGATGTGCACCAGAACACAAAGATTTGGTCATGTAACTCACCCACTGACAATAGTACACTTGGCTATTCGAGTAGCATTTCTGATACCACACAATGTGTTGTTTCACATCACTGACCGAGGCATGTTTTCATGCAGGTTTTCCAGACAGCACACAAAGAGGCTAGCAGATTCTCAGTCCAGTAGCATAAGAAACATCTCCATCTTGGCCTGATATCAGTGTGTGTTGGTGTGTGTGTGCAGGGTACGGGGGCACCAGAACGGGTGAAGACTGGGGTCAGTGCCCGTGCTCCTAGCTCCACAGGGGACACAACCATCGGTCCCACCAAAGGGTCAATCAACAACACACAGGCTGCCCATTCCAGCTTTTACCGCTCCACATATTGCCCTGCGGTTTGGGGGGGGGGGGGTGGATTCCTCGAGCGCCAGCACCCCTGGACTGAGTTGACTCCCCCACCCCCGTTTTAGGAGGAAGGGGTCGAGAGGCTTTGTTATGGCTTAAAATTGATTGGCAACATTCATCAGAGAGGTTTTATAATGGAGAGGATGGGGGGGCTGTTGTTTTCACATCGCTGGTTGAAAAAGGCTCATGGTGCCGAGAGAGACAGACACACACACATCCACACACAATGAGATCAAAACAGCCCTTTCTCTTAACCTGTGACATGCTCCATTTTCCTCTGCGAAGTCTCGGTTTACAGCGCTTAATGATTTGAGCGGAGGGGGAAATATCGGGGGAGGGGGGATTAAAATAAGAAAAACCTGAAGACCACTGAGGCTAAATTACCCAGAAACCTGCCTAAAATACCTGCGATGGGTCTTTTCTTCAGCCAGTAAAAGCTTCTTCACCGAAGGCTAGCACGGCGGCAGAGGGTAAGAGAGAGAACGGCTTTAAAACTATCCATTTACAGAGGGAAGGAAAGAGAGCACCAGGGGGTGGAGGAGAAGAGTAGACAGAGAGATGGATAGAGGCAGAGAGAAAGAAGGAGACGGTGAGGGGGCAGGAGGAGAGGGGGTTAGCTAGTATCCTGGAAACCCTGCTGCTAGCCAGCTCTGGTGAAGATAATGGCCTCCAACAGGAGCAGGCATGTCAACAGATCACAGCTTAATAATACAGCCCCCCCGTCAGAGCACTGCCATCTCCGCCAGACACACACACACCAGCGACACGCACACAAAAGTAAGACGGACACACGGCATTCCGTTTGACCATTCCACTGCTATTACTGCCAGCGACCTGCCTCTCTCTCTTATACTGATGTGTTCCGCCTGATGCACAGTAACCCCCCCTCACTCTCTTTCTCCCTCGCCATCCATCGGGGGGATGGCGCCATTAAATCCCAGGAGCCAAAGCATCATTCTCAAATTAAAGACAAATAGAGAGCATACCTCTGATTTCCTCAGCTAGTCCAGGGCTACACAGCACACAGAGAGAAACCAGTCAGGTAGGATGAGAAAACACAAAACAGGTCGCTCTTTATCCACAGGGAGCGCATCAGACACTCGCATCCGAGCTACAGCCTCCCTCTGTCTGCCTGTCTGTCCAGTGTCGTCCGTCCAGCACTGGCCACCGATGCGATCCGCTGTCTGTCTGATGAGTCTTCCTGTTCCTGCCAGGCTCAGAATCCAGGCTCAGCCAACGTGAACTATACACATGCATACATACACGCTGTGCTCCGCTCTGCTCCTGTCTGACTGAACCCAACCACCGTCTCCAGTCTCACACTTACCCACATGCACCCGCCCACCTCCACTCAGTCTCTCACTTGCCCTCGCTCCCCCTCACTTTTCTCTCTCTCCTCCCTTCTGTAGCCTATATATCTCTCTCTTACACACAGACGTCGTCACACATGCTCCCTCTGCTCTGACAAACAAGGCAGTCCCAGCGAGAGAGCCCATCCCCATGCATCACGTGACCACCGAAATCAACACTACCAAGGGCAAGCACGGGGCAGGGATGGATGTAGCTGGGCTACTAGGGCTGGGATGCTGGGGCTAGAATGATGAGATTAGGTCCGGACACAAGGCTAAGGTAGAATAGGACTTCAATTAAGGACTGAATGAGATATGGCATATAAAGTGTGGGTGCATGCATTCAGTGCATTCGGAAAGTATTCAGACCCCTTGACTTTTTCCACATTTACAGTACAGACTTATTTTAAAATTGATTACATATATTTTTTTTCTCATCAATTTAAACACAATCTATACACAATATAATGACAAAGCAAAAACAGGTTTGTAGAATTTTTTGCAGACGTATAAAAAAACAAAAACTGAAATATAACATTTATATAAGTATTTAGACCTTTTACTCAGTACTTTGTTGAAGCACCTTTGGCAGTAATTCCAGCCTCAAGTCTTATTGGGTATGCAGCTACAAGCTTGGCAGACCTTAGGGAGTTTCTTCCATTCTTCTCTGCAGATCCTCTCAAGCGCTGTCAGGTTGGATGGGGAGCGTCGCTGCACAGCTATTTTCAGGTCTCTACAGAGAGGTTTGACCGGGTTCAAGTCCGGCCTCTGGCTCGGCCACTGTGTGCTTAGAGTCGTGGTCCTGTTGGTAGGTGAACCTTTGCCCCAGTCTGAGGTCCTGACCGCTCTGGAGCAGCTTCCGTCTGGTCACTCTTCCATAAAGGCCTGGTTGGTGGAATGCTGCAGAGATTGTTGTCCTTCTGGAAGGTTCCCTCATCTCCACAAAGGAACTCTGGAGCTCTGTCAGAGTGACCATCGGGTTCTTGGTCACCTCCCTGACCAAGGCCCTTCTCCCCCGATTGCTCAGTTTGGTCGGGCGGCCAGCTCTAGGAAGAGTCTTGGTGGTTCTAAACGTCTTCCATTTAAGAATGATGGAGTCCACTGTGTTCTTGGGGACCTTCAATGCTGCAGTCATTTTTTTCATAGCAGGGTCTGAATACTTATGTAAATTTAGGTATTACTGATTTTTTCTAAAAACAGTTTTTGCTTTGTCAATTTGGGGTATTGTGTGTAGATTGATAAGGAAAATGTTTAATTTAATCAATTTTCTAAGAAGGCTGTGGAAAAAGTCAAAGGGTCTGAATATTTTCAGAATACTTTGTGAATACTTTCTGCCATTGTTTTTCTTTAACCCCAGAGATGCAGTCGTCTGTGGGGAGATAGGAGGGGTGATGGGGAAAGGATGGGTACAGGAACAGTAGCTTTGAGTCCATGTTTCTTTAACCCCTCGAGGATAGTCTGAGTCCATCAATACAGCATTCCTAATCACAGCACTGATAATGGCAACAATAACCAGGAACGAGGCAGTTATTTTCCTACAGAAAAAAACGTAATTTATGAAATGGCTACATCCTTGACTTCTGAATGGCTATCTTTGTTATTATATTATGCACGTTATAACAAGACAGCATTTCAATTGCGAAAACATTTAAATCTGTGACCTCTGTCTCACCTCTCTCACCGGCCACTTTCACAGCCGAGGTATCCCTCCAGGCTTCAGGACGTCAGAAAACAAACAGTTCTGAAAAAGCAAACTTTTCAGAAAATAGGGCGAAGGTGTTTAGGTGTGTGAGATGACCCCTAGGTTGCACAGAGACACAAGAAAGCTGCCAATTTGGGGAGCAGGCATGAATCATTTCACCCACGCTGGATTGGTGCTTCGGAATAAGATGTAACACAGGTAGAAGCAGTTTTACTTTAGATCAGCCAGAAGCTTGGGTTTTTAAGGCACTTAACCTTAATTGCTCCAATGGTCCCCGTTGATAACGGCAGACCCTGGCCGTGACCTCACTCTCCGAGGGTGTCTCAGGGAGAGTTGGGATATGCAAAAAACACATTTCCAAATAACAAATGTGTATTAATAAACACTTGTACTTGAAATTTGACAAATATAAAGCACCACCAAATGACATAAAATATGCTTCCAAGGTACTCAACACAGAAGCCAGAGAGGAAAACAATGAATCACTAGCAGGATGAATTCACATCCCCACACACAACCTCTGAGTGTGTGTGTGTTGGGGATGAATGGGTGAGTGCATGCGTGCCTGGACGTATGTGCGTGTGGAGTATGTATGACTTCCTGGGAATCATCTCTTCATTGAATCCCTCTTGACAATGCCTTTCTTTCACTTAAACTAATGATGATGTCAGCGTAATGACATTTCAAAAGACATTCAAAGCCTGTTACCTCCCCCTAAGATCCATCCATCCAACCAAAATCTAGGCCCTGCCCCCATCAATCAAACCAGTGTAGGAGGCGATACCACTGTGTCCTGGCCTTTAAACAGTAGATGTGCCGTGGTAAACAAGGAAATACTTTATTTCTATTGTACGGAATGCTTTTCAAATAGATAAATCTCCCTTAGTCTGTTAGAAAAGGACTAAGTTGTTCCTATGACAATACGAACATATCTTAAAAGACTTTGGTTGCAAGCACGACTAAGGCAGAGAGGAAGAGGCGAAGCGAGAGGGATCACTAACGCCAAAATCTGTCCAGAATAAGCCCAATATGTTTCTATGGGCTTAATATGCAGACCTAAACGTGTTGCCTACCTTCCTCTCCTGCCTTTGGGATAATGACTCTCATTGATAGAGCGGAGACATAAGCATCTTGCCATTACATACACAGATCTCTGACTAAGGTAACACCGACATCTTTTAGGGAGCGGTAATGAGGTAACCAATAACGGTTGCAATTGAGATGAGCTGTGCGGGTGAATTTAGTGCATATTGAAGGTTTAGCGAAACATAAGCTAGCGATAATCTAGTGCCATCAATGGTTGCAATAGGCCCCTTAGTATTTGATTATATTCCAATAGGCTACATTCTGTACGCTATCCGTTAGAGTACTGATAATCTGTACTTAAGTAAAAGTCCTATTACTTAGATTGTAATTTACTCAAGTAAAAGTAACCCTTAAGATTAAAAAAGTATTCAGTAAGAAAACTAGTTACACATTTAGTCTGGTACTTTTTTTTTTACACTTTATGGTAAACTGTGACAGAAAACAAATAGGACAACAACTTAGTGTGATTGATTTGACATTCATTCATTATTTAAGCCTGACAGCACCATCTTGCAGATATCCTCCAGCACAGGTAGTCTCCATTGAAGACTGACATCAAAGTCCATAGGCTGTAAAGTTTCAATTACGGTCTTAATCGAAGTTGACTTAATATCTATCAATGTGTTCAATTTCATAAAAAGGTAAATGGTACTCGAGACATTGTAATAATGGTACAATTTTAATGCCATTAATAAAAATGCATTTCACAATATAATTTCAAGTACATGTGATGGTGAACGCGTACTAAAAAGATTTACACCAAATGCGATGTTTCATTTTTCACTCAGAATGAAATATCAAGGAGGATCAGGTTAGTGTTCAAAACAACAATCAACATTTAAAATGTCACTATCGATCATGTTACTAGTATGCAAATCAGACACATTTCAGCATGGAATTAAACATCAAGGTAGGTATTCAGGTAAGAACCATGTAAGTAATAAATCAAACATTGCCATAGTCAACTCAATCATCTTTTTGATGCCAAGATAGGATTTACCCTCAATTCTCCTTTCCTTCTGAACCTCTCCTTTCCACTTTGAAGGGTATTTTCTTTTCTTGGCTGGCCATTCTCCTCCCCCTCGGATGTGCCACTACAAGCTGTAAATAAAAAGACACACAAAAATGTATTTCTAGTCATGGTCCAAAAAGCTTACTGAGATGATACACTGACTGTACCACAGATGTGCTTATAGGCCTTGTCATAAAAAAGTATGACATTTAGACACACACACACACACACACACAGTGAGAGGAGAGCAATGGAGTGAGAGGATGCTGCGCTGGACATCCCGGTTCATCTAGTTACCGTTAGCTAGCTACATGGTTGACACTGCAGCGAGCTAGCTTAGCCAGCTTATCTAGTGGCAACCTAATGTGATAGCTTGTTAGCCATTGCAACACACATCTGATTAATCTGTAAACACTTTATGCCAATAACAAGGTGGCTAGTTAGCCAACAAGCAGAGATCATATGGGGAGCCAAAATCAGGAGATTTGATTTGCACTCTGAGAAATACTTCTCTTACTCCAGAAATATATAATATTACAAAGACAGAAGGTAATTAAAGTGCACCTTACCTCTGATTGCATCTCACTAAGAACCCCCGAGCAAAAATATCCTCAGGGTGAAACCGTGTGCTTCACTTCAAGAGCCATGGTGGAGATACAGGGTTTGACGGACAACTTTGAGAGCCAATGAACTGAAGAGTTTTGATGAAAAGCTATTTTGAATACATTTCATTGGTCAAGGGGTCGCGAAACGTTCATAGAGACAGACGTAAAGGGGAACCAAAAGCATAAATTCTTGTAAAAAAAATTAAAGTTGGAGTTACAAGGTTTTCATCAAACAACAACGATATAATAATATAAATCTATGTACACTGAACAAAAATATAAACACAACATGCAACCATTTCAAAGATTCTACTGAGTTACAGTTGATATAAGGAAATCAGGCCCTAATCTATGGATTTCACATGACTGGAAATACAGATATGCATTTGTTGGTCACAGATTCCTTTGAAAAAAAGCTAGGAGCATGGGTCAGAAAAACAGTCAGTATTTAGTGTGATCCCCTTTTGCCTCATGCAGTGCGACACTCCTTTGCATACAGTTGACCGGGGTGTTGATTGTGGCCTGTGGAATGTTGTTCCACTCCTACTCAATGGCTGTGCAAAGTGGCTGGATATTGGTGGAAGCGTACACGTCGATACAGAGCATCCCAAACATGCTCAATGTGTGTAATGTCTGGTGAGTATGCAGGCCATGGACGCTGGGACATTTTCAGCTTCCAGGAATTGTGTACAGATCCTAGCGACATGGGGCCGTGCATTATCATGCCGAAACATGAGGTGATGGCGGCGGATGAATGGCACGATGGGCCTCTGGATCTCGTCATGGTATCTCTGTCCATTCAAATTGCCATCGATAAAATGCAATGGTGTTGTCCGTAGCCTATGCCTGCCCATACCATAACCCCACTGCCACCATGGGGCACTCTGTTCACAACGTTGACATAAGCAAACCGCTCGCCCACATGTCTGCCATCTACACGGTACAGTTGAAACCGGGATTCATCCGTGAAGAGAACACTTTTCCAGCGTGCCAGTGGCCATCGAAGGTGAGCATTTGCACACTGAAGTCGGTTATGACGACAAACTGAAGTCAGGTCAAGACCCAGGTGAGGACGACGTGCAGGCGGATGAGCTTACCTGAGACGGTTTCTGACAGTTTGTGCAGAAATTCTTTGGTTGTGCAAACCCACAGTTTCATCAGCTGTCAGAGTGGCGGTTCCCAGATGATCCCACAGGTGAAAAAGCCGGATGTGGAGGTCCTTGGCTGGCATGGTTACACATGGTCTGCGGTTGTAAGGCCGGTTGGATGTATTGCCAAATTGTCTAAAAAGACGTTGGTAGAGAAATTAACATGAAATTATCTGGCAACAGCTCTGGTGGACATTTCTGCAGTCAGCATGCCAACTGCACGCTCCCTCAAAACATCTGTGGCATTGTGTTGTGTGATTAAAATGTGGAGTTTGAGTGGCTTTTTATTGTCCCCAGCACTTAGGAGCACCTGTGTAATGATCATGTTGTTTAATCAACTTCTTGATATGCCACACCTGTCAGGTGGATGGACTATCTTGGCAAAGGAGTAATGCTCATATTTTTTACATAAGTATTCAGCCCCTTTGCTATGAGAGACAAAATTGAGCTCAGGTGCATCCTGTTTCCGTTGATCATCCTTGAGATGTTTCTGCAACTTGATTGAAGTCCACCTGTGGTACATTCAATAGATTGGACATGATTTGGAAAGGCACACACCTGTCTATATAATGTCCCACAGTTGACAATGGATGTCAGAGCAAAAACTAAGCCATGAGGTGGAAGGAATTGTCCGTAGAACTCCGAGACAGGATTGTGTCGAGGCACAGATCTGGGGAAGGGCAGAAAAAAATGTCTGTAGCATTGAAGGTCCCCAAGAACACAGTGGCCTTCATCATTCTTAAATGGGAGAAGTTTGGAACCACCAAGACTCTTCCTCACCAAGACTCTTCCAAACTGAACAATCGGGGGAAAAGGGCCTTGGTCAGGGAGGAGACCAAGAACCTTATTTTAAATTCTTAATAAATTTGCAAAATGTTCTAAAAACTTGTTTTCACTTTGCCATTATGGGGTATTTTGTGTAGATTGATAAGTAAAATAAATCATTTAATACATTTTAAAATTAGGGTCTAAATACTTTCCAAATGCACTGTATATTTTGATTTGGCTATCTAGTCTGTTTGTTTATCATTTTATAGGCTACCTGCTGCTGCAATGTCTCTCATTCTCTGCACACACACATTACCAATGATCATTTTACTCCGATGTGCTCTGCACAGATTGGGAGAACAGATACAGTGCGTAACACATCGAATCCAGAGGACACTTTGATCCAATTCTTATCTGAATAATTGTTGTCCCCCACGATGAAATCGTCTGTTCGTTCGTACGTTAGTCACATGCGATATTTCACAAAGCAAGGGGCCGATTTTGACGAAACTTGGGTGAATGATGCGTCATACCATAAAGATCTGGCATTTACAAAACTACACTGACTGGCCCAAGGTGGGAGCAATAGTAATGAACTGAAATCTGTTAGTCACACACAACATCTCAATTGGCCCAAGGAGGGGTGCAGCATCATTTGTGGGGGATGACATGTTTACTGTTGCCTTGTTTGATATTGTGATTGTTGTGTGATATTTTTACTTCTATTCAGACAATTTCAATATATATATATTCTGCTTGTCCGACAATTATTTGATTTTTTTTACTCGTCCCAGACAAGCGGACTAGCATTAATGTCAAGCCCTATACAGAGAGGCCTGTGAAAAGCAGGTCCTACATACAAACCCTGCAGGGTAAAATTAGGCAGGGAAAACGTGCTACTAGCAGCCCCCCATCTGTGCCTGTGTGCTAGCTACATAGCTGAGCATGCTTGCGCGTGTGCTTAGTTCCATCCTCCCGCTTCCCTTCTGCCCATCCCCCTCTCCAACCCCACCCCCAACGCAACCTCGACCCCACCCCCACCACATCCTTTTAGCCTATATACAAGCCATCCACCATGTTCAAGAACGGTGACACATCACACACCTCCCCACACACACGCTCGCTCACTGCACCTCTCCAGCCA
Source organism: Salvelinus namaycush (assembly GCF_016432855.1). Taxonomy (NCBI): domain Eukaryota; kingdom Metazoa; phylum Chordata; class Actinopteri; order Salmoniformes; family Salmonidae; genus Salvelinus; species Salvelinus namaycush. Next base: position 18,385,874 of record NC_052326.1, on the reverse strand, counting down.
CCCGTCATGTAGGAGAAAGAAACAATGGAAAAATAACAGCAGACAAAGCACAGCCCACTTGCCTTGATGCAAAGAGTGGGAGAGCAAGAGAGAGAGTAGAGTGGTAGCTACCAGACTGTAGCAGGGATCCTGCTGATCTCTCTATGCAGCGCAGGCAGGCTGAGGAACAAACCCAGAGAGGAGAGCTCTGCTGCTGCTGAGCTGATCACAGCGACGAGTGGAAAACAACAGGGGAGAAGAGGGAACAGGAGCCACAGCTACAGCAGTGGGAGTCAGGAATGAGAGTAGGTATGGGATCGGGAATGAGCACTAGGCGACCGCAGGGAAGCCGACGGACGCCGGAAGATTGGAGAGGAAAAAGAGGAAGTAGAGGGAGACAGAAAAAAAGAAATAGCGATATGGTGGGCTGTGGTATTTGGAGGTGGAGACAGGCTGTGGTGTGGTAGGTGAGAAGTCAACAATGTGATAGGAGGAAAGACAGAACTATAGTTATCACGCTGGTCTTCTATGCTGTAGCAGCTGATATTTCCCATCCAGGACAACAATAGGTGTGTGGATCTGTAGAAGGCCAGGCAGGGACACCTGCTGAACTGAACCCTGGCTCTGCTAAGGGAAGGAGAGGGGATACAAAGGACATGGCATCATTTAATTAAAGGCATGTTGTCCAGGACTAAAGTGTTTCTCCCATCTAAATCCTATCAGGTCAATCAACACTAATACACTAAACCAATAGCACTGTCCTATAAGCCAATAAGACTTCCATCCTACTGTATCTGTCAACTTGTGGCAGTATTACACAGTAGAGGTTATCACGGGTCCACCCGAACCAGAATACCCAAAACCCGAACCGAGTCCAAAATGCAAACTTGTCCCTAGGTTTTGGGTCAGTTCATGTTTGATTGTTATAGGGTCTCGATTCTATGTAACTACAGCTGATAGACCCAAGTGGACCCGATCATGGCTCTGCATAATCTGTAGCATATTTATTTCACGCTAATAAAGGTTCATTTATTAAATGTAGAAAGCTTAGCCAACATACAAAGAACTATTCGTTAACCAGATGAGCAACTTGGCTGATAAACATGATTTTTTTTGTCACTCGGGTCCATGTGGGTTTGGGTATGATTGCTCTCGGGTCCCCTTTTTTTTTTTTTTAAGATCGATCCAGTCAGGTCCGGGTCAAACTTTGGTCATGTCTACACTTGACACTTACATGTGGCTTATGCTATCAGAATACAAAGATGGCATTGAAAAGACAGGTTGTGTTCAGATCTGGCTGACCACTTCAGAAGGTGGTCAGGGATACATTGTGAGGATTTCTCCTCAGTCTGGAAACAATCAGGCTGCCGAAAGTGCATACAGTGGGCAACGTCATCAGCACTCCTCGCACAAGTCTCCAGAAAACTTGTGTTTTGAGGCACCTTTTCATTATAACGTTGGAGGAAATACAGTACATTCCTAGCGTGTGAGGAATGTGTTTGCTGGCCTCATAACTGCTAGCCAGCTAGCTAATATTTAGAACGAAGATTTTTTTGTTTGGCTAGAGTTATGCTAACCCGTTTGAAATCGCTTTAGTGTTGCTTGCTAACTATTGTTATTATTATTTTCATCATATTTAGCCTATTCCACATTTGTAGAATGCATACTGGCATTTTAATATAGCGTGGAAATCTGGAATCTGAACACATTTAAATGTAGGTGTAGATGCATGACTCGTTTAGAATTCCCTGATCAGAAGTCTATGATCAGAATACTAAAGATGCATGAACTGTCAAGTCTAGACACAGCCTTTTTGGACCCGAGAAAACTTCTACTACACAGACTAGGGTTCATTGACAAAACACTTGAGACATCCCCAGACAAATTTCTGCTCTGTCAGGGTCACATGTCCTCATTGTCACCCGTCCCCTGTCAGTCACCCCACCCCCCTGCTCTGGTCACTGGCCTCCTGGTGGGGCAACACTCTGGTCAGCCTTTCAAAGCTTCAGCATGTTAACCAAAGAAGCAGCTGCACACACAGACGCTGTCTGATTACATCAATGATGATAGAGTGGAGTCAAGCATTGTCTTGAAGGTATGTGTGTGTGAGAGAGGGAGGGGAGTTTGAGCTGCATGGTTTGAGCAACAGAGGAGACGAGAGGCTTGAGAAGGATGTCCCCAGTCAGGAGCAGAGCGAGTAGGGTTAGGCCATCTGTCACCTCCAGCTGCTTTCTGTCCATTAATCACAGCCTCCTCATGCACACACACGAGTTGACCCACGGACACAACTATACCACCACACACTGACCTCCAGTCTCCAGGGCCTGGAGATGACCAGTGGAGAAACCAAACCACTGCTGAAAACATAACCAGTCTTGGTGCCCTTCTCACATCCTCTTCCCGCATCTATAATGTGTCTTTTTGGAATAAATTAATCAAATCAATAAATGTAAATCTATTATCCAGGAATGTACATTTCACCAACAGCCAGTGGGAACCAATCAAAATAATGTTCCTAGCTAGGTATTCTTCTTATTACGACATATCACAAAGTACAAATGGTACACCTTCATGGTGATATGTTTCCTTGGTTAACCATAATACGGTTTATCAGGGTGTCAATAAGAGTCAGAGTCAGAGAGAAGAGCTAGGCCTTTGGTAATTAAAATGGCCATTATGACCAGACTAGCACAATCCAGGCCTGTCTGGCTGACATATGGCACACTGGGTAATTCCAATAAAGTCCTGAGGAAAAAGCCCCTGGAATACAGATAGCAATTTGCGTGAGAGGGTCATGAATAAACTAATTGAATACCCAATGATGAGAATGCTTAGGAAAAAGTCCTGTTCGGACAGTGTTCCCCCTAGGATTTATTTCAGCAGCGGTGGCAAAGTTAGCGTGGGGTAGGTGTTTTTCCTTTGCCGCAGAGACATTTTGCTGTTTTAAAGCACATTTCCTGCAATTCTACACATTTTGCCATGGGCAGACAGATTGTTTTACAGTTTAAAAGCTAGATTCCTGAAATTCTATTTATTTTGCTGAGAAAAAGAATTGCAGTTTTAAAGCTAATTTCCTGCAATTCTACCTATTTTGCAATGGGGCCCAAGAGAAAATTGGTACTGTAGGAGTAGACTTTGATGGTGTATCTGGGGGCATTAGGAAACATGTTTGGATAACAAAGCATTGAAAGAGAGGCATGTAATTAACATTGTTGACATGCTCTACTACTCAAGGCCCAGATAATGTAGTAGACCCATTGAATTGTGGGTTGGCTGAAGGGGACTAAAGTAACCTAGCCCAACAAATAAACTATGCTTTATATAACAAATAAACCACAAGTACCCTGCCATGCATTAATGACAGATGCAAAATGGCTGTTGCTAACTACACATCTTTAAGCTGATCACACATTATATGTCCTGTGCAGGACTCCTAGTCTCACTATGTACTATGAGTGGATCGAGTTCCTTTACTCTCTCTCTCTGTCTGTTTGAGTGTCATGGCCAGCTCATAATCACTAGGGAATTCCATCTAATTTTCTTAAAAACTACATTGTTGGTTAAGGGCTTGTAAGTAAGCATTTCACCTGTTGTATTCGGCGCATGTGACAAAGAGAATTTGATTCGATTTATCGCAATGTTGCACTATCAGTCCCCCCACGTCACTGTGAAAGGCCCCAGCATGCCATAGCGGTGTTGGGATAACTCCACATTATTGACACTGAGAAATATGATACATTAGAAGCCTAAAAGTACCTCTGCATTTCCTTTACACAATCTATACAGGACAGCTGCCCTACAGAAAAAATGTCTGAATCCTTGGACATCATGAAATACTGTACATTGTGAGAAAAAAATAGGAGTGAAGATGTGCGTGAGGTTCTGATCAAGACGTAGTGCGTTTAATCACTCTGCCTATTGATCGAGCGGCGGGAGAACCTCCTGGCCTATCGACCATGGGGTGCGCTGGAGCTTCTTGCTCTAATCACATAGTATTGAGAAAACTAAACATCTGGCTGATTTAATGAATGACGAGGGTTGAGAGCATGAGCTCCATATTAATCTGGTTCCAATCGTCAGTGGGAGGAGACCACCATCTACTGCGGTCTGTGTGTTGTCCTGTCCAGTGCTTACGACTCGCATAGTAATCAAAGTATTTTTTATATTTGAGGTGAAAGAAGCTCCCTTAAAACCTGACAACCATTCAGATGACTAAGAGACATAGAGCAACATGAGAATGACTAGCCAAAACCACCAATGTCCAGTGTGAAGCTTCACCAAACAGCACAGAGTCCTTGCAAAGCTACAAATCAATGACATCAAGATGAGGAGGAAGAAGAGAACGATGAGGAGGAGTATAAAAGGGTGTGCTACTCACAAGGCACGGCGTGGCGGTAGAGGTTGTCTCGGATGGTCTGCTGCAGCTCGTGGTCCGGAGAGGACTTCTGGAATCGCTGGCTCAGATAGTGCTTCAGGTCCTTATTCAGCTTGTTTCCTGTAGACAGCCAGACAAACAGGAAGACGTGTGTTAACTACATCACATCACAGGAATATAGATGCCATGTAACAACAAATCCAAACAACACGGCTGTCATGTATTTCGAGTGAACACAACTCTCAGTCCATTTCATCCCGTCCATAGAAACCAGTCAGACGTGAATAAGCATAATATAACTGAGTAGACTATACTGATCTCTCTCTCGCTCTATATCCATGTTTCTTTCTCTCTGTCTTTGTATCGTCTGTTTGACACTGCATTGCACACCTTCCATAGTCACTCGGAGGGGTACCTGGCTAGCTCCCTCTCTCCCAGGCTGTAGCCAGTCAGTCCTGTAGTCTCAGTGCTGCCTGGTGGCTTAGACCCCTCCCACAGCTAGGCCATCTGTCTCTCAGACACACAGTGGAAAGGCTAACTGTTAGCCGCTAACACAATGCTAGTCAGAGAGAGGAGCCAAACGGTTTCCTCTTGACACGTCACAGCGACACAGTCCTTGGGAGAGCGTTCGCACATGATAATTTACACACAACATACTAACATATGCTGTGATATGAGCACATGCAGTACCTTTTGTAATGGACTCAGGTTTTTTTACAGTGCATTTTTGTATAGGATGGTGCTATACAAAATGATTTTAGTGAGCTTAATGACAAATCCCATCAGAACAAGCAGGAGGACAGAGGGATACTGACCTCCAATAAGATCCATGGTTTTTATTGTATGTGTGAGATTCTGTGCTTCTGTATGATGTAAATCCCTCTGTGTGATTGACAGATACAGTGCCTTCAGAAAGTATTAATACTCCTTGACTTACACGACATTTTGTTGTGTTACAGCCTGAATTCAACATTGATTCATTCATTTTTTCTCTCTCACCTATCTACACACAATACCCCATAAGTGAAAACATGTTTTTAGATTTTTTTTAGCAGATTTATTGAAAATTAAATAAAGAAATATCTCATTTACATAAGTATTCCCACCCCTGAGTCAATACTTTGTAGAAGCACCTTTGGCAGTGATTGCAGCTTTGAGTCTTTCTGGGTAAGTCGCTAAGATCTTTCCACACCTGGATTGTGCAACATTTGCCCATTATTCTTTTCAAAAATTCTTAAAGCTCTCTAAAATTGGTTGTTGATCATTGCTAGACAACCATTTTCAGGTCTTGCCATAGATTTTCAGGTAGATTTAAGTCAAAACTGTAATTCGGCCACTCAGGAACATTCACTGTCGTCTTGGTAAGTAACTCCAGTGTAGATTTGGCCTTTTGTTGTTATTGTCCTGCTGAAAGGTGAATTCATCTTCCAGTGTCTGGTGGAAAGCAGACTGAACCAGGTTTTCTTCTGAGATTTTGCCTTTACTTAGCACAATTCCATTTATTTTTTATCCTGAAAAACTCCCCAGTCCTTAATGATTACAAGCATACCCATAACATTATGCAGCCACCACTAACCCTGAAAATACAGAGAGTGGTACTCAGTAATGTGTTGTATTGGATTTGGCCCAAACCTTACACTTTGTATTCAGGAGCCACATTTGTATTCTATATATATATATATATATATATATATATATATATATATATATATATATACACACACATACATATTGTTCCTAACAGGATGCAAGTTTTGGAATGTTTTATTCTGCACAGGCTTTCTTCTTTTCACTCTGTCAATTAGATTAGTATTGTGAAGTAACTACAATGTTGTTGATCCATCCTCAGTTCTCATATCACAGTCCTTCACCTCTGTAACTGTTTTAAAATCACCATGCTCAAATGAATATTCAATTACTGTTTTTATTTTACCCATCTACCAATAGGTGCCAATCTTTGCGAGGCATTGGAAAACCTCCCGGGTCTTTGTGGTTAAATCTGTGTTTGAAATTCAGGCTCTAACACAACAACATGTGGGAAAAAGTCAAGGGGTGTGAATACTTTCTGACAGCACTGTACATTCTAACCACAATCTTTGAATGGTTGGATGCTGCTGAGCCATTTTTTGGCCTTATCGGGCCAACAAAGAGTCTGCTGGTGAAATAAAACCACCAGATTGTGTTGCCATGGAAACAGTGTGTGCGCATCACTGTGCAGTACTACTCTGCTGGTAAAGAAATTCAGAGGCCTCTAATACAATGTTTAAGGTAGCAAGCCTAGCACAGACTTCTAGCACACTGCTCTTAGTGTACTGCAATGAAGGCTACTGCACTCATCCATCCAGTCATGCGAGAACCTCCCTCACACACATCTCCTCTCTTGCTGTGACAGATACCCGTCATCAGTGTCTCCACTGTGTTAAAGTTAATGGCCTTTCCTCAAACTCATCCTGTTCTTCTCTGTCCTCTGGCTTTTGGGCCTAGCCACTGGAAAGTGTCAATTGCTTTGATGCTCTGAGATTTGTCCCTGCATGAATGATAACATTATTTTCCCCTGTTGAAAACATCCTACAGCTGTGTGTGTGCCCTCTACCATATGCCTTCTCTGGAAGTAAAGTCTGGCTTTGGCCCACCCTCTCCCATCCAGGCATATCATTGTGTCTTAACCTCGAAAACAGTTTACTCAGGCCAATGGATAGTCTTAGACACAAACAAACTGGACAGTTCTAGCAGCAGTCTGACCATGACAGACCCACAGCTAGCCCGCCCATCTGAGCAGGCTGGCACCACCATCAGCACTCCAAGATCCAACCAACAGAAGACATAAGAGGGCTATGGAGGAGAGGAGGGGAGGGCGAAGGTTCATAGAGGCATTGTATTGGACATGGGATATGGCATTTTTCACATCCAGTATGGGATGTACTGTGGAACAGGGGGCAGATTTAATCTAGCATACAGACAGTTATCCAGCGGGTACTAGTCTAAATCCAGCAAGACAAGGGGCTAACAGTGGTGACCTGGCTGGTGAATCACGGTCCTGCTCTGCATTGCCTCCAGTAACCTCCAGTAGGCATTACATAACAACTCATTGAGTTATGAATATCTTGCTCTCGCAGGCTAACCTGATGGAAAAGATCCTTCAGAGAAAAACAAAATACATTCTTCAAAACAAGACAGGACTGAATGCTTGTGATGACACAGGGCCTTAAGACTGAAGCTTGATTTACTAATTCATACCTACTGTACATTAAAAAGGAATGCAATACCTTAGACGCATGCCAAAGGTCATCTATCCTATGCTGCACTGTGGTGAGGAATCACTAAATGCTGACTGATACTGACTGATGATTAGAGCCCGACCAATATTGGGAGGCAAAAGTCACTGATTACCGATGTTGTTTTTTAGAGGTGAAAAAAAAAATCCCCCCAAAAATTGTGCTCCAAAGGATTAACAGACACTTTTACCCGGACGACACTGGGCCAATTGTGCGCCTCCCTATGGGACTCCCGGTCACAGCCGGTTGTGACAAAGCCTGGGACAGAACCCAGGTCTGTTAGTGATGCCTCAAGCACTACGATACAGTGCCATAGACCGCTGCGCCACTCGGGAGGCCCGACCATCGGGTTCTTGGTCACCTCCCTGACCAAGTCCCTTCTCCCCCGACTGCTCAGCTTGGCCGGGCAGCCAACTCTAGGATGAGTCTTGGTGGAGCACACACAAACAGGTACATTCACATACTCAACATACTGTGTGTATACATGCACACACACGCACACACACACACACACACACACACACACACACACACACACACACACACACACACACACACACACACACACACACACACACACACACACACACACACACACACACACACACACACACACACACACCTCTAGAAAGTTCTTGTTCTACTGACTTCATGAGTCATTGACCGCAGAGAGCCCAGTGTGAGATGAGCGGTAGCACCACGTCCTTGAGCTAATCACTAACGGCCTAAATAATTTGTCTGCTGCTAGAAGACAAGGGCAGCCAGCATCTCTCAGAGTATGTATCTCAGCTGGTAGGGACAGTCCATTGGCATCACTACATTATGGGAAGACAGGACAGTCTGTACAGTAGCATGACAACAAAGGGATTGGACAGCTGACATGCTATGTAAGACCAGGTCAACCTACTGTTAGTCTGTCTGACATCAAGCTGCTACTCTACTCTAGCTTCCTTGTCCCACACCTTAATAGTACACACCCTAACAAACCTGGCCCAGATAATGGCCCATTTAGCTGTATCTCTGAGATATCATCAATAAACCCAAAACCTTCTTCACTACAAAACACAGCTTCAGGTCAGCATGTCACCACCATCCTCTCATTAACTCCATAGTCCCAGGCTGCCAGGCCCAACAAACCACACTGGAGAGAAATAGGGGTGATAGTGAGAGGCAACAGTTGGTCCCCTAATTCCCTCAAACAGATCATTAGTGAATATATTTCCTCCAAACAGAGTCCTCCTTGCAGATTTCCTTAAGCCCCCCAACAGTGGGTAGGGTTTTAGTATGGACACACAACTACAGTATCCTCTGTCTCGTCTGGCTGAGCCACCATGTACTAGTGTTGAATGCAGAAATGGCTAATTATACAATGAACTCTTCAGCATGTTCATCTCAAACTTTGTCCTGCTAAGTGTGTCCTCTGGATAGCCTAATGAAGCAGGGTTAATGACAGGCTCATTAATCAATTATAGGAGCAGCAGTGGGATGGAGCTAGGCTACATGGAGGATGTATACCTAGACCCTAACCACTGGTCCTAGATCAGATATATTTCACCACCCGTGATTGCTAAGGTTAGGATCAGGGATAATCTGATACTAGATCAAGGCCTTTGTTACCAGCAGCTGAAATCTCCCTCAGCGTTAGTCTCCGCTGGGACACCGAATTATACTGTTATTTAATGAGAGAGAGTTCTCACTACGCTAAAGGCATGGTCATCAGGGCTCCCAGTCAATAAACATTCTCCTGGTACTGACTTACCTCATAACTGCCTGCCTGTTACTCACCACTCTGACAGACAGAACATGCACCCCGTTCACGAAAATGGCTCGCTCCTACAAACAGTGAGTCGCATGGCTTGTTATATAAAACAGGCATTCAGTTACTGTTTGATTGAATGTTAGAATGGGAAAAACAAGTGACCTGTTATATAAAACAGGCATTCAGTTACTGTTTGATTGAATGTTAGAATGGGAAAAACAAGTGACCTGTTATATAAAACAGGCATTCAGTTACTGTTTGATTGAAAGGTAGAATGTGCAAAACAAGTGACTTAAGCGACTTTGAGCATGGTATGAGTTCCAGTATCTCAGAAACGTCCGGCCTCACAGAATAGTGCGACAAACAAAAAACATCCTGTCAGCGGCAGACTAGTGAGCAAAAACAGCTCGTTGATGAGAGGTCAAAGGAGAATGGCAAGAATCGTGCAAGCTTACAGGCGGGCCACAAACAGGCAAATAACAGCGCAGTACAACAGTGGTGTGCAGAACGGCAACTGGGAACGCACAACTCATCAGTCCTGGTCACGGATGGGCTATTGCAGCAAAATACCACACCGGGTTCCACTCCTATTTGCTAAAAACAAGAAGCGGCTCCAGTGAGCATGCGGTCACCAACACTGGACAAATGAGGACTGGAAAAACATTGCCTAGTCCGTCGAATCCCGGTTCCTGTTGCGTCATGCTGATGGCAAAGTCAGGATTTGACGTAAGCAGCATGAGTCCATGGCCCCATCCTGCCTGCTGTCAACAGTACAGGTGTAATGGTGTGGGGAATTCCTGGCACACGTTAGGTCCCTTGATAACAATTGAGCAACATTTCCCTTCCCTGAATAATTCAGGCTGTTCTGGAGTCAAGGGCAGTTGGTACTAGGTGGGAGTTGGTACTAGGTGGGTGTACCTAATAAACTGGCCATTGAGTATATGGTCTCAACTCTGAATGACAAAACATGCACCATACTTATTGAATTATTGAGATAGTGAAAAGCACATTGTAAATAAGTGTACTACTCTCTTTCTCCCCCTTCCTCTAGGCCTGTCTCTGTTTCTCTACTTACATCTCTCGGCTCAACACTGCCCTCTGCGTTCCACTTCATTAGGCCTCTCTGCGTCACCACTGGGCCCCGTCACCATGGCAACGCCAGTGGGATTAGCATGCATACTGTGGTGGTGACAGATAGCGAGCCTGGTCTGCTGCCCCCAGCTGGACCACTGGAAAACTACAAACACATCAGGACTGCTGTAGCGTTCCTGACACACCGTTTTTCTAATGAATTTCTGCTAAAGTATCAGGTGCACACTACTACCCCCACTGAAAATGAATCATTGTATAGCTGACCTGAAACCACACACACAAAGGGATAATAATATCATTGTTCATAACCACACACACCTCTTTTCACCAGGGGTGATTAATCAAAAGACAGGCAAAGGGAACACAGCCCAATAACCAAATATTCTATAAGGATCTAAGGGATTAAGCTAGTGTAACACTGTCCCCCACACACACATATTTTATCAACACCCAATGGCAAAATGCGTAGAAATGGGGGTGGGGGCGGGGGATGTGGGTACACAGACCCGCGAGCCACTGCGGCCATGGTGATTTCATATGTTTTGTGGCCCTCACCCCCATCAAAGTTGTCCATCCCTGGTCTACACTGAAACACACAACAAATGGCTGCTGATATACACAGCTGTATTATTGATGGATTTGTTTACTCTGTTGGGGAAAATGTAGTCATAGAATGTAACCTTAAATCCAAGACCTGGGATGGAGAGAGAGAGAGGGATTTTCATTTCTAGTTTAAATTACTATTGTTTAACTGAGGCCATGGGCACACAACACAGGCCTTGGATCAGCAGATGAGGAATGGCAAACGTGACAGAGTAATTTATAGGTCGCTATCAATAAACGTCACAATACATTGCAATGTGTTTGATTTGGCTGCTCGGGGGAGGAGACCCACAGCTCCGCAAAAAAAAATTGGCAACTATAGTACATGCTGTTTTCAAGGGATTGTAAAATAAATGTTAGAACTGCTTTGTTTTAATATCATCAGTATCATCAGAGTTATACAGCAAGTAACTGCATGCTTGTTATTGATCATATCATTTCAGATATGTGAGGGTAGCCTATTCATTTGGCATGTAGATAGATAGCTAAGCAAACAACATTTAGCTTGCCTCAGAGATGAGGCTTTTGGAATGAGCTTGACATCGGCCTCGTCCTGGTAAAGCAGTCAGTCAGAGTTCTGTCATCACCACTATAGATGCAAGAAAATCAAACAATATTTGCATATAGCCATCTAGTTTATCCCCTGAATGTTAGCTTGTCAACTAGCCTTATTGACATGATCTGTTATTAGCTAACTAGCTAGCCAATTTGTCCATCAATCAATGTAGCCTAGCAATCATGTCAGTCAGCAGAAATTGTGATTAAACACTCTTAAAAACAATGTTGAAAAGGGGATAATGTTAGCCAACTTCGCTAGGTAAGCCTACGTTGGTTGGGGGAAAAATACATTAGGTCTCCTTACTACTATGTTTAGCCAACTGTACAACGTTTCTACCAGTAGCTTGCAAAGTAAACATTATCAGCTAACAGTACATCTACAAATGCACCCTTTTGATGCTTAACAGGCAGAGCGCCCACAAAGGATGGAAAATTAACCTAAACCACTCACACTTGTCAGGAATAGTTCCCTTTAATATCACTCAAATATCCAATTAACGGTGGCAAATATTGAGAGATATCATCAGGCTAGCTTCACGTATCTGAAATTACATGATCAATTGCTTACATCAGCCGGAAGCGTTTGCCGAGAGAGGCTTGGTATTTGACGGTGGAGAAGGAGTGCATGGCAGTCAAGTGGTCTCTGGATTAGTTCATGTACTATCTCCTTGGCAGGAAGTTCTCATTAGAGATGGACCACGGTGCTCTGCAGTGGATGGACAGGATAAAGGACTCCAATGCCTGCATCACCCACTGGCACCTTTCCATGCAGCCATACAGGTTCACCATCAGCTATGTCCCGGGAAAGGACAATGCCACGGCTGACTTCCTTTCCTGCTGGCCCGCCAGCTGGAAACTAGAGGAGGGGTGGTGTGTGACGGCTGGAAACTAGAGGAGGGGTGGTGTGTGACGGCTGGAAACTAGAGGAGGGGTGGTGTGTGACGGCTGGAAACTAGAGGAGGGGTGGTGTGTGACGGCTGGAAACTAGAGGAGGGGTGGTGTGTGACGGCTGGAAACTAAAGGAGGGGTGGTGTGTGACGGCTGCACCGTGAGCTAAACAGTAAAAACCACTGCCTAACAAATATGCACATTAACACTCACTTTGCACTATACACATAATGGGCTCTATTTTCGGCTGGCGTTAAGACGGTGCTAGTGTCAAACACACGTTAGTTTGCAATTTCGTCATGTAAAAACTGTCGCATTGGCATTTTCCATCCTTAACGCCAGGTTCGGCAATTCACCTGTCTTATATCAGCTCGCTAGTGCTCAGATGGGTGGGATGGTAATATTTGAGGTGTGTCCCTAAAAACATGATCCAAAGTGCTAATTTCATGCAGCACTAAGAGAGATATTTAAGACCAACCAAAATATTTTGGGGGGATTTATGTGCATGAAACAAGAGTAGCCCAATGTGCTTTTGGTGCCTGTATATACACTGCTCAAAAAAATAAAGGGAACACTTAAACAACACAATGTAACTCCAAGTCAATCACACTTCTGTGAAATCAAACTGTCCACTTAGGAAGCAACACTGATTGACAATAAATTTCACATGCTGTTGTGCAAATGGAATAGACAACAGGTGGAAATTATAGGCAATTAGCAAGACACCCCCAATAAAGGAGTGGTTCTGCAGGTGGTGACCACAGACCACTTCTCAGTTCCTATGCTTCCTGGCTGATGTTTTGGTCACTTTTGAATGCTGCCGGTGCTTTCACTCTAGTGGTAGCATGAGACGGAGTCTACAACCCACACAAGTGGCTCAAGTAGTGCAGCTCATCCAGGATGGCACATCAATGCGAGCTGTGGCAAGAAGGTTTGCTGTGTCTGTCAGCGTAGTGTCCAGAGCATGGAGGCGCTACCAGGAGACAGGCCAGTACATCAGGAGACGTGGAGGAGGCCGTAGGAGGGCAACAACCCAGCAGCAGGACCGCTACCTCCGCCGTTGTGCAAGGAGGAGCAGGAGGAGCACTGCCAGAGCCCTGCAAAATGACCTCCAGCAGGCCACAAATGTGCATGTGTCTGCTCAAACGGTCAGAAACAGACTCCATGAGGGTGGTATGAGGGCCCGACGTCCACAGGTGGGGGTTGTGCTTACAGCCCAACACCGTGCAGGACATTTGGCATTTGCCAGAGAACACCAAGATTGGCAAATTCGCCACTGGCACCCTCTGCTCTTCACAGATGAAAGCAGGTTCACACTGAGCACATGTGACAGACGTGACAGTTTGGTGAGTTATTCACAATTTTCGATGCACAAATAAGGTTTTATATGTAAGATGGTTAAATAAAGAGAAAAATTATTGATTATTGTTCTATTATTATTTGTGCCTTTGTCACTTCCCACGAGCCGGGTTGTGACAAAAACTCACACTCATTCTTATGTTTAATAAATATATCGTATAGTGTGTGGCAGGCTTACAATGATGGCAAAAAACAACATTTGAGAGTGCACTGATCCTGGTGCTAGGGTTGGTACGCAGCTGGAGGTTGAATGTTTGAAGGGGTACGGGACTATAACAAGTTTGGGAACCACTGGTCTAGACTGTCAATAAAGGGTTTGGCTCCCGAGACCACTTTGAAATACATCTTAATCACCAAAGCTTTATTAAAATATCAAGTTTGAGAGGAGTAAAACCGTGAGCTGACATTCCTTTGTTTATCTATGCATTGTAAGCAGGCCCACATTATTTTAGCCATGCAGGTCTCGTTTTGGATAAAACCCTCCATAGTTTGCGTTGTTTTAATATTAAAATGCCCAAGGGGATAATGGTGCCTGTAAGTGTGACATGTAAGTGTGACACAGCCTATTTAAAACAAGTTGTTTCTTTTGGTTTAGAATTTTATGAGAATTATTCGTTCTCTTTTTAGGCCTTATCAATAATTAATTTAATCTTGCTTATTAAATGCAATTTACAATAGGCATAAAAACTATAGTCTCAACAGCCAATTATTGCAGGATATCAGTAACAACATCCACCAGTATTTCAGTTCTCAAACCATAGCACCATTTGCTATTGAAGCCATGCAATTACTTAGAACAATGTGGACTGCAAATGGGTTGAAGTTAACGTATTTAGCAAAGATGGTATAGGTCTACATTTTGTTATTTCATTTCTGTAAGCCATTTAACAAACGATTACAGACAAACATTGGATGTTTAGTTGATTCCAAGGCAATACATAAAATACCGTAAATACACAAACTGAAACACCTATATGTTTTGCCATGCAGCACGTTCTGATAGGCCCTTGAGCGGCCAAGCCTCGACACACCCACAACTTGTTTATTCATCAAAACACAGCCCTTTTGCTCCAAACGTTGCAAGTGCATGGATAACTGTGATAGAAATATTTGTACTATTTTCACTAACACACTCCTGAACCTATAGAGCTACCGCCTGCGCTTAGATTTACCATTGCGTACGGTTTGTTAAAATAGAGCCCAATATATAAATGACGATGCGACAGAGATTGTTCCTTATATCCCACATATATAACTTTATTGCAGAAATACAGTTTAACATTTGCCATCATTCTTTCACAATAACCAGGTTTCCACCCAACCACTTAATGTGGATGAATTAGCTGATGCATGAAAAAAAAGTCACGACCGTGCAGATGGAAACCGTATATGCCAGTACAATTTTATAAATGCCGACAGACAATTTGTTCATTCGTTCGACATGGTGGGATCATTTTGTGTGTACAATTCATCATGTGAGAAATTACGGTGGAAATGCCTTTACACGGAATCCAAACCAGCTGCGCGCGTGCGCCATCGTGCATACATTTACTTTGTCCCTCTACACCAAATGCGACCACAACACGCAGGTTAAAATATCAAAACAAACTCAACCAATTACATTAATTTGGGGACAGGTCGAAAAGCATTAAACATTTATGGCTTAAGGACAACAAAGTCAAGGTATTGGAGTGGCCATCACAAAGCCCTGACCTCAATCCCATAGAACATTTGTTGGCAGACTGAAAAAGCGTGTGCGAGGGAGGAGGCCTACAAACCTGACTCAGTTACACCAGCTCTGTCAGGAGGAATGGGCCAAAATTCACCCAACTTATTGTAGGAAGCTTGTGGAAGGCTACCTGAAACATTTGATCCAAGTTATACAATTTAAAGGCAATGCTACCAAATACTAATTGAGTGTATGTAAACTTCTGACCCACAGGGAATGTGATAATTGAAATAAAAGCTTTAAGAAATAATTCTCTACTATTATTCTGACATTTCACATTCTTAAAATAAAGTGGTGATCCTAACTGACCTAAGATGGGGGATTTGTAATAGGAGTAAATGTCAGGAATTGTGACATTCTCACCTATAGGTTGAGAATGGAGGGTTGTTGGAAGGGTCGGAGGGTCATTGGTAAATGCCAACCCTCTGTTCACCCCGGGGGAACTCTTTTTCCCTTGATGAGTTTAAAATAGCTAAGTACAGATATACATTGATATTGTGTACTGTTATTGCTAAAATAATGCTTGTCCTTAAACATGATCAGTAGATCTAAATGTTATATATCATTATTGTCTGTACTTGAACTTGATGGTTTGCACACTTGCCTTGGAACAGAGTATGGAACCCCATAGTCTCTGTGTAACGTTCCTTCTTGGAGTTCATTTTTGGTTTATGTATGTTCTGTTCCTGCACTTTAGATCTTAGTTATTTTTTAAGTTGAGACTTTATAAGACAGTCCGTTTTTTTTCCATTCCAGTGAACGTATCCCTTTTGTCTATTTTAAAGCATATATTGTTATGCCTTATCAGTTGTATCTTGTTGCCTGTTAGGTCATCCCTGACAGTACAGTATAGATTGATTAGTGGGTGGGGTTATTCTGGAAGTAATTAACTCTCAATCATACAGCCTTCCTTACTGAGAGGTCCCATTAAGACCTAGTGCTGCATTCCTCTCCTATGACAGCAACACTGATTGGCTCCCAGATTTAAACCAGGTCCCCAGGCTACAGGGGCCACTGCCAAGAGAGATATATAAAGAAAGAGAGAGAGGGAGGAAGAAAAAGGCAAGGACACATGTGGAGGGAGAAGAGGAGGACATAACTTCAAGGAGAGGTAGAGAGAGTAGAAGAGACAGAAACTGAGAACATTTGAGAGAAGTAGAGAGTTAGTGAGAGCATTGTGCCAGCTCAGCATGTATAGCCATTGCCTTGGTCTGTCTGAGGGGAGAAATGAAGACTGAAGCTGGTCGGAAAGGCTCTCTCAGTTGACAGGTACACATACACTATTTACTGTGAAGATTCTCTGAGATAAAGATCTTTCACACTATCACATGCATGGACTGTGACTACACAAGCACATGGTACCGAGGGTGTGTGAATAATGCAGATAGTCAATGATCACGTTCTTCAATGGGTAGGTATGCTGATATGACTGGTCCAAACACCCACGATGTGAAGATCACAGGTGTGATACCTTGATTTTTCCTGTTTAGCATCTCCTTGGAAGAAATTACATAAGACTTATTGTCTCCTGGCACTTCTCTCCCTCCCTCTCAACCTGTTCCACTCCCACCCTCCCTCCCTCCTTCCGTTCTGTCTCTCTCTATTGGGTAAATAAGCTACTGCTGAGGTTGAATTAAAGGCTGTTTGATACAGCTCCCCAGTCCACATTGTGATAATATTGGAGCCTACTGGGCTCTGCTCCCTGTGGTCCAGACACAGGGGCGAGAGAGCGAGAGACAGACAGCGAGAGAAACCCCGTGATTACTCTGCAGAAGCATCATTCAACCTCTTTGTCCGTCTACTGATGTCCAACTGTTCTGCACTGATCATCATGGATTCATACACACTTCTCATTGACCGAGAGATGATTTATTTGACTAATCAAATCACAGTCTCCCAAGTCATGTGTATAGTCATTGGAGTTTAGTTAGTAAATCAAAATGTGTTTGTCACATACACGTGTTTAGCAGATGTTATTGCGGGTGTAGCGAAATGCTTGTGTTTCTAGCTCTAACAGTGCAGTAATAACTAACAATTTTACAACACACACAAATCTAAAGTACCAGTTTTCAGCACTGCCACTAGGTGGCAGATGTCAGTCAACATCACCTAGACGAGTACCTACTCTGATTAAGACATCAGTGCAGTGTGGTAATCACAGGCCTCTAGCCTCCTTAATTAACCTCTCTAATTATAATGATTATGTTCCTCACAACAGACACACAGATCAAATAGCCAGGTCAGCTTTGAGATGATCTAAAGCACAACACAAAGATGGAATTACCACTTCTGAGACCACCATGTTACAGCCTTGATCCCAAGGTTTAGAAAAACAGGACATTGGTTCATGTTGATGATATCAAGGACCTGCTACAATAGTGTCACAATCATCCTTCCCCTCCTATCCTTTTGAACCTTGCCCGAGCTTTACACTGGGCACACCTCCTTATATAGTATCCTATTAATCCCAAATCGCTCTTCTTCCCTTTCCTCAAGCACACCTCTCACATCAACCGTCCCTCCAACTGTACTTCTCTTATCAATTCCCTCCCCTCCACCCTCTTCCTCTGACCCTTGGAGCGGGCACAACTGACCCACTTTCCTGCCCCTGTGACGGTGCTGCTGAGTCAGAGATGGCCAGGATGTTAAACACACACACACCCGGGTCGATGGAGACATTATCCACATCACAAACCCACATTTACACACTTCACATCTACTCTACAGTCAAATGTTTGTTACACACACACACTTTCCAAGCTGTACAGCAGCATAGGCTAAGGGAATAGTGGCATAATGAGAAGAGACATGGAAATAACAAGAGGGGAGAGAGAGACAGACACACACATGCAGGCGCATCCTATGCCACACCTCTTGTATAACAGATCCTCTCCATCAACCCAAAACTACTGCAGTCATTGGCCTGCTCAGCAACATCCTCCATCTCCCAGGGAGCAGGAACAATGATCCTTATCAGAACAGTCCTGCAGATGCTCCATCAAAACTTCTCCATCTCCACAGACTGGTAGAGCCACATTAGCGCTCAGCTCAGCTATTCGTCAGGCTCACCACACACACTGACTGGGAGTGTGTGTGTGTTCTGTCTGTTACCATGCAGAGTCAACCCTCTCTCTCCCACAGCAGTGTTCTTCTGACTGTGGAACAGTCAGTGCCAGTTAGTTACAGGCTGATTCTGGGTCAGTGCCAGAGAACAGCAGTGCGGCGTGGCCAGCTTCACAAACAACAAAGACTGGTCTCAGGCCAGCAGGGGGAGTCTAATTACAGTTTTTCTCAATCACGTAAAAGCATTTTCTGGAACAATGTTGTCGATTTTAAAAACAGGATCCATAAGAAACAGAGCTGGTGGTCTATTGCAAAACAGTAAATGCATTTTCAGAATGTAGTTGCCTTCTCCAAACAAATACATTTTTAACTAGGTAAGTCAGTTAAGAACAAATTCTTATTTACAATGACAGCCGACCCGGACGACGCTGTGCCAATTGTGCGCCACCCTATGGGACTCCCAATCACGGCCAGATGTGATACAGCCTGGATTTGAACCAGGGATTGTAGTGATGGCTCTTGCACTGAGATGAAGTGCCTTAGACTGCTGCGCCACTCGGAAGCCCAATATTACATGTATCAACTAGGGTCTAAGCTAAGATACATGTGAATTTCTGTGTTTTTTGCTAATTGATGTTAAAGGTAAAAAAAATGGCAATGTTTTATAAACTTTTTTTTTTTGTTGAAATTATGAAATAGACTACATCATCCAAAAATATGTGGACACCTCATCAAACATCGCATCCCAAAATCATGGCCGTTAATAGGGATTTGGTCCCCCATTTGCTACAATAACAGCCTCCACTCTTCTGGGAGGGCTTTCCACTAGATGTTGGAACATTTCTGCGGGGACTTGCTTCCATTCAGCCGCAAGAGCATTAGTGAGGTCTGGCTCTGATGTTGGGTGATTAGGTCTGGCTCGCAGTCTGTGTTTAAATTTATCCCAAAGGTTTTTGATGGGGTTGAGGTCAGGGCTCTGTGCATGCCAGTCAACTTCTTCCACACAGATCTCAACAAACCATTTATGCATGGACTTCGCTTTGTGCATGGGGGCATTGTCATGCTGAAACAGGAAAGGGCCTTCTCCAAACTGCTGCCACAAAGTTGGAAGTACAGAATTGTCTAAAATGTAATTGTATGCTGTAGTGTTAATATTTCCCTTCACTGAAACGGCCTAGCCCGAACCATAGAAAATAGCCCCAGACCATCATTCCTCCTCGACCAAACTTTACAGTTGGCACTATGCATTGGGGCAGATAGCGTTCTCCTGGCATCCCCCAAACCCAGATTTGTCTGTCGGACTGCCAGATGGTAAAACGTCATTCATCACGCGAGAGAACGGGTTTCCACTGCTCCAGAGTCCAATGGCGGCGAGCTTTACACCACTCCAGCCGACGCTTGGCATTGTGCATGGTGATCTTAGGCTTGTGTGGCTGCTCAGCCAAAGAAACTCATTTCATGAAGCTCCCGATGAACAGTTCTTGTGCTGGCGTTGCTTCCAGAGGCAGTTTGGAACTCAGTAGTGAGTGTTGCAACTGAGAACAGACGATTTATACATGCTTCACGCTTGGCGGTCCCGTTCTGTGATCGTGTGTGGCCTACCACTTCACGTTGTTGCTCCTAGAGGTTTCCATTTCACAATAAAATCACTTACAGTTGACCGGGGCAGCTCTAGCAGGGCAGAAATTTGACCAACTGACTCGTTGGAAAAGTGGCATCCTATGACGACGCTACGTTGAAAGTCACTGAGCTCTTCAGTTAGGCCATTCTACTGCCAATGGTTGTCTATGGAGATTGCATGGCGGTGTGCTTGGTTTTATACACCTGTCAGCAACGGGTGTAGGTGAAATAGCCAAATCCACTAATTTGAAGGGGAGTTCACATACTTTTGTATATATAGTGTAGTTTGACAACCCTTTTTGTAAGCTTTTATCTTTTCCAGTGATCTTGAAATGAATGTCTCATGGTATGGTGGTGTATGCATAATGGGTAAACTTTGAGCACCTTTATCTCGAATATTTTGGCATTCAGGTCCAAAAAGCTACTTTCCGAGCATTTCTACAATGGGAAAATGTGTATGGAAGGTTTTGTTCAAATCAAGAGGTGCTGTCAAAAAGTGATTGAATTCAAATGGATTTACCCATACATAGGCTGGTATGCTCATAGTTTAATACAGAGGGTTCCCAACCTATTTTATCCCAGGACCCACTATTTCACATTAGATTTTTTGTTTATTGACATAGCCTATATTAAATACAACATCAGCTTGATTTTGTTTAATTTGAGGGACCTAGGGAAATGTTGTTTTGAAGCTCATTTCCTGTAATTCCACGTAGATCAACAAGACTCATTAGAGTCCCCTAGATCAATGAATTGGAAAATTGTCAGGCTCAAAGAAATTACGCAAAAAAACTGTAAAATAAGTCAGGCTGCTCAGGTGACACACTGTCAATTGAGACATTTTGTGACTAAACTTATTACCAAAATAAGATGTGGCATAAAAAACTATGGAAAAAGACATTGGAGCACCTTAAATGATATTACGGGCAGAAAACCCAAATAATCTCCATCGTTCATTGAAGTTAATGGGTCACTGTTCTTAGTAAACAGATCGAGAAAACTGTTTGAAAAAATACAATGGTATTTTTCAAAGAACAAGTTAACTACGGACCTTCAGCATGCATATCGGGAAGGGCACTCAACTTGTACTGCACCGACTCAGATGACTGATGATTGACTAAAATACATAAATAATAAGATGATAGTTGGAGCTGTATTGTTAGATTTCAGTGCATCATTTGATGTTAATGATCATAATTTCTTATTGAAAAAACAAACTTGTTATGGCTTTACATCAACTGGCATCACATGGTTGGAGAGTTACTTATCCAATAGAACACAGATAATATTATTCAATGGAAGCTTATTTAACATATTGTACAATTTCCCCAAATGTCATTCCACTACCAAATATGTTTTAACATAATTTATATGAACCCTCAATGTAATTATACATATTCTCTTTTACAGCAATTGATTTGATTGGGTTCCCGAGTGGCGCAGCGGTCTAAGGCACTGTATCTCAGTGCTAGAAGCGTCATTACAGACCCTGGATCAATTCCAGGCTGTATCACAATCGGCCGTGATTGGGAGTCCCATAGGGTCGTCGAACAATTGGCCCAGCATCGTCTGGGTTAAGGGCTGGCTGGGGTAGGCCGTCATTGTAAATAAGAAATTGTTCTTAACTGACTTGCCTAGTTAAATAAAAAGACACCATCAATAAAATTGATAGCGACAGAGCCACACATTGTATAAGATTAATTCCTAAGCAAAGTACAATTTCTTTGACTCCTTGACTTTAGGTTGTAGCTCAGCTTCTGGATATCATAGAGACAAACCATTGTAGTCACGTCTTCCTCTGGCATTTTACCACTTGTTTCTGGCCTAAAGTGTTGTGGATTTATGCGATGTTTTATACCGGTATAAACAATTGCGAATATTTAAAAAAATATCAAATCAAGGGGTCAAGCGACCACCCCCAAGGTTGGGAAGCCCTGGTTGAGTAAACTTTCCATTGGCGCACTGAAACACAATCCACAATAGAAATAAAGAAAAGTGAATACAATGGAGGAACACAACTATTAGAAATGTATAGGCCTCAATCCACACTAAAGCTAAGCTCTAAAGAGGAAGGTCACACTGTTGGAGATGATGATTTAAGAGTAGGCCCGGGACGATACCAGTAATGCAATATTTTTTACATGGCAAAAATGAAAACACAAAGCAGAACAAACTCTATAGTCCTTTAACCTCTTGACGCTAGGGGTCAGATAGATATATATATATATATATTTTTTAAATAACGTTCCCAAGGTAAACAGACTATTTCTCAGGTCCAGATTGTAGAATATGCATATCATTTACAGATTAGGATAGAAAACACTCCAAAGTTTCCAAAACTGTCAAAATATTGTCTGTGAAACTGATTCTGCAGGCGAAAACCTGAGAAAATCGAACCCGGAAGTGTTTATTTTTATTTAATTATCTGTGTTTCCTGGCCCGTCTTTCTTCCATTTAAAGGGGTATCAACCATATTCATTTTACAATGGCTTCCTCAGGCTGTGACCAGGCTTTAGACATAGTTTCAGGCTTTTATTTTGAAAAATGAGTAAGATTTTTCAAAAGTAGTCAGGTGTCCTCAGATTAGTTCCTGCGCGCGAGAGGGTAGTTCTCCATTTACTTTTTCTCTCTTATTGAGTAGGTTACGGTCCGGTTGAAATATGATTGATTATGTTTGTTAAAAACAACCTGAGGATTGATTATAAAAAACATTTGACATGTTTCTACGACCATTACGGATACTTTTTGGAATTTTCGTTGAACGGAACGAGGCTTTGTTTTTTTTAACATAACGCTCAACCCAAATGGCGTTTTTTTGTTATAAAAGTAATATTTATCGAACAAAAATAACATTTGTTGTGTAACTGGGAGTCTCGTGAGTGCAAACATCCGAAGATTATCAAAGGTAAGCGATTAATTTGATTGCTTTTCTGACTTTCGTGACCATGCTAATTTGGGGCTAGCTGTTCTAATATTGATTGATACACTCAAAAAAGCTTGGATTTCTTTCTCTGTAAAGCATATTTTCAAACTCTGACATGATAGGTGGATTAACAACAAGCTAAGCTGTGTTTTGGTATATTTCACTTGTGATTGCATGATTATAAATATTTTTAGTAATATTTGCGCCCTGCAATTCAGCGGTTGTTTAGGAAAATGATCCCATAAAAGGGATCCGTAGCGCAGAGAAGTTAAAAACCTGCTGTATGTAAAATAATGTGTGCTTTAGCTTGGGAAAAAAATTAAAACGTGACTGGATGACAACAATGTTAGTTTCCAACATTAGGGCTGTTTTCCTATAGAAGTAAAATCTGCTTCGTGTTGTGTTTCCTTGCCACGACATTAATGAGTATCACAATACTGGTGTCGTCCTGTCCCTACTTAGTAGTAACCCAAAGTTACTGTACTTAGAAGTAACCCAACTCCATTCTCTGCATGTTTCCACAATATTGTAAATAATAAAACATTTGACAGTTCCAATAGCCTAGATCTTTCCGTATTGTACATGGTATAATTGGGTGATTTAGAATTTTGTGCAGTACTAATTACTGATTGCCGGAAACAGTGAACACAATTGCACACATTTATCTTCTGATTAAAACATGTTTATATTCTGTGAACAAAATACTTAAGTTAATTTTCTATTCACTGATGACATTTGTATTTCAAGCTTTGCAAAAGGTGATCAGGTACAAAAGCAAGAAAACTGTAAATGTATTTAAGCATTTGATCATTGCTGTCCTGCAATAGATGCGTTTCAACACAGATCTCAAAATTGCTTGTAATCGATTGAAAAAAACTAAACAAATCACAGCAATCGATGGAGTTAATTGTGTGTGTGTGGTGAAATGAAACCATGCGAGCCTCCATAGGACACTGTAACATGGCAGGGCTCCTCTCCTAATCTCCATCATTCATTCATGTGATCTCACTGTGACTTAATGCTTTCATGGTGAGAACACACTCTACTCATCCATACCAGAGACCAAGGCAGTTACCATTAAGTGATGAGAAAGTAGATGATTCTCTACCAGAAAATACATATGGACAAACTAAAGAGGGATAACGTAAACTATGTGTCCTTTTCTCTGTGTGTGTGTGTGTGTGTGTGTGTGTGTGTGTGTGTGTGTGTGTGTGTGTGTGTGTGTGTGTGTGTGTGTGTGTGTGTATATGTGCGCATGTCAGTGGTAGGGAGAACGCAGCTGCTAGCATGATGAGTGCGGTAAAGCGCACCGACCGAGAGCAACTGAATTTAGTCAAATGTTGCAGAAGAAAACAGGATGGTTTTGTAACTGCTTTTACATGGTCTGATGAGAACAGTTGAAGTAAGGCACACGAAGCAAATAATGACATTCTTGACATCTTTCCACACTGCTGCAGAGCCCCGAAAGAGACACCAGCTTCCCCGTTCAGCTCTCCTGCATGCAACTGAGCTAAGTGAACTTTACACAAACCGGCCCAGAGCAAATTCCAGACAGGGGATAAGCGCGCTGGAAATGAGAGCCATGTAAACACTAATCTGGACAGGTCCTGCTGAAATGAGGGAGAGGAAGAGAGGAGGGGAGAGCTGGAGCAATGATGCTGGCCTGGGTGGAGAAGTGGAAAGACAGGGCCACACAGGCACGTGAACACACACAACCACATACTCTACATGCACACACAGTGCCTACAGAAAGTACTCACACCCATTGACCTTTTCCACATTTTGATGTGTGACAAAGTGGGATTAAAATAGATTTAAATTTACATTTTTGTTCAACGATCTACACAAAATAGTCTTATGTCAAAGTGGAAGAATTGTAACATTAAAAAAAAAAATATATATATATATGCCTTCGGAAAGTTTTCAGA
The DNA here is from genome assembly GCF_016432855.1 of Salvelinus namaycush. Classification (NCBI taxonomy): domain Eukaryota; kingdom Metazoa; phylum Chordata; class Actinopteri; order Salmoniformes; family Salmonidae; genus Salvelinus; species Salvelinus namaycush. The sequence goes on along the minus strand of NC_052326.1, from coordinate 18,360,723 downwards.
CCCATTGACTTTTTGCACATTTTGTTACGTTTCAGCATTATTCTAATGAACAGGTTTTTTGCAATTTTATTAAAAATAAAAAACAGAAATACTTTATTTACATAAGTATTCAGACCCTTTGTTATGAGACTCTAAATTCATCTCAGGTGCATCATGTTTCCATTGATCATCCTTGAGATGTTCTACAACATCGAATAGTCCCCGCGATATGCAACTGTTCAGGGAAGTCAGGAACCAATACACACAGTCAGTCAGGAAAACAAAGGCTAGCTTTTTCAAGCAGAAATTTGCATCCTGTAGCTCTAACTCCAAAAAGTTTTGGGACACTGTAAAGTCCATGGAGAACAAGAGCACCTCCTCCCAGCTGCCCACTGCACTGAGGCTAGGTAACATGGTTACCACCGATAAATCCATGATAATCGAACATTTCAATAAGCATTTCTCTACGGCTGGCCATGCATACCTTCTGGCTACTCCAACCCCAGCCATTAGCTGGAAGTGGAACAGGAAGTGGAAATTCTGAGGCTGGTAGATTTTCAACCAAGATCCCATTGAAATCACAGCGAGATATGGATGAGTTTGCACTTCCTACGGCTTCCACTAGATGTCAACAGTCTGTAGAACCTTGTCTGATGCCTCTACTGTGAAGGGGGGCCGAATGCGCGTTCACATGAGGGAGCTCTGTTCCATCGCTCATCTGAAGTCAATGTAATTCTCCGGTTGGAACGTTATTCAAGATTTATGTTAAAAACATTCTAAAGATTGTTTCAATACATCGTTTGACATGTTTCTACGGACTGTTACGGAACTTTTGGACATTTCGTCAGGTTTTAGTGAACGCGCTTCCCTGACGTTGGATTTGTTTACCAAACATGCTACAAAAATAGCTTTTTTTTTTTGGACATAAATTATTGACATTACCGAAAAAAACGAAAATTTCTTGTGGAAGTGGGAATCATGGGAGTGCATTCCGATGAAGATCAGCAAAGGTAAGTGAAGATTTATAATGCTTTTTATGAGTTTTGTTGACTGCACAATTTGGCAGGTATCTGTATGGCTTGCTTTTGTGGCTGAACGCTGTTTTCAGATTATTGAATATTGTGTTTTGCCGTAAAGCTTTTTGAAATCTGACAGCGGTTGCATTAAGAACAAGTGTATCTTTAATTCTATGTAAAACATGTATCTTTCATCAAAGTTTATGATGAGTATTTCTGTTATTTGACGTGGCTCTCTACAATTTCTCCGGATATTTTGGAGGCATTTCTGAACATGGCGTCAATGTAAACGGAGGTTTTTGGATATAAATATGAACTTAATCGAACAAGACATATATGTATTGTGTAACATGAAGTCCTATGAGTGTCATCTGATGAAGATCATCAAAGGTTAGTGATTCATTTTATCTCTATTAGTGCTTTTTGTGACTCCTCTCTGGCTGGAAAAATGGCTGAATTTTTCTGTGAGTTGGTGGTGACCTAACATAATCGTTTGTGGTGCTTTCGCTGAAAAGCCTATTTGAAATCGAACACTTTGGTGGGATTAACAACAAGATTACCTTTAAAATAGTATAAGATACATGTATTTGAGGAATTTTAATTATGAGATTTCTGTTGTTTGAATTTGGCGCCCTGCACTTTCACTGGCTGTTGTCATATCGATCCTGTTAACGGGATTGCAGCCATAAGAAGTCTTGTGGCTGCAATCCCGTTAACGGGATGATATGACAACAGCCAGTGAAAGTGCAGGGCGCCAAATTCAAACAACAGAAATCTGTTAACTGACTTGCCTAGTTAAATCTAGTTTCTTTCATTTTTTTTTTTTTGTGAAACAGTTTACATTTTATTTATAATAACATCTTCATATCTCAAAATCATTTGTGTGAATCAGAATCCAAATTCTATCCAAATCTAAATTAAAATGTATTTTTTTTTTGCCAATGCCAACTATGTAAAAATAGCATACATAAAGCCAACAAATAAAAACAATGCAGCCTGCAGGTAGAAAATATCCTGAAAATATAAATATCCTATAAATCACATTGGCTATACATGGCCTGTCTGCAATGAACTTGAAACATTGTATCAACTATTAAACTTGGGTCCAGCTGGAAGCTTGAGCTAGCGAACTTGCAACATTGTATAATATATTCTGGGCCCTTAGAGTATCCTGCACCAGTGAGCTGGGGACAGACAGCTGTAGGCTATTTGGCAAGGGATAAGAAGCAATGCTTGACTTGGGCAGGAGCTCGCCGAAGCCGAGTACCAGCACCTCATATTTTCCACAATATTAGCTAAAAAATATTGTGCAGCTCCTGTACCAAAATATAAATAGTACCAGCACTCAAAATGAGTACCGGAACCTATTTCAGTCCAAGTCAAGCACTGATAAGAAGTAAATCGGGTAGGCCTCTTATGACGTTTCCACTGGATCAGAGAATGACATTTTTCCCTTTCACGCTGAGTGGTTATAGAAAGGGAGACAGCTGGAAAGATTTTTCAAATACATTGATCCCTCTGCATTGCCACAAAAATGTGGAAGCACATAGCGATGCGGAGCTCGATTTGCCCTCTGCATGCCACTAGAGAATCCGCAATTGTGTCACAACATCCACATCCATTTTCGGATTCAAGCATAAATTGGCTTTTAGACTAGGACTCCGCAATGGATTACTTCACTACCGTTCAAAAGTTTGGGGACACCTAGAAATGTCCTTGTTTTTGAAAGAAAATCATTAATATTCCATAATCAATCATTATGGAATATCTACATAGGCGTACAAAGGTCCATTATCAGCAACCATCACTCTTGTGTTCCAATGGCACGTTGTGTTCGCTAATCCAAGTTTATCATTTTAAAAAGCTAATTGATCATTAGAAAACCCTTTTGCAATTATGGTAGCTCAGCTGAAAACTTGTTCTGATTAAACAAGCATTAAAACTGGCCTTCTTTAGACTAGTTGAGTATCTGGAGCATTAGCATTTCTGGGTTCGATTACAGGCTCAAAATGGCCAGAAACAAAGATCTTTCTTCTGAAACTCGTCAGTCTATTCTTGTTCTGAGAAATTAAGGCTTTTTAATGTGAGAAATTGCCAAGAAACTGAAGATCTCATACAACGCTGTGTACTACTCCCTTCACAGAACATCGCAAACTGGCTCTAACCAGAATAGAAAGAGGAGTGGGAGGCCCCGGTGCACAACTGGCAAGAGGACAAGTACATTAGAGTACCCAGTTTGAGAAACAGGTCCTCAACTGGCAGCTTCAATAAATGTACCTGCAAAACACCAGTCTCAACATCAACAATGAATAGGCGACTCTGGGATGCTGGCCTTCTAGGCAGAGTTCCTCTGTCCCAGTGTCTGTGTTCTTTTGCCCATCTTAATCTTTCATTTTTATTGCCCAGTCTGAGATATGGCTTTTTCTTTGCAACTCGGCGCAAAAACCATCAAGCACTATGATGAAACTGCCTCTCATGAGGACCACCAAAGGAAAGGATGACCCAGAGTTACTCTGCTGCAGAAGATAAGTTCATTTGAGTTCACTGCAGCCCAAATAAATGCTTCAGAGTTCAAGTAACAGACACATCTCAACATCAACTGTTCAGAGACTGCGTGATTCAGGACTTCATGGTCAAATTGATGCAAAGAAACCACTACTAAAGGACATCATTAAAAAGAAGAGGTTTGCTTGAGCCAAGAAACACAAACAATGGGCATTAGACCGGTGGAAATCTGTCCTTTGGTCTGATTAACAAATTGGAGATTTTTGGTTCCAACCACCATGTCTTTGTGAGACGCAGAGTAAGTGAACGGATGATCTCTGCATGTGTGGTTCCCACCGTGAAGCATGAAGGAGAACGTGTGATGGTGTGGGGGTGCTTTGCTGTTGACATGGTCTGATTTCTTTAGAATTCAAGGCACACATACCCAGCATGGCTACCACAGCATTCTGCAGCGATACGCCATCCCACCTGGTTTGCGCTTAGTGGGACTATCATTTGTTTTTCATCAAGACATTGACCTAAAACACTCCTCCAGACTGTGTAAGGGCTGTTTGACCAAGAAGGAGAGTGATGGGGTGCTGCATTAGATGACCTGGCCTCCACAATCACCTGACCCCCACAATCATCTGACCTCAACCCAATTGAGATGGTTTGGGATGAGTTGGACCGCAGAGTGAAGGAAAAGTAGCCAACAAGTGCTCAGCATTTGTGGGAACTCCTTCAAGACTGTTGGAAAAGCATTCCTCATGAAGCTGGTTGAGAGAATGTCAAGCTTGAGCAAAACTGTCATCAAAGTAAAGTGTGGCTACTTTTCAGAATCAAAATGTGTTTAAAACTTTTTTGGTTACAACATGACTCCATATGTGTTATTTCATAATTTTGATGTATTCACTATTATTCTACAATGCAGAAAATAGTAAAAATAAATAAGAACACTTGAATGAGTACGTGTGTCCAAACTTTTGACTGGTACTGTGTGTGTGTATATATATATATATATATATACACACTGCTCAAAAAAATAAAGGGAACACTTAAACAACACAATGTAACTCCAAGTCAATCACACTTCTGTGAAATCAAACTGTCCACTTAGGAAGCAATACTGATTGACAATAAATGTCACATGCTGTTGTGCAAATGGAATAGACAACAGGAGGAAATTATAGGCAATTAGCAAGACACCCCCAATAAAGGAGTGGTTCTGCAGGTGGTGACCACAGACCACTTCTCAGTTTCTATGCTTCCTGGCTGATGTTTTGGTCACTTTTGAATGCTGCCGGTGCTTTCACTCTAGTGGTAGCATGAGACGGAGTCTACAACCCACACAAGTGGCTCAAGTAGTGCAGCTCATCCAGGATGGCACATCAATGCGAGCTGTGGCAAAAAGGTTTGCTGTGTCTGTCAGCGTAGTGTCCAGAGCATGGCGGCGCTACCAGGAGACAGGCCAGTACATCAGGAGACGTGGAGGAGGCCGTAGGAGGGCAACAACCCAGCAGCAGGACCGCTACCTCCGCCTTTATGCAAGAAGGAGCAGGAGGAGCACTGCCAGAGCCCTGCAAAATGACTTCCAGCAGGCCACAAATGTGCATGTGTCTGCTCAAACGGTCAGAAACAGACTCCATGAGGGTGGTATGAGGGCCCGACGTCCACAGGTGGGGGTTTGTTCTTACAGCCCAACACCGTGCAGGACGTTTGGCATTTGCCAGAGAACATCAAGATTGGCAAATTCGCCACTGGCGCCCTGTGCTCTTCACAGATGAAAGCAGGTTCACACTGAGCACATGTGACAGACGTGACAGTCTGGAGACGCCGTGGAGAACGTTCTGCTGCCTGCAACATCCTCCAGCATGACCGGTTTGGCGGTGGGTCACTCATGGTGTGGGGTGGCATTTCTTTGGGGGGCCGCACAGCCCTCCATGGGCTCGCCAGAGGTAGCCTGACTGCCATTAGGTACCGAGATGAGATCCTCAGACCCCTTGTGAGACCATATGCTGGTGCGGTTGGCCCTGGGTTCCTCCTAATGCAAGACAATGCTAGACCTCATGTGGCTGGAGTGTGTCAGCAGTTCCTGCAAGAGGAAGGCATTGATGCTATGGACTGGCCCGCCCGTTCCCCAGACCTGAATCCAATTGAGCACATCTGGGACATCATGTCTCGCTCCATCCACCAACGCCACGTTGCACCACAGACTGTCCAGGAGTTGGCGGATGCTTTAGTCCAGGTCTGGGAGGAGATCCCTCAGGAGACCATCCGCCACCTTATCAGGAGCATGCCCAGGCGTTGTTGGGAGGTCATACAGGCACGTGGAGGCCACACACACTACTGAGCCTCATTTTGACTTGTTTTAAGGACATTACATCAAAGTTGGATCAGCCTGTAGTGTGGTTTTCCACTTTAATTTTGAGTGTGACTCCAAATCCAGACCTCCATGGGTTGATAAATTTGATTTCCATTGATAATTTTTGTGTGATTTTGTTGTCAGCACATTCAACTATGTAAAGAAAAAAGTATTTAATAAGAATAGTTCATTCATTCAGATCTAGGATGTGTTATTTTAGTGTTCCCTTTATTTTTTTGAGCAGTGTATATATATCCACTGTATACACAATACCAGTCAAAAGTGTGGAAACACCTACTCATACATTGTAGAATAATAGTGAAGACATCAAAACTATGAAATAACACATATGGAATTATGTAGTAATAAAAAAAAGTGTTATTTGTCTGCCAGCTGTTCGTGCATGCTCTGAGAATGAGCACTGGAATACCGTCGGGCCCCGCAGCCTTGTGGGTGTTTTCTTTTTCACATTGGCCACCTTTGGTAGTGATTACAGTTGTGAGTCTTTGAGTAAATCTCTAAGAGCTTTACACATTTGGATTGCGCAACATTTGCCCATTATTCTTTAGAAAAATTTTCAAGCTATGTCAAATCGGTTGTTGATCATTACTAGACAACCATTTAAAATCTTGCCATAGATTTTTAAGCAGATTTAAGTCAAACTGGGCCACTCAGGAACATTCACTGTTTTCTTGGCAAGCAACTCCAGTGTAAAATTGGCCTTGTGTTTAAGGTAATTGTTCTGTTAAAAGGTGAATACATGTCCCAGTGTCTGGTGGAAGATTTTGCCTGTGCTTTGCTCCATTCGTTTATTTACCTGAAACTCCCCAGTCCTTAAAGATTACAAGCATACACATACCATGATGCAGCCACCAATATACTTGAAAATATGGAGAGTGGTACTCAGTTATGTGTTGTATTGGATTTGCCCCACACATAACACTTTGTATTCAGGACAAAAAGTGAATTGCTTTGTCACATTTTTGCAGTATTACTTTAGTGCCTTGTTGCAAACATGATGCATGTTTTGGAATATTTTTATTCTGTACAGCAGAGGTGTCAAACTCATTCCACGGAGGGCAGAGTGTCTGCATTTTAATTATGATTTTTTCTTAATTAAGACCTACACAACCAGGTGAGGGGAGTTCCTTACTAATTAGTTAACTTAATTCATCAATCAAGTACAAGGGAAGAGCGAAACCCCGAAGACACTCGGCCCTCCTAGAATGAGTTTGACTCGTTAATCACAGCCATTAAACTCTGTAACTGTTTTAAAGTCACCATTGGCCTCAGAGGTTCCCTTCCCTCCGACAACTGTATCTTTGTAGTGATTGGGTGCATTGATACACCATCCAAAGTGTAATTTATAACTTCACCATGCTCAAATGGATATTTAATGTCTGATTCTTTTGTTTTGTTTTGTACCCATTGACCAATAGGTGCCCTTTTTGAGAGGCATTGGAAAACTTTCCTGGTCTTTGTGGTTGAATCTGTTTGAAATTCACTGCGTGACTGAGGGACATTACAGATAATTGTATGTGTGGGGTACAGAGATAAGGTAGTCATTCAAAAATAAAGTTAAACTCAGAGTTAGTCCATGCAACTTATTATGTGACTTCTTAAGCACATTTTCACTCCTAAACGTATTTAGGCTTACTAAAACAAAATGGGTTGAATACTTGACTTAAGACATTCCAGCCTTTCAGTTTTAATTGATTTGTAAACATTTCAAAAAACATAATTCCACTTTGACCTTATGGAGAATTGTGTGTAGGCCAGTGACAACAAATCTAAATGTAATCCATTTTTAATTCAGGCTGTAACACAACACAATGCGGAAAAGGTCCAGGGCTGTTAATACTTTCTGAAGGCATTGTAAACGAGCAACAGCCATTCACTACTGCTGGTTGTAGGGAGGGGAAGGGAGGGAAGGCGATGGCAGCAAAGGGGAGATAGGGAGCAGAAGGAAGGCCGAGTTGTCTGGCAGGGCTCAAGGTCTGATCTCTGGGACCGTGCCACAGATGTGCCCCCGCTGGAGAATGTGCTGAAGGGCCAGGAATGCTCACAACAGTCATCATACAGTAGGCTGTCTGTCTCTCACAGTCCCATGACCCTCTTAGAGAGCTGGACCACCACACCAGTGCACGGGCACAGTCAGGAACAAGGCCACAGTCAGCTGTCCAGAGCCATCACAACATGAGGCCTCCGAGGCCTACTGTACCAGCCAGACAGACAACTAGTTCAGATGTACTCTTATTCACAGACATTAAGTGAATCCTGCTCATAAAACAAATGGGACGTGAATTGAATTAATCTCTTGAATAAATGCAAATAGGGCCAACACCACTAGTTCCGTCCCAACTGCTCCAGTCCCAATCCCACAGCCAGTCTATTAACCAAGGCTAAAATCAGGGGTTCAGAATAGAAGAGTGGTAGTACAATTGCATCTCTCCAACACTTTGCTTTTAGAGGCCACTCTCTATGACTTAGCGTCTTGTCATTTTCTGTTAGTTCATCTTATAGTGTGTGGTGAGTGTGGTTGTGACTGTGCTAGCCTGGGATTAGGCGATCCCAGTGAGGGAAGGCAAAGCATCTTGAACAGAAACAAACGTCAGGAGTGACACACGGACCGCTGCTTTAGGGGACTGGGCTGTAAAAAGATGAGGGCTTCTTTAGTGGAAAATATGTCATCTTTACGACATCGCCACAGCTGGCTTTCAGCTCAAGGAGCTGCTGGCCCGCTCTCTCTCTGACGATGTCCCCCCGCTCTGTTCATCCTATTCCTCCTCCTGTCATCTTTCAATTCTCCTCACCCCACCCTGTCAGTGGTCTGGTATGCAGACAGATACATGTCGACTATTCCTCCGTTCAAAAAATATTCTATGAGTATTTACAATGACACTTCATACCATTTCTCTTCCACTCGAGGTATGATGAAAAAGTCTAATGATCGTGCCATGACAGTTGGCGGGCAGAAAATACATTGTGTTCTAATGGAACAATCATCAAACTCACTGCTTATGAGTCAAGATGACTCAAGTCTACTGTATACACAAATATCTTACCTGAGAGGAGGAGCAGAGAAGTCACATTGTAATCAGGGGAGGAAATTGGGACCATGAAAGGAAGAGAAAAAAGACAATTGTTAGTCTCGCATTTTGAGGTCTTTAAACTATGAAAGCTCATGAAAATTGCAACTTCAGCACTACCTTTTTGTTAGAAAAGGCAGTGTTGAAAAGTGATAAACTGGGATAGAACACATGGACATTAAATGTACTTGCTGATCGTTTTCTCTGTAAGTTACAGTAAAGTATCTTCTTCAAGATATAATAGGTGAGGAAAAAAGCAAGCCAATTCAAATCCCCACTAAAGAATGACTCAAATCTGAGCAACCTCTAGACAAACTTTTAAAGCAGTATACCAGAGTCAGAGAGCTGTCTAGATATGCCAACATCACAGCTCTGATGGTGCCCGATAAGAGAAAATATCTGTGATCTTGTGGGAAAAAATGGTTTTAATAGGACTCATATGCAGTTTTTCTAAGGTCTTTGAGGTGTTTACATGAGCTCTCTTTTTAAGTCCTGGGCACCAGGAGAAGCCCTAACGGTAACTCAGGCCATGTGTGTGAACAAGACCCAAAGCTAACAGGACACACTCCCCAGGCTCAGCGACATGTTTTCCTTGGAGAATGACTAGAGATGGAGATCCATCAGCACTACCCTCTGCCCATAGAGCCTGCACTCTCTATCACACAGGGCTCATCTGTAAAAGAGACATTGGTCTCAGTAGAACTCCCTGATAAAATAAATGTTAAATCCCCTTCCACTCTACCACTACTTACAATGACAGCACAGAATTCTGATTCAGAAAATTCATTAAAAAAATATTTTTCATATTTCATTTCAAGTTTTGCCGAAGTGATCCCCTGCTGTGGAGAGTGTGTGTGGAGTGTTTGTGCCGAGTGTGTGTGTGGACTGCAGATTGGGGGTGTGTGTAGTGTGTTCTTCCCTATGAGAGGGTGATGGGTCATCGAGACGTGAGCGAGCGTGGAGATCACCGTGGAGACAGTGTGTCTCGGTAGAGACAGGGAAATGAATCTGTCACATAAATCTGGAGGGGGCCTGGACAGCTGACACCCCTCCACCACTCCCAAATCAGGCGGAGAAAGACAGACAGATAGCCCGTAACACAGAGAAGAGGAGGACATGATGAGACCAGTAAGTGGGATATCGGGCCATATCAGGACCCTGTGCAAAGAGAAGGAATAAAAAGGTATGTGGTTTACCATAAGAGAACACTAAATGAGAGTGACAGGGAGCCAATGAAAGGCAGAGTGTGAGATTGAGAGAGACAGAGAGATAGAGGTGAACTCAGTCCTAGCCCCAGACTGAAGGTGTCTGAGACAAGATGCAGTGTTCCACCAGGTCAGTCCAGGGAGTCTAGAGTCATGTCAGAGTGAATGAAAGTTAATGGCCTCACATTAACCTGCCTAGAGGCTCGAGCTAGACAGAAGTATCCGACAGTTTCACTACTCAACAGTTTAGTGTAGCGCTCTCAGTCAGGTAGATAGTCGCCCTTTCACATCTGCTGATGTAGCTAAGCTGGAACAACTATTCTTTAATCGTGTAAGCAACAATTATGGACAATAACGGTGAACAAAACAACATTTTCTTCATAATACATTCATTTTAGGAGAAGGGGGATTAAACTTTATATTCAACTAGATATAGTTGACCTATTAGCAGTATTTCAGTTTTACATTAAGCTGGTAAAGATGGTAATAACTTTATGCGCAGAATGGCGCGATCTGGAGAAGCTTCATTTCCAAAAGTTCCAAGCGATCAAAACCATTCATTTTTGAGACAGGGGTGCCACCAAGTTGTATTCATCTGGTATGTTATAGCTAATTTTCAAATATACATTATGATGCATTACAAGCTCAGCATTTTTTCAAGCAGAATTTTAAATATGACAATAACTGTGGCTATGTGCATGACAAGTAATCGATACACAAAAATCCTTCATCATCACAGCCTCTCGATGTAGCCGTGTGTGTGTGTTTTTGTTTGTTTGTTTGTTTGTTTGTTTGTATTTGTGTACGTGTGTGCGGGCTGTAGTAATAATCTCAGTTTCCTCTGCTAGCTGAGAGGACCTGACATAGGGATGGATGATATATCAAATGAGTTTGATTAATTAGACTTTATGTTTTAGCACGATGTTCCAAATGCCTGTATTGCAAGAATCTAGTTCTGTTTAGGTGAGAATTTGTACTTTGTCTCGTCTCCTTTGCTCCTTGTGTGTACTGTGCACCTTCCCACTCGCACACAGACATCAAGCCCCTCCCTCTGCCACTCACAACAACAAAGATGAAAGCTCAGTTCTTCCTCTTTTATTTATTATATTTATTATTATACTGTTATGTTGACTAGGAACACATTCTCATTTACAGCAACAACATTGGGAATAGTTACAAGGGAGAAGAGATGAATGAGCCAATTGGAAGCTGGGGATGATTAGGTGACCATGATGGTATGAGGACAAGATTTTGGAATTTAGCCAGGACACCGGGGTTAACAGCCCTACCTCTTACAATAAGTACCATGGGATCTTTAGTGACCACAGAAAGTCAGGACACCCGTTCAACGTCCCAACTGAAAGAAGGTACCCTACACAGGGCAATGGCCCCCATCACTGCCCTGGGGCATTTGGATATTGTTTTAGACCAGAGGAAAGAGTGCCTACTACTGGCCCTCCAACACCACATCCAGCAGCATCTGGTCTCCCATCTAGGGACCGACCAGGACCAACCCTGCTCAGCTTCAGAAGCAAGCCAGCAGGGTGGGATGCTGCTGGCCAACGTCTCTGACAAGTAGTTTCAACTCGCTATTTGGATTAGAGGTTTGGGCCAACAGAATTGGTTGATACCCTTTTTATCTCTCAAATCCCAAAATTGTAGAACAGAGCAGACCATACTGAAACGAGAGTATCAATGAACATGATTGTGTAAAATATGCTCAGTTTGTCACTCGTGGCATTGCGGTACCATGTACTGCTATCAGCATTTTAGCCACATACTGTTATGTGGTAGCTGTCTAGTCTGTGTTTTATAAATGTGCAATGAGCATAAAAGGATATAAGGAATTGGCAACTCATTCTTCTTATCCAGGTAGGCCACTTGCTTTCAACATCCAAACGAACTCAACAGGATATATTGTTCAAACAGGAGGGTGTGTTCATAACAGTTCTATCATGTTAGCAAGCAAATAGATCCAAGTTGGCTAGACTTTAAATATAAAGATTATCTGGCTACTCACTAGCATTGTGCTTGAGAGAATACGTGACTGTTCACTTTCTATAATGCCTGGTACCAGAAGTTGGTCATTACTAGTGGATGTGTATTGTTCTGGTTACATTTAACAAAAAAGGCATTTCCATAGACAGACTTGAAATTCAGATCAGTGATTATTGCAAAAAAGCAGGTTAAACTATTTTATAAAATAATGTAATTATTAGTGGGTCTTATGGTTGTGGAAGGCTTAACTGTAGCCTAAGAATCATTTTACGAGCCCTAAATGTATTAGAATATTCCTGACTATTTGAAATGCAGGGTATTGAATTGGGCAAAAAAGCTTAGAAAAAAAATAAAAAAAATAAAATGGACATACACTACATGACCTAGTGTATGTGGACACCTGCTCGTCAAACATCTTATTCTAAAATCATGAGCATTAATATGGAGTTGGTTCCCTCCACTCTTCTAGCAAGGCTTTCCACTAGATGTTGGAACATTGCTGTGGGACTTGCTTCCATTCAGCCACAAAAGCATTAGTGAGGTCGGGCACGGATGTTGGGCGATTAGGCTTGGCTCGCAGTCAGCTTCCAGTTCATCCCAAAGGTGTTCGATGGGGTTGAGGTCAGAGCTCTGTGCATGCCAGTCAAGTTCTTCCACATCGATATCAACAAACCATTTCTGTATGGACCTCGCTTTGAGCACGGGGGCATTGTCATGCTGAAACAGGAAAGGGCCTTCCCCAAACTTGGAAGCACAGACTCATCTAGAATGTCATTGTATGCTGTAGTGTTAAGAATTCCCTTCACTGGAACTAAGGGGCCTAGCCCGAACCATAAAAAACAGCCCCAGACAATTATTCATCCTCCACCAAACTTAACAGTTGGCACTACGCATTGGGGCAGATAGTGTTCGCCTGGCATCCTCCTAACCCAGATTCGTCTGTCGGACTGCCAGATGGTGAAGAGTGATTCATCACTCCAGAGAAAGCGTTTCCACTGTTCCAGAGTCCAATGACACTGAGCTTTACAACACTCCAGCTGACGCTTGGCATTTGCATGGTGATCTTAGACTTGTGTGCGGCTGCTCAGCCATGGAAACCCATTTCATTAAGTTCCCGACGAACAGTTCTTGTGCCGACGTTGCTTACAGAGGCAGTTTGGAACTCGGTAGTGAGTGTTGCAGCCGAGAACAGAGGATTTTTACTCACTACGCGCTTCAGCACTCGGCGGTCCCGTTCTGTGAGCTTGTGTGGCCTACCCCTTTGCGGCTGAGCCGTTGTTGCTCCTAGATGTTTCCACTTCACAATAACAGTACTTACAGTTGACTGGGGCAGCTCTAGCAGGGCAGAAATTTCACAAACTGACTTGTTGGAAAGGTGGCATCCTATGACCGTGCCACGTTGAAAGTCACTGAGCTCTTCAGTAAGGCCATTCTACTGCCAATGTTATTCTATGGACATTGCATGGCTGTGTGCTCGATTCTTTACACACCTGTCAGCAACGGGTAAGGCTGAAATAGCCAAATCCACTAATTTGAAGGAATGTCCACATACTTTTGTATATATAGTGTATATCATCAATCGGCCTAACCTGACAGGGTTTCGGAGGGAGGGAAGAGTGTATTTACGTAACCCCACCTCCCTCTACCCCTCCACCTCTTCTCTCCTTTACTCTCTTCATCCCTCAGTCCCTGCAGCCCACGTCTCTACAGATGCATGCAAACCTCTAATCCCACCCCACTGAGGAGAGGAGGAAAGAAGAATGTGCTGGAGCAAGGAGGAGAAGACTATGGTAGATGAGAGTGGGTAGGGAAGGGTTGGGATAAAATGGGAGGGGAGGAAATGCCAGTTTATCTTGTTGGCTAGACTCCTGACTAATAGCTGTAGGAGATAAGAGGACTGGAGAGAGACCAGTCTGAAGAGTATCTCTGTCTGATCTGATGAGATATACTCTGCTCTCTAGGGCCGAGAGGACAACAGACTGGAATAGTAACAAGACACTATTACTAGAAACCACATTCAAATCAATCTGATATGTTTTTCCCTTAGAGGCAATCTGCAGTTGCTACACCCATGTTTGGACTTATAAATGAATTATAAGTACCCATTGATTCTTAAAGAATATAACGTATAAATGACTCATGAGCTTATTTCAACTGTCGTACCCCATCAGAACCCACAAAATACACTTGTTTACGCCACTGATTGTAAACACAGTAAATGTAAACGAGCACTGTATACCCTCAAAACATGGTTAAAACAATATGACATCATGGATGGTCAGTCCTTGCATCCATAGGTCTGTCTATGGATCTTTAGAGTGGTCACATTTCTCAAGCCACATCCATAAGCTTTTTACTGAAACAGGGGCTGGCAGAAAGCTTTGTTTTTGTTTGAACTGCTGATTGCCACTAAGGGGGAATACAAACATTAGTCCTTGGTTTCTACAAATACTAAAGTTTGAGATTGAGAAAATCAAGTACCTTCAGCTTTGTAGTGGTGTTTTTTTTTACTTCAGTAACAAAGTTGTTTAACCAAGCAGAGAAGAGAATGACAAAGTCATTTATATGCAAATGTAACTTGTTTCAGGAAACTAGGCGTATGTTGCAGGGCACTACTTCACAGGAGAGGCATTTGAACATTAACACATTTTATTGGTCACATACACGCATTTAGCAGATGTTATTGTGGGTGTAGCGAAATGCTTGTGTTTCTAGCTCCGACAGCGCAGTAATATCTAACAAGTATTAGCTAACAATTTCACAACATATACCCAATACACACCAATCTAAGTAAGGAATGGAATTAAGAAAAGGCTCCTTAACAGCTTCTATCCCCAAGCCAAAAGACTGCTGAACAATTAATCAAATGGCCACCAGACTATTTACATTGACGACCCCCTCCTCCATTTGTTTTGTACACTGCTGCTACTCGCTGTTTATTATTTATGCATAGTCACTTCACCCCTACCTACATGTACAAATGACCTCAACTAACATGTAACCCCGCACATTGACTCGGTACCGGTACCCCCTGTATATAACCTTGTTATTGTTATCTTATTGTGCTACTTCTTATAATTTTTTAAGTAAGCATTTCACGGTAAGGTCTACACTTGTATCACCGCATGTGACAAATAAAGTTTGATTTGAGATGAGTAATGCAAGATAAACATTAAAGTGACTAGCGTTCCATTTATTAACCTGATGAGGACAGAGGGCGCTGTTGTCACTTTGGGGGAAAAACGTGCCCAATTTAAACGGCCTCGTACTCAATTCTTGCTCGTACAATATGCATATTATTATTACTATGGGATAGAAAACACTCTCTAGTTTCTAAAACCGTTTGAATTATATCTGTGAGTGAAACAGAACTCATTTGGCACAAACTTCCTGACCAGGAAGTGGAAAATCTGAAATCGATGCTCTCTTCTGTGTCCTGCCTATAAATGGGCATGATAGCTATTAGTATACATGCACGTCAGACACCTTCCCCAGGATGTCAAGATGCAGTGAGAGAAGAAATGGAGTGATTATCTTGGTCTGAGATGGAATACGTCCTCTTGGAATGACGTGTCATCCATTTTATGTTTTCAGGAAGGCGCGAAGTTGGTCCTGGATTTGCCATCTGAATAGCTGTCGTTATAGGCGATTACTATCTCCGGCTTTGATTTTATTTGATACATGTGACCATATCATCGTAAAGTATGTTTTTTCAATATAGTTTTATTAGATTTTTGAAATTTATTCGGGACGTTAGGCGTGTTGCGTTGTGTGCCTTTGTTCAGAAAGGAGAGCTTCGAGCCACTTGGCCAGTGTGCTTGCTAATTCAAGAGGGAAAAACGATGTTCTAAATCCAAACAACGACTGTTCTGGACAAAGGACCCCTTGTCCAACATTCTGATGGAAGATCACCAAAAGTAGGACCCATTTATGATGTTATTTCATATATCTGTCGAACTGTGTACTAGTAGTTTTGCGCCCAGGTTTTGGCCACTCTCTCGCTATAACATAAGCCTTATTTCGTAATGAAGATATTTTTAGAATTCTAACACTGCGATTGCATTAAGAACTAGTGTATCTATCATTTCCTATACAACATGTATTTTTTTGTAATGTTTATGAATAGCTATTTGGTCAGAATAGGTGAGAGTCTAATAGAAATATCCGCACATTCTGGGAAAAAGAAGCTACGTTAGCATAATGGATAACCACTGATTTCAGCTCTAAATATGCACATTTTCGAACAAAACAGAAGTGTATGTATAACCTGATGTTATAGGACTGTCATCTGAGGAAGGTTTATGAAGGTTAGTGAAAATTAATATCTTTTGCTGGTTTATTCGCTAACGCTAACGTGCCTATTGCTATCGCTAACGTGCCTTGATGAATGAATGCGGAAGTGTGGTAGGCTATTGTAGTAAGCTAATATAATGCTATATTGTGTTTTCGCTGTAAAACACTTAAAAAATCTGAAATATTGGCTGGATTCACAAGATGCTTGTCTTTCATTTGCTGTACACGATGCATTTTTCAGAAATGTTTTATGATGAGTATTTAGGTATTCCACGTTGGTCTCTATAATTACTCTGGCTGCTTCGGTGCTATTTTTGACAGTAGCTGTGATGGTAGCTGCAATGTAAAACTGATTTATACCTCAAATATGCACATTTTTATAACAAAACAGATTTATTGTGTAACATGTTATAAGACTGTCATCTAATGAAGTTGTTTCTTGGTTAGTTAGGTTGGCTTTTTGCATGCTACCTGTGCTGTGAAAAATGTCTGTCCTTTTTTGTATTTGGTGGTGAGCTAACATAAATATACGTGCTGTTTTCGCTGTAAAACATTTTAAAAATCGGACATGTTGGCTGGATTCACAAGATGTGTACCTTTCATTTGCTGTATTGGACTTGTTAATGTGTGAAAGTTAAATATTTCTAAAAAATATATTTTGAATTTCGCGCTCTGCCTTTTCAGTGGAATGTGGGAGGAGTTCCGCTGGCGGAACGCTGGAGCAGTAAAGATTAAAGTGGCCAGTGATTTCAAGTCTACGTGTATTAGGCAGTAGCATCTATGTGCTAGTGATGGCTATTTAACAGTCTCATGGCCTTGAGAAAGAAGCTGTTTTTCAGTCTCTCGGTCCCAGCTTTATTGCACCTGTACTGACCTCGCCTTCTGGATGATAGCGGGGTGAACAGGCCGTGGCTCTGGTTGTCCCTGATTATCTTTTTGGCCTTCCTGTGACATCGGGTGCTGTAGGTGTCCTGGAGGTCAGGTAATTTGACCCCGGTGATGCATTGGGCAGACCGCACCACCCTCCGGAGAGCCTTGCAGTGGCGGGCGGTGCAGTTGCCGTACCAGACGGTGATACAACCTGACAGGATGCTCTCAATTGCGCATCTGTAGGAGTTGGTGAGGGTTTTAGGTGCCAAGCCAAATTTCTTCAGCCTCCTGAGGTTGAAGAGGCGCTGTTGCGCCTTCTTCAACACTGTCTGTGTGGGTGGAGCATTTCAGTTTGTCAGTGATGTGTATGCCGAGAAACTTGAAGCTTTCCCTCTGCTGTTTCCTGAAGTCCACTATCATTTCCTTTGTTTTGTTGAGTGAGAAGTTATTTTCCTGGAACCACAATACCAGTGCCCTCACCTCCACCCTGTAGGCTGTCTCGTCATTGTTGGTAATCAAGCCCACTACTGTTGTGTCGTCTAGACATAATACAATGGTATGCCATTGGTAAATACGAATACAATTGTTAAAATTATGAGCCTAGTTGGTTTAGCCACGGAAAAAGTCAGGAACCTTCCCGCTAGCCATGATTGGCTGAGATAATGGCTGGGCTGGACATGCCGAGAGACGAGTTCGGATTGGTCTGCCATGTAGCACGTTTCTGTATATATCAAAGGGCTGCTCAGTATGTGTAGGTAATCCTTTCAAATGCAGCTTTTTTGAAAGATCTCATGAATAACTGCAAAAGTGTTGCTCTCCACTTTCTGTAGGACAGAGTTTTGAAATCAGTTGAATGCCCAGTGGAAGCAGATTATGATAGCTAAGGAGATGGAGAAAATGACTGCAAATATGGCGTTTGATTGCAAATATGCAGACAGAGTCGAAAAGAGAACACACAGAAAGAAGGCTGTTGTATAAAACATCTGTCTCCGGATTACATCTTCAAACTAAGGGAAACCATGGCATCCGCGACAGAGAGGGAGAAACGTTCATCCATGGATACAGATAAGAGAGTCTAGCTAGCTATATTTCAGATATTATACATTTCTAATTTTGTCAGAAAGTCGTTTTCATTGCAAGTTAAAGCGTACTGTTAACTAGCTAGCTAACGTTAGCTGGCTGGCTCGCAAGCTAACGTTATGTGTATGATCTGTGTAGTAATATTATTTGTATCTCAGAGATATTTGCAATGCTAGTTATAGCATAATGTTAGCTAGCTAGCTAACATTGAATCTAGTTGGTTAGCAACATACAGATTCATGCAGGGTAGTAACGTTATGAGTTGGGATTATGTTTCATTGTTTAGCTAGCTAGCTACATGTATAAACAAACTACTCCACTATGCAAGGTACCATTTCACTGTACCGTTTACACCTTCTGTATCCTGTGCATGTGACAAATACAATTTTATTTTATTTGATAAAGCTAGTGTGTGTTTACCAGAGATGGTAATGTGAAGAACAACATGACCTGCACCAAAGTCAAATTAGGATATAACGTTAGGCCATCGAGACAGTGTCCAAGTTCTCCTGTAGAATGCCATGGAATGTAATCACATTTTCTTCAGCCCGACCCGGCACCAAACCCAACTCAAAACACATAATACAGATTTGTGCTTCAGTTATTCCTGTGACAGTGCCACTTGGGGCAACACAATTAAGAACCCTGTTGAACACTCCTACACACCATGAACAACATTGAAAAATCCATCCTTGCTCAACATTCCTGCACCTACAATCACACCGCTAAAGATTAGTTATAATTACACAATCATGTGTTAGGCAGTCAAATTATGTTTGTCGCCCTGTGGGTTTGAAATTGGCTGAATTTATTATATTTTTTGCAAATGACTGTAGGGCGATTCCAGCATTATTGCCATTACATTTGCACGCAAAAGGACAACTTTTATATATCTCACAAAAATGGACAAACCAACTATAAATTAAAGGTTTGATGTGTGTGTCTACAGTACCCCTTGGGGGGAGACTTTTAAATACTGGCATGTTGGAGAAATAAAGCAAATGAGAAGCCTTTTGGATGTAACATGATGGACAAACTTTTTGGTGACACTGAACATATTACCAAAAGTCTGAGTTTGTAAGTCTTAGGTCAAAACATACAATTTCTAAGGAAAGGCTTGGCTAAAAACAAAAACTATAATTTTGAAAATATTTTGGAAATACATTTCCATTATTTTTCTTTCATAGGAAAAATGACTGTTATGGAGGTCACACCCTCCATTACAGAGTCTAAAAAAGACATTCAAATCTTAAAGATTGTGATCAAAATCTATAACACATTTCTGACATATAAAATGTTTTAAAAGAAAGGTCACTAGTACTTTAGGATTGGACAGTTACAGGTAACCTGAATAGTAAACAAAGCCAGGCACCCCACCCTAACATTCTATTTTTTTAACCCACCCACCCACCTTAATACATACAGTTGAAGTCGGAAGTTAACATACACTTAGGTTGGAGTCATTAACACTCATTTTTTCAACCGCTCCACAAATTTCTTGTTAACAAACTATAGTTTTGGCAAGTCGGTTATGACATCTACTGTGTGCATGACACAAGTAATTTTTTCAACAATTGTTTACAGAGAGATTATTTCACTTATAACTGACTGTATCACAATTCCACTGGGTCAAAAGTTTACATACACTAAGTTGACTGTGCCTTTAAAACAGCTTGGAAAATTCCAGAAAATGATATCATGGCTTTAGAAGCTTCTGTTAGGCTAATTTACATAATTTGAGTCAATTGGAGGTGTACCTGTGGATGCATTTCAAGGCCTACCTTCAAACTCAGTGCCTCTGCTTAACATCATGGGAAAATCTATATAAATCAGCCAAGACCTCAGAAAATAAATTGTAGACCTCCACAAGTCTGGTTCATCCTTGCTAGCAATTTCCAAATGCCTGACGGTATCACATTCATCTATACAAACAATAGTACACAAGTATAAACACCATGGGACCACGCAGCCGTCATACCGCTCAGGAAGGACACGCGTTCGGTCTCCTAGAGATGAACGTACTTTGGTGAGAAGTGCAAATCAATCCCAGAACAACAGCAAAGGACCTTGTGAAGATGCTGGAGGAAACAGGTATAAAGGGATCTTTATCCACAGTAAAACAAGTCCTATATCGACATAAACTGAAAGGCCGCTCAGCAAGGAAGAAGCCACTGCTCCAAAATCGCCATAAAAAAGCCAGACTACGGTTTGCAACTGCACATGGGGACAAAGATCGTACTTTTTGGAGAAATGTCCTCTGGTCTGATGAAACAAAAATTGAACTGTTTGGCCATAATCACCATCGTTATGTTTGGAGGAAAAAGGGGGAGGCTTGCAAGCCGAAGAACATCATCCCAACCGTGAAGCACAGGGGTAGCAGCATCATGTTGTGGGGGTGCTTTGCTGCAGGAGGGACTGGTGCACTTCACAAAATAGATGGCATCATAAGAAAGGAAAATTATGTGGCTATATTGAAGCAACATTTCAAGACATCAGTCAGGAAGTTTGGTCGCAAATAGGTCTTCCAAACGGACAATGACCCCAAGCATACTTCCAAAGCTGTGGCAAAATGGCTTAAGGACAACAAAGTCACGGTATTGGAGTGGCCATCACAAAGCACTGACCTCAATCCCATTGAAAATGTGTGGGCAGAACTGAAAAAGCATGTGCGACCAAGGAGGCCCACAAACCTGACTCCGTTACACCAGCTCTGTCAGGAGGAATGGCCCAAAATTCACCCAACTTATTGTATAGAAGCTTGTGGAAGGCAACCTAAAGCATTTGACCCAAGTTAAACAATTTAAAGGCAATCTTACCAAACACTAATTGAGTGTACTTCTGACCCACTGGGAATGTGATGAAAGAAATAAAAGCTCAAATAAATCATTCTCGCTACTATTATTCTGACATTTCACATTCTTAAAATAAAGTGGTGATCCTAACTGACATAAGACAGGGAATTTATACTAGGATTAAATGTCCGGAAATGTGAAAAAGACTGAGTTCAATGTATTTGGCTGAGGTGTATGTAAACTCCCGACTTCAACTGTACATGCATAAATACACACACACACACACACACACACACACACACACACACACACACACACACACACACACACACACACACACACACACACACACACACACACACACACACACACACACACACACACACACACACACACACACACACACACACACACACACACGACCAGTCAAAAGTTTGGACAGACCTGCTCATTCAAAAGGTTTTATTTTACTATTTTCTACATAGTTTTGATGTCTTCACTATTATTCTACTATGAAAGAACAAATATGGAATCATGTAGTAACCAAAAAAAGTGTTAAACAAATCAAAATATATTTTATATTTGAGATTCTTCAAAGTAGCCACCCTTTGGCTTGATGACAGCTTTACACACTCTTGGAAGTCTCTCCACCGGTCTAATGACCATTGCTATGATCCCTTATTGATGTCACTTGTTAAATCCACTTCAATCAGTGTAGATGAAGGGGAAGAGACCGGTTAAAGAAAGATTTTAAAAGCCTTGAGACAATTGAGACACAAATTGTGTATGTGTGATATTCAGAGGGTGAATGAACAAAACAAAAGATTTAAGTGCCTTTGAACGAGGTATGGTAGTAGGTGCCAGACGCACCGGTTTGAATGTGTCAAGAACTGCAACGCTGCTGGGTTTTTCATGCTCAACAGTTTCCTGTGTGTATCAAGAATGGTCCATCACCCAAAGGTCATCCAGCCAACTTAACTTCTCTGCGCTACGGATCCCGGTAGCGGGTTTAAATTCGACAACATACGGTGATCGCCACATAAATAGTCATATTAACCATTCCTGAAAATACAAGTGTCTCACATGGTTCAAAAGCCTAGAACCTTGCTAATCCAACTGCGTTGTCAGATTTAAAAAAGGATTTACTGCGAAAGAATACGTTGCGATTATCTGAGCACAGAGCCCCATACCAAAATACTATTTCAACCAGCACAGGCGTAACAAAATCACAAATTGCAATAAAATAAATTGTTTACCTTTGAAGATCTTGCTCTGTTTGCAATCCCAAGGCTCATTGTTACACAATGAATGGTCTTTTGTTCGGTTAAATCCATTTTTATAGCCTAACACGAAACATTTTGTGAACGCTTATCTCGTTGAATTCCGTGTCATTCAATTTTCAACGAAACATTCGACGTAAATACACAGACTAAACGTGACTTTATCCAGTCATGTTTGGTTTCATTGCAATCAACTGTTTGTAACACAACCAAACTTGATGGGTCATTTCACAGGATGTATTGACCGAAAGAAACCGATTGGAAGACAACAAGTAATGACCTCATTGTGCACCGCTGTTTCGTTGATTGACTGTATTTTAACCCAATGACCACAGATCGTCTTGAAATCTAGCTGGGTAGATAGCCAATGAGCAGAGGTAAACAGCAATATGTAATGGTTCTGTGTTGGAAGACCAACCCATGTAGTAAACTCCGGCGTAAAGACGGTCTATCGCCATTGAAGATTCATACTGGAAGGAGCCAAGCTTGTTACGCACAGCACTATTTCGGTAACGCGCATCTTCAGCTGTTTATATATCGAACATCATGGCGAATAAGTCAGGGAAAGCTAAATCTAAGACTAGATATACGAATGTAGACAAAATTATAGAGGAAATTGATCGTGAAAGTGAGAAAGATATGCTTTTGGAAGAGGACTCAGTTAGCGACCATAGCTATTACTCAAATGGAAGCATATTTTTTGAACAGAGAGGACATTGTTTTGGACTGGTAAGTTCTTCTCATGCTAATGCCGTTGTTTGAAATAAATAATATAAAATATTATTTGTGATTGTTTTTACATTTTATTTGCAATATATAAAAATTTAATGAAATGTGTAAAGTACACATTGGCTATACATTGTGGGTGGGGGTATGTTTTTATGTATGTGAATGACCCATAGCCTATGTTTGTGTGTATATATATATATATATATATATATATATAAATGGAATGGAGTAGAATGTAACAGCAAACCCACACATCTCAACACAGCGACCATGCTTCCTCTACTCAGTCTACATATTATGGATTAGAGGGAGCATGGTCGAGGTGCGTGTGTCTGCCGCTCCACCCCACCCCCACATGAAATAGCCTATTTGAGGCAGGCCCACAACAATGGCCAAAGTGAAATGGAACAGCACTTTATGTTCCCTGTACTCTATATATCTGTTTATTATACCTGTTGATACAGGGCTCATATGTGAAACTATTCTAACTGAACATTTTCTTTCAGAGTGACACTGACTCTGACTGGGAGCCCCCAGTGCCAACGTGTCCATCCCCCTCTGAAGCTGGTTCATCCAGCAGGACCCCTGGTGTCTCTGGCTCCACACCTCCCGGGCCACTGTGATTATTAGTGTCTGACCCTGCTGGTCATCTATGAACGTTTGAAAATCTGTTCTGTTATAATCTCCACCCGGCACAGCCACAAGAGGACTGGCCACCCCTCATAGCCTGGTTCCTCTCTAGGTTTCTTCCTAGGTTTTGGCCTTTCTAGGGAGTTTTTCCTAGCCACCGTGCTTCTACACCTGCATTGCTTGCTGTTTGGGGTTTTAGGCTGGGTTTCTGTACAGCACTTTGAGATATTAGCTGATGTACGAAGGGCTATATAAATTGATTTGATTTGATAGAGGACTGACGGTCTTCCAAATATTGAAAGTGTGTAAATAGTTACCCATGTTATTTTGTAAATGTATATTTGTTTTTCAATAATTTTTTTCCCATTTTTCCCCCATTTTTATCCCTCCATTTTTTGGGGGGTGTGTGTTAGAATACCATTTTGGTATTTTGTATATAGTTATTTGTTTCAAAATGTATACCTTCACCAATTTGGCCACTTGGGTACATTTGGGACACCTGGGTGACTTCATGATAAATGTCATGTAGCACACTCATTTTGGAAGTTATCATTCTGAAACGTTGCACAAGTACTGTTGCCCTCTTATGTTTTTCACTGAAATTGTCCCCATATTCATATCTGAATGTTTGTTTTATCTTGTTCATTTTAAAGATGATGATACAACAATTAAAAAGAAAAAACGTATGGTTTTTTCATTGTATTATCTAAACCAGATCTATTGTGTTATATTCAGGCGGAAATTGAAAGAAGGGGGGGGGTAGCTACAAGAGGTTTTAACACAACAGTGGGAAGCATTAGAGTCAACATGGGCCAGCATTCCTATGGAACGCTTTCGACACCTTGTAGGGTCCATGCCCGGATGAATTCAGGCTGTTCTGAGGGCAAAAGCGGGTGGAACTAAATATCAGGAAGGTGTTCCTAAATGTTTTGTACACTCAGTGTACAGTGCATTCGGAAAGTATTCAGACCCCTTCACTTTTCCCACGTTTTGTTATGTTACAGCCTAATTCTAAAATGTTTCCTCAATCTATACACAATACCCCATAACGACAAAGCAAAAAACATTTATTTTTTTTAATTTATAAATTTTTATAAACAGAATTACCTTATTTACATAAGTATTCAGACCCTTTGCTATGAACCTCAATTTAGCTCAGGTGCATCCTGTTTCGATTGCTCATCCTTGAGATGTTTCTACAACTTGGAGTCCACCTGTGGTAAATTAAATTGATTGGACATGATTTGGAAACCTGTCATTATAAGGTCCACAGTTGACAGTGCATGTCAGCACATAAATCAAGTCATGAGGCTGAAGGAATTGTCCGTAGAGCTCCGAGACAGGATTGTGTCGAAGCACAGATCTGGGGAAGGGTACCAAAAAATGTCTGCAGCATTGAAGGTCCCCAAGAACACAGTGGCCTCCATCATTCTTAAATAGAAGAAGTTTGGATCTACCAAGACTCTTACTAGAGCTGGCCGTCCGGCCAAACTGAGCAATCAGGGGAGAAGAGCCTTGGTCAGGGAGGTGACCAAGAACTCAATGGTCACTCTGACAGAACTCTAGAGCTCTGTCAGAGTGGACAACCATCTCTGCAGCACTCCACCAATCAGGCCTTTAGGGTAGAGTGGCCCCGTTTGGAGGAAACCTGCACCAGCCCTACAGTGAAGCATGGTGATGGCAGCATCATGCTGTGGGGATGTTTTTCAGCTACAGGGACTGGGAGACTAGTCAGGATCGAAGGAAAGATGAACGGAGCAAAGATCACAGAGATCCTTGATGATAACATGCTCTAGAGCGCTCAGGACCTCTGACAGGAGCGAAGGTTCACCTTCCAACAGGCCAAAAACCCTAAGCACACAGCCAAGACAACGCAGGCGTGGCTTCAGGACAAGTCTCGGACTTGAACCTGATCGAACATCTCTGGAGAGACTGGAAAATAGCTGTGCAGCGACACTCCCCATCCAACCTGACAGAGCTTGAGAGGATCTGCAGAGAAGAATGGGAGAAACTCCCCAAATACAGGTGCCAAGCTTGTACCCAGGAAGACTCTAGGCTGTAATCGCTGGCAAAGGTGCTTCAACCTAGTATTGAGTAAAGGGTCTGAATACCTATGTAAATGTGATATCAGTTTTTTTTCTAAAAAACCTATTTTGCTTTAATCCATTTTATAATAATCAACGTAACAAAATTTGGAAAAAATCAAGGGGTATGAATACTTTCAAAATTAACCTTTACCAGTTGAATGTAGACACAAATTTGATTTTTTGTATTACAACTTTTCTGAAATATTGTAACAAAATATGCAAATGAGACCACATACATGTGCCTCTATTGCCAATCTGCTTTTCTGGACACTGGATTTAGTCAGTATACTTTGGGGGGCTTTCATTTGCGGAAGGACTATTCCCAGATTGTTTATAAACACTTTTCTCATCTTTCTATCTAAAAAGAAACTGTACTACCATGTAAAATGCATTTCAGCATCTACACTGCCTCCAGAAAGTATTCACAACCCTGGACTTATTCCACAGCTGTGTTACAGACATCATTTTAAAATAGATTGAGATTTGTTTGGTCACTGGCCTACACACAATAAGTCCATGTCAAAGTTTAATTATGTTTAAAAAAAATAAAATAATACAAAAATTAACTGATATGTCTTGAGTCAATCAGTATGCAACCCCTTTGTTATGGCAAGCCTAAAGTTCAGGAGTAAACATGTTCACATTGACGAACAAGTAGCTTGCAATGAAAGCAAGTCTGGCTGGCACCATGAACAAAGTGAGACGGGACCTCCCTCCCTCTGCGCAAAATCAGGCACCTGCACAGCCGTTGTACTCCACAACGGTGCTAAAGAATGACAAGACAACAGGAACACAATAAAGAGAAAAACAGACTTTAACACACTACAACCAAGCAAAGGTATGTCAACATGTGTCAAGCAAGTGAAAGTTCTGAAAATTGTGTCAACTGTCAGGACAAGGGATAACAGCTGAAATCTAACTGATGCCATTGATTGAAGACACATACCATGCAAGCCCGAGCTGACAATAAATGACTTTCTGACTGCTGTCATAGACACTTGTACTGTATTCACTATAATGCCATTATTGCTTTTGTGCTGAGTTTCACAATTTATCAAGGCCGCTTAGCGCTTATAATGATGTTTAGGCTACTGATGTGTTCTTCATCTGACCGCACGTCTTGAGTGTACATCTTTGTGGTAGGGGCATATATTTTAATTTTGTAGTTAATAAAATAAGCTGTTGCTGTGTTTCTGTTTCATAGTTTTAACAAAGGCACTCCATGAATAAAATTGATTGACTTGAATTATTTTTTTTAAATATATTTTTTGACATATGGCCTACAGTAACAAACTAATGAAAATGCTACTGTGTTATATAAAAAACATATTCTAATGTTACACAAAGCCTTCATAAACAAACAAATTATTATTTTGCAATAGCATATACTGCATGAAATGTACTAATAAAGCAATCGTACACACAAGGCTGTGCTAAGCAACTTGTTTTCTGTGCTGTGGTCATAGTAGATCAGCACAGCCTTGCTAAAACAGTTGTTTTGCAAAACCTTGAGGGTACAATTGCTTTTCTACAATGGGTTAATTAAATAACGTTATTTTGATAAATCTTTTCATAGGCTACTATTTCATCCCTCAACAAAAATATAGGCCTAGTCCCGACACATCTGGTTGCTAGCCAAGCCCCAGACCCGACCCAGTCATGAAGTCTTTTTGTTCTATATCTATGGACACTACCCAGTTGTTTCGTTCTAAAAATTCCGGCAACGCTCTTATCCCTTGCTTGCTAGCTAGCCAACTATGGCTAAAACAGTCAGGCCAAACAGTGCAGCTGTTTTGGATACATCCATAACAAAGAGCTAATGATGCGCAATTTCGCCAGGCATAGAAAATGTGAGATAGCCAACTGAACAGCTAACTCAATAAATTCCAACTGAAGCTGGTAAGACAGCAAACTAGCTACATTTCATATCGATCAAGCTGTTTTTCTATCAACATTTCTTTGTATATTTCCACAAAGATTATGCTGATCCATGATTTCGACTGGCCGAGAAAAGATGTCCGTTCATTCTATCGGTTAGGTTGCCAGAGAGGCGACCCAGTTGTGAAGTATTTTTGTTCTATTTCCGCAGACGCCATAGGAGGTTGGTGGAACCTTAACCGGGGAGAACGGACTCGTGGTAGTGACTGGAGCGGAATTAATGGAACGGCCGTTCTCCCCTTCGCAGCCTCCTGTGATGGACGTGACCCAGCCGTTCGTTGTAAAATGTTCCGTTGCTATGCTGGCTGGCATGGGTTGTGTTTCGGAGGACGCACGGCTCTCGACCTTCACCTCTCCCGAGTCCGTATGGGAGTTGCAGGGATGGGACAAGACCGTAACTACCAATTGGATATCACGAAATTGGGGGAAAGAAAGTGGTAAAAAGTACCCCCCCATTTTAAAAAAATTATACTATAATGTTTCAGTCAGAATGACTAGGGGGTTCGTCGAGGCCATCGGTTCTACAAGTCACAGTAAGTTGCATGGACTCTGTGTGCAACAATAGTGTTTATCATGAATGTTTTATGATTACCTCATCTCTGTACCTCACACATACAATTACTGTATCTGTAAACAATGAATTTCAACCACAAAGACCAGGGAGGTTTTCCAATGCCTCACAAAGAAGGGCACCTATTGGTAGATGGGTAAAAATAAAAAAGCAGACATTGAATATCCCTTTGAGCATGGTGAAGTTATTAAGTATCAATACACCCAATCACTACAAAAGATAAAGGCGTCAAAGGAAACCGCTCAGAGATTTCACAATGAGGCCAATAGTGACTTTAAAACAGAGTTTAATGGCTGTGATACAAGAAAACTGAGGATTGACCAACATTGTAGTTACTCCACAATACTAACCTAATTGACAGAGTGAAAAGAAGGAAGCCTGTACAGCACAAGGGCCAAGTGTCTGTGGGTTTTCACTCCTCCCTTGTACTTGCTTGATGAATTAAGGTCACTAATTAGTAAGGAACTACATTCCCCTGGTTGTGTAGGTCTTAATTGAAAGGAAAAAGCAAAAACACACAGACACTCAGCCCTCTGTGGAATGAGTTTGACACCTCTACTGTACAGAATAAAAATATTCAAAAACATGCATCCTGTTTGCAACAAGGCACTAAAGTAATGTGACAAAGCAATTAACTTTTTGTCCTGAATAGAAAGTGTTGTGTTTAGGGCAAATCCAGTACAACACATTACTGAGTATCACTCTCCATATTTTCAAGCATAGTGGTGACTGCATCATGTTATGGGTATGTTTGTAATCGTTACGGACTGGGGAGGTTTTCAGGATAAAAAAAAGAAACGGAATAGAGCAAAGCACAGGCTAAATCCTAGAAGAATACCTGGTTCAGTTTGCTTTCCACCAGACCCTGGGAGATGAATTCACCTTTCAGCAGTACAATAACATAAAACACAAGGCCAAATCTACACCGGAGTTGCTTACTAAGAAGACCGTGAATGTTCCTGAGTGTGCCCCCCCCCCCCTATTTGTACAAGACTGTAAAACATGCAAACAGAACTCAAGACACTTTCATTTGGTCTGTATTGCTACATTAACATATCATCTTCATGACTAACACTGGGGGACAGCTGTGAGTGGAGAAATAAGCTATGTGAACTCTTTCCAAAACCCATGAAATATGATTGAGACTCGGCCTCCTACTCTAGAATGGCCAAAACTCATGCAATGTCCTACTTAAACTTTTCAAATAAAGCCTATTGGTAGATGCATCATATAGACCTCAAGGATAATTATGAACATGATTTCAGTTGAATATTACTGGCACAGAATCACTCTGTACCAAATGTATTTTACCACAAGACTTAAAGCCATGTCTAAGCCAGGGTTTAAGCTACGTGGAATTGTTTTAATTAGGTCATACCAAGGACCATTTTGAATTTCAAGACCCCTGAAAAGTACAAAATAAAAATGAAACAATTATTTGATGAAAATGTTTATTTGGCCTTACTGCTATTAGTCCATAGAAACACATTGAATAACAGATTCACTATATGGAACAGATAGTCCCAACAACAACAATTCTAAAATAAGTTTATTCTGAAGTGTCTATACTATATCTGAAGAATTTGTAAGTCGCTCTGGATAAGAGCGTCTGCTAAATGACTTAAATGTAAATGTAAATAACAAATGTTTCCTGATCTTTCTTATATATTGTTTTTACATGCATTTAACCCCTTATTTTTTCCCTAAACAGTCTCCATACTGTACATTTCAACTGGTACCTGGAGACTTTCAACCAACATGTACGTGTTCGTGAGAGTCTCACCTTCACACAGTGGGGTCATATTAGTGTGTAGCCCAAACTGTTCGGACATTACAGGTAAAAGTTGGCAGATTGGCTGTACGTACTTCAGACGAGTCCCAAGACGCTTGAGAGGTTTGTAGAGCAAAACGGAGAACTCCGTCGTGTTCATGAGAGTCTCATCCTTCCATAGAGGGGTCATAATAGTTTGTAGGCATTCGGACGCTACAGAGGATATCGTGAGAAGAAAGATTTTCTGGATGTGTCATCGTCTGACAAACACCGGTCTAGCTCTGTCACATTTCACTGTAGATGCAAAGTGTTACATTGGCAAATGTGGTGGGTTGAAACCCATCCACTGCAAAACAGATATATCTTGCTTAAACTGACCCATTTTAAATGGGTGTTTTTTATTTTTGTATTATGTTAATTAGATGTTCGGACATCAACCTTAGGGGGTAAAGATCCTAGGGAAATAACGTTTTACCCTAGTAGATTTTACCATTCTATCCTGAACTCTGGACAGAAACATTCATTTACTTTTTATCACGGCACTACACTACTTCCACCAAGCGCTGAGACGGCAGCCCTGCTTTTAAATGATATTACTCTCCAACATCAGATATTAACCACAATCTTGTTCCCTGTCCAACCCAAAGTAAAACTTCTCGGTCGCATTAAAAGGAAGGGGACACTTTTAATCGCATACTCACAGTTCACAGCATCTATAGAGAAGATCAACAATAGGGGTGCATCAATCATGTTTCTCATGTATTTTATACTGTCAGTGTAAGTCTGCATATGCTGGCATTCAGAACATTGGTGAGGAAATGATATATGCAGAATGGCATGTCATTCTACTGAGATCATCAACTTTAAAAAGATAGATTTTTCTGAATAGCCATATGACAACTGACCTCCAATAGCTATAGTCTAGTGCAGAGGTAGAGCTCCTATAATTCTGTCTTTAAGTAAACCCGGATCAAGCCCGGAGCTTCTAGACAGAACCACTGTCAATAAAAAAGGCTTTATAGTAAAGCGCCAAAGGGAAACCTACAGACTAAAAGAGTGCTCCTGGGTGGTGGCAGCAAGAGAGGAAACACAAATAGAGACAAGGGGGGTGGATCAATTTGAGATTAGAGAGCCCCACTGGGCAGTGACCAGTTTGTGCGTTACTGTTTGTGTACTGTGTGTCTAAGTGTTTGAATGAGGGAGCAATAGGGAGGCAAAGAGACAGACAGAGACAGTGAGAGATCTGAAGAACTATACCACACATTACAACAATTAGTACAACTACATGTAGTATAGCCCCTTCCCTCTCCCCCCGGCACAGTCTGTAAGCAAGGCCACTGAACTAGAAACAACTTTCCAAGCAAACCACTGGCAAGCCCACGGCCTTAACCCCTCCCCTCCCGACACAATGCCAACACAGAACACATCCATAGGCATGTAGATCTAACTCCAC
This sequence comes from Salvelinus namaycush, assembly GCF_016432855.1. Classification (NCBI taxonomy): domain Eukaryota; kingdom Metazoa; phylum Chordata; class Actinopteri; order Salmoniformes; family Salmonidae; genus Salvelinus; species Salvelinus namaycush. Next base: position 18,329,096 of record NC_052326.1, on the reverse strand, counting down.
AGCAGGAGAAATACAAGATTATGTCTTATAACTTGAGACCAAACTGTTCACTGACATTCAGATTAACTCTGTGTTCTACTGTACATTCACTGTATTGCTGGGCATTTGAATTATGCCGAGTGTGGATACTTGAAGGGGTTAAATTAAGAAAGGTAGCCGTATAAAAAATAAAAAAATCCACTGGCTCTTACGGAAAGTTTCCATGAAATGTTCCCTGAAGGACGTAGAAACAGATTAAGAAATATCAGGGTGTGTCTTTCTTCACTCAGGCAAATGTAAGAATAGTCTCAACTAAAACAAAAGTAGGTAGTTCTGTCAGTCCTCGAGTGGGATAAAACACCGCAGAAAGACGGATTTAATGGGAGAAGCACATCTAAGGACTTTATTGTTAAACAGTGTGTATCTTTGTGCACTTGCGAAAAAAATTCCCTCCAGTCCATCCCATTGTGTAATCCACTCGGGTCAAATCATAACCAACACAAATTAAGTTAGCCCTTCACACCCACAAAAATGCTACGCTAACTGATGCTATATAGCGTTTATGACATTCTGCATAAAATGTCTGATTCCAATTGTGCCATTAAAAAGCCATTGTGAGGTGGCATGTGTGTTGAGGGTGTTGTAGCCACAGAGGTATAACCCTGTTAACTGACTAATGGTCTGACTAAGTTATTCAACGGGCGGCTGATGCATAACTGCCTAATAGCAACAAAATAACGTACAGTGGCTGATAAATGAGTCAACAAGTCACAAGGGACTAAGTGAATTTGGCTGATTTATGGTGCAGAGTAAATCAACCATCAGGATACTGCCTCCCCTGTTTCTCAGGAGGAATCTCCAGACTTCTGCAGAAGAACAGTTTCACTTGTTTTCATTTTATATAGTAGAATATCCTGTCCAAGTCCAGATATGAGAGAGTAAGTAAAGTGAGTAAAGGTGAAGAAGTAAGAGAGGGAAAGAGTACAGGTATGTTAGATAGGCAGATGGAGAGAGGGCAGCGCACTAGGCGAGCCAGAAGAAGAGTCTTGCTCCACTCCTCTCAGCCCGTGGAGTGCATAACCACAGTGACAAATGGAGTAGGCAGGTCTGTCCCATAGGCCTGAGATAGGACCTAGAGAGTAGAGGTCGACCGATTAATCAGAATGACCGATTAATTAGGGCCGATTTCAAGTTTATAACAATCGGTACTCGGCATTTTTGGACACCGATTATATTGCACTCCACGAGGAAACTGCGTGGCAGGCTGACTACCTGTTATGCGAGTGCAGAAAGGAGCTAAGGTAAGGTGCTAGCTAGCATTAAACGTATCTTATAAAAAACAATCAATCTTAACATAACCACTAGTTAACTACACATGGTTGATGATATTACTAGTTTATCTAGCTTGTCCTGCGTTGCATATAATCGATGCGGTGCCTGTTAATTTATCATTGAATCACAGCCTACTTCGCCAAATGGTTGATTTAACAAGCGCATTCGTGAAAAAAGTGCTGTCGTTGCACCAATGTGTAACTAACCATAAACATCAATGCCCTTCTTAAACTCAATACAAGTATATATTTTTAAACCTGCATATTTAGTTAATATTGCCTGCTAACATGAATTTATTTTAACTAGGGAAATTGTGTCACTTCTCTTGCGTTCTGTGCAAGCAGAGTCAGGGTATATGCAGCAGTTTGTGCCGCCTGGCTCGTTGCGAACTGTGTGAAGACCATTTCTTCCTAACAAAGACCGTAATTAATTTGCCACGATTTGATAGAGCAGTCTGACTGAGCGGTGGTAGGCAGCAGCATGCTTGTAAGCATTCATTCTCAAACAGCACTTTCCTGCATTTGCCAGCAGCTCTTTGCTGTGCTTCAAGCATTGCGCTGTTTATGACTTCAAGCCTATCAACTCCCGCGATTAGGCTGGCAATACTAAAGTACCTATTAGAACATCCAATAGTCAAAGGTATATGAAATACAAATGGTATAGAGAGAAATAGTCCTATAATAACTACAACCTAAAACTTCTTACCTGGGAATATTGAAGACTCATGTTAAAAGGAACCACCAGGCTTTCATATGTTCTGAGCAAGGAACTTAAACGTTAGCTTTTTTACATGGCACAAATTGCACTTTTACTTTCTTCTCCAACACTGTTTTTGCATTATTTAAACCAAATTGAACATGTTTTATTATTTATTTGAGACTAAATAGATTTTATTGATGTATTATATTAAGTTAAAATAAGTGTTCATTCAGTATTGTTGTAATTGTCATTATTACAAATATAAATATAAAAAAAGCTGATTAATCGATATCAGCTTTATTTGGTCCTCCAATAATCGGTATTGAAAAATCATAATCGGTCGACCTCTACTAGAGAGGACAGAGCCCATTAAGCCTGTAGCACAGCACTGCAGTAATACTCAACTACTGTGTGTCTCAGACTGGCGTCAGAGGACTGGTTAATGACAGTAACCTATGGGACTGATAGAGGGGAGGTAGGTAGGTAGTTACAGATGTACTGTAGTAACTAACCGTACATGTCCAAATCTACACCTCATATGTATAAGCCTACATATAGGAATCTGTATAGTACACATGCTACTGGTGATGATATCACTGCAGCCACACCTTGAACCTCAACACTGAGCACAATACTGGCAGTACTATTGACTTACAGAAGTCAGTCAAGTTTCTCTTCTGCAACTGCCACAGTCCTGACCAGTGGCAGTGGTGGATTGGCTGAAAACCCGGGAACGGGGTGAATGGAGTTGTCAATAAGCAGCATGACAAAATATGATAGCAAGTTTTCGAACTACCGGTCGTTTTTTTGAGAAGATATATAAAGCGATCTAAATACACCTATTTCACTACTGCATGTCAGAAACCAAATGACCACTGCTGCCAATGTTTTGAAAAGATTAGATTATACTATTTAAAACTAGCAGACAGCTCACGAATGAGTGCACCAAGGAGAACGCAACAAGCATGCAGATACAATAAGTGAAAACACATTATTTAACTAGGAATAGCTAGCTAACATGTCACAAAGCATGATGCTCCAGCCAGCTAACTTCATATTTCCGAGCTAGTCAGATATTAATTTAGAAAAAGTTGAAATTGGCATGGGAGCTAACTAGCAAGTTAGCTACCAGCTAGCTATAGCAAGCTAGCTACCAGCTAAAATTCAAATAAAAAAATCTAATTTTATTTGTCACATATGCCGAATACAACAGGTGTAGGTAGACCTTACAGTGAAATGCTGTATGGACACTGGGACAATATATTTCAATATCCGAATATTGGGAATGATGAGAGATGGAATATGGAAAATGAATGTCTATTTTGTGATGTCATTAAAAGTTGCATGAAGTAACAAGAAGAGTTTTCATACGGTGCATGTCATGTTTACATACTTTACGTTGTGTGGAAAATATCCAGGATAAAAAGAACGTTTATGTGACGATAAGATTGTAATTTTAGTTCTCTAATGAGATCAGGATAAATTGTGATACCTTGCCTCGTAACTAGCCAAGCCCCAGGGAATCCAGAGCGTGTGTCACTCGGACGTAAAAGCCCACTTTTTACCAGAGGATATAAAGCATTTGAGTTAAGAATTAAGCGTGGGCTAAAATAGTCACAACCCTGAAAACACAACATGAGGTTGAAGACAAAGGAACCTCTTAACAATCAATGCTACGGTTGAGTAGCTGTTTAAAGTACTGTATCTAAGAAAATGCATTTATCTAGGACAATCCGGTTATTCTCTTCAAATCACTGTTTGTCTACACTGCTCTCATCCCCACTCTGGGATAATCTACACGGCTGATTAGCCGTCCTCAGAATATCCCTCTTCCAAAACGAGTACAAGTAAACAGACAACTAAGAGAAAGGACAGTGTGACATATTGTGGACAATCAGAGACTTGAGAATGAAAGATCAGGCCAACCGAAGAGGGCCCGACAGAGATACACGATGAAGTCCTTCAACACGTAAATACATCATTACATTACTTCTTACCCAAAGGAACGGCAGATCGAGGAAAGGTATTAGGGCTAAACTAAGCATAGTTAGCAAATGTATCCAAGTGTTGCTTCTCTTTCTCTCTCTTTAAATCTCCATCTTGTGTAACCAGTGTCATATTGTATTCGTCAGCTAGGGACTTGCTGTCATCATATTACGTTTCTAATCAATAACCTATACCATGTGTGTGTGTGTCTTACGTTATCATTTAGCTTGTTAGTAAATAAATAATCAAATCAATGTGTGTGGTACAGAATGATTAGTAAGACTCTGGTTTGTGCAGATTTACAAAGTCAACAACGTTCAGAATGAGACTGATATGAGGAAATGATTAAATGGTGACTGGTATGATACCTATATATTCTTGAGTTAAGTCGGGAAGCGGTAACTCATTAAATAATATTTTCCCGTGGTGCCCCAAATTACTAATGAGTTAATTGTTACATGATTAATTTAATCAAGTAATAATTAAACGTAGTAGGTAATTATTCAATAAATAGCAGTCATCATATTAATGATAGTCACGTCACCACACAACATGTTGCCCTGTCACCTACAGTAGAAACTGATGAACACCATGGGGGAAACAAAATTGGCCAGCCACCATCATGCTTTTTTGTCCTACCAGATGAGAAGGTTCTAGTGTACCCCTTTGTCCTTCCGACTGTTGTTGGATGTAGATGTCTGATTTATAAGGTCCCAAGCTACCGTGACTGTTATGATTATTTATTTACAAGTTAATTACAATTTGCTTTTTGTTTTAGCACAATCTGTACCTGATATAGCAGATCCAGTCTCACATGCGGAAGTAAGCCGTCTGGCATGAGAGACTCATTGGGAGGGAGACTAGAGCAGACCCAGAAGTTCTGACTGAGCGTACATTTGAGCGACCCAAGAAAGTCCATTTACTTTGTGCTGTTATAATTTAGCAAATGGCTGGCAAACCAATCCAAGCATTGTTCACAAGGCCTATGTGCCTGCGGAGCTGAGTAGAAACTGAAGAGCTTGTTTTGAAGAATTACACGTTTACCACACTTTTATGAGCATTTAAAACATTATCCATGAATTATATAATATATATATAGTATACAGTGCCTTCGGAAAATATTCAGACCCCTTCCCTTTTTCCACATTTTGTTACGTTACAGCTAGGGATGCACAATATATCTGTGAACATATTGGAATCGGCAGATATTAGCCAAAAATGCCAACGTCAGCCTCGATGTCTAGTTTAACGCCGATGTGCAAAACCAATGTCAAAGCTGACGTGCATACCTATATAACGTAGGTACATGACGTGATGATGCCACGTAAAATGGTGCGTTACACATTCAACACAGCATTCCTAACCTAGCCCACAATGTCTGCTGTGTGGATCGATCAGTCAAGAAGTCGAGCAGTCATTTGAAAGAGTAACAAAATTTCAGCGAGACAACTCAAAGGCAAAATCCATTAACGGCAATATAATGGGATTCATTGCCCTTGACAATCAACCGTTCTCTGTCGTGGGTGATGTTGGCTTTCGCCGACTGATCGAGCACCGGTACACATGTTGCCCTACCGGAGTTACACAGTAATAGCGTCCCTGCAATTAGCTTCACGACATACTATGGAACGCCATTTGGGTCTTTGCGTGTCAAAAAAGATACACGTCAAATAACACTATTTCACACGTTTAATAAGCTTTTAATTCGACACGTCAAATAACACAGTCCTATTATAGAATGCTGTGTGTTCTGAATTTGCACGTGCAAGCCAAGCGCCACCACTACTATCAGTAGCACTTTCAAAGCTGTACAAAAAAGTCTGCAAACAAGCAAACACCGGCCACGAATTATAGGTTTACAATACCACAATGGTAATAAAGCATTATTTGTTTGGGTGCAACTACTGGGGTAGCTAGCTTTAGCTTTGTACCTAGCTAGCACTAATACAACCAGCCTGAAAACAATGACCAGTAGAAACTGCAGTCATTTTCATTATTCTTAGCAATTATTTAGAAGTCCTTCTGAGTAAGTATTAGCTAGGAAGCCACTTGTTTGCCTATTGAAATTGAACTTCAGTTCATGAAAATAGATAGCTAGCCAGCTACTTAACCCTGGTGCCCAAAGCGTACGTTATAAGCAGCCAGCTAGCTTCATCTGGCTAGTGACGCTGGACTGGACTGGGTTATGTGTTGTGAAGCTAGCCACAATAAGGATTAGGCACAATAGTGGAATTTATGGTTTGCCTTCAAAATAAAAGTACCTCTTTGAAAGTGATGCAGAAGGTTACAATTGGTGGAATCATGCCATATTTAGACTAGATAATGTTAAACAAGGTTGGAATGTGAAGCAATGAAATGGAGTATCAGTCTACTCGGTGACACCCACAGAACACAACTGTGAAGAGTTCATGCAAATATTAGCATAGTAGCTCTTATCTTTTTCCCAACGTCCTCAAAGTTCATACTCCAAAACATCCACACAGTATTGTTTTTCCATGGGAATACTGTTCAATACACATAGGTTGACAATAAATGTGGCTCAATTCACAGTTGTTTCAGAGTCCCGCAATAAGAGCTATGAAGCTAATGATCTATGGGTGTCACTGAGTAGACTTATACCCCATGTCATTGATCCACAATCCGTAGGTAAGGCTGTACAGTGAAATAAGCATGCCCCAATGCAATTCTAAAGTATAATACATCCAGTGTGATTAACAGATTTGTCAAATTAACAAATTATTGTCTTTTGTTGAATTTATATAAACAACATTCCAACCTTGTTTAGCGTTTTCTGTTCAATTATGGCATAATTCTGCTACTTGTATTCATTTGCATCACTGTCAGACATACTTTAATTTTAAAGTACACTGCTCAAAAAAATAAAGGGAACACTTAAACAACACAATGTAACTCCAAGTCAATCACACTTCTGTGAAATCAAACTGTACACTTAGGAAGCAACACTGATTGACAATAAATTTCACATGCTGTTGTGCAAATGGAATAGACAAAAGGTGGAAATTATAGGCAATTAGCAAGACACCCCCAAAAAAGGAGTGATTCTGCAGGTGGTGACCAGACCACTTCTCAGTTCCTATGCTTCCTGGCTGATGTTTTGGTCACTTTTGAATGCTGGCGGTGCTCTCACTCTAGTGGTAGCATGAGACGGAGTCTACAACCCACACAAGTGGCTCAGGTAGTGCAGTTCATCCAGGATGGCACATCAATGCGAGCTGTGGCAAAAAGGTTTGCTGTGTCTGTCAGCGTAGTGTCCAGAGCATGGAGGCGCTACCAGGAGACAGGCCAGTACATCAGGAGATGTGGAGGAGGCCGTAGGAGGGCAACAACCCAGCAGCAGGACCGCTACCTCCGCCTTTGTGCAAGGAGGTGCACTGCCAGCGCCCTGCAAAATGACCTCCAGCAGGCCACAAATGTGCATGTGTCAGCATATGGTCTCACAAGGGGTCTGAGGATCTCATCTCGGTACCTAATGGCAGTCAGGCTACCTCTGGCGAGCACATGGAGGGCTGTGCGGTCCCACAAAGAAATGCCACCCCACACCATGACTGACCCATCGCCAAACCGGTCATGCTGGAGGATGTTGCAGGCAGCAGAACGTTCTCCACGGCGTCTCCAGACTCTGTCACGTCTGTCACATGTGCTCATGTGCTCAGTGTGAACCTGCTTTCATCTGTGAAGAGCACAGGGCGCCAGTGGCGAATTTGCCAATCTTGGTGTTCTCTGGCAAATGCCAAACGTCCTGCACGGTGTTGGGCTGTAAGCACAACCCCCACCTGTGGACGTCGGGCCCTCATACCACCCTCATGGAGTCTGTTTCTGACCGTTTGAGCAGACACATGCACATTTGTGGCCTGCTGGAGGTCATTTTGCAGGGCGCTGGCAGTGCACCTCCTTGCACAAAGGCGGAGGTAGCGGTCCTGCTGCTGGGTTGTTGCCCTCCTACGGCCTCCTCCACGTCTCCTGATGTACTGGCCTGTCTCCTGGTAGCGCCTCCATGCTCTGGACACTACGCTGACAGACACAGCAAACCTTTTTGCCACAGCTCGCATTGATGTGCCATCCTGGATGAACTGCACTACCTGAGCCACTTGTGTGGGTTGTAGACTCCGTCTCATGCTACCACTAGAGTGAGAGCACCGCCAGCATTCAAAAGTGACCAAAACATCAGCCAGGAAGCATAGGAACTGAGAAGTGGTCTGTGGTCACCACCTGCAGAATCACTCCTTTTTTGGGGGTGTCTTGCTAATTGCCTATAATTTCCACCTTTTGTCTATTCCATTTGCACAACAGCATGTGAAATTTATTGTCAATCAGTGTTGCTTCCTAAGTGTACAGTTTGATTTCACAGAAGTGTGATTGACTTGGAGTTACATTGTGTTGTTTAAGTGTTCCCTTTATTTTTTTGAGCAGTGTATTAAATGTTCACTATTGTGGCTAATCCTTATTGTGGTTAGCTCCGCATAGATGGGTCCGACCACCATTAATCAAATAAGAACTATCTTGTAAATTAGGGCTATTTTAGATGACACCTAGCTATATAGTAAGCTAGCAAACTATAGCTACTGAAACAGATTGTAGCTTTGCTATGTTTTTGGGGAAGAACATTGTATGACCAAGCACTCTAGGTGCGCAAGATAATTTTCACCAGCATCATAGCATACATATCGATGAATCGTTGTGACATATGAAATACGTGTGATAGTGTAATCAATGTGTAATAACTACGTTAAAAAAATTCACACGTTAAATTATTATATGACGTGCAGTCATATTCAGGTCCTGATTGGTCAACAAGCTTATTTGACACGTCAAATAGTGTTATTTGACTTGCAAAGACCCAGACGGCGTTCCACAGTATGACAAATCCTGGTTGAGAATGAAACGACTGAACAAATGAACAACGAAACAGCACTACAAGCGAAATAAATAGATTATGTTTTACTGTTAATGGGGAATAAGTAAATGTCAACAAAATCACTTTTTGGTCAGTGTGGTGTGTGTGTGTGTCGGTGAAACCTTTAACTAGGCAAGTCAGTTAAGAACAAATTCTTATTTACAATGACGGCCTACCCCAGCCGAACCCGGACGATGCTGTGCCAATTGTGCGCGGCCCTATGGGACTCCCAATCACGGCCGGATGTGATACAGCCTGGATTCGAACCAGGGACTGTAGTGACGCCTCTTGCACTGAGATGCAGTGCCTTAGACCGCTGCGTCCATGTGTGTGTTAACTAATTAACTGTACTAGAATGCTTAAAAGGCCGCTAAAATGTTAAAAATTGTTTATCAGTATCGTTTTTTTGGCAAGGAAAATATCAGATATCAGTATCGGGCAAAAATGTCATAGCAGTGTATCACTAGTTACAGGTTTATTCTAAAATGGAATAAACGTTTTCCTTCAATCTATACACAATACCCCATAATGACAAAGGGAATACTGTTTTTTAGACATTTTTGTACATTAATACTTATTTATTCAGATCCTTTGCTATGAGACTCAACATTGAGCTCAGATGCATCCTGTTTCCTTTAACTTCTTGTCGATAGGGGGAGCTGTTAGCACTATTTTTTTCTTGATGTTCCCAAATTAAACTGCCTCGTACTCAATTCTTGCTCGTACAATATGCATATTATTATTACTATTGGATAGAAAACACTCTCTAGTTTCTAAAACCGTTTGAATTATGTCTGTAAGTGAAACAGAACTGGACTTAGAGCAATTTCCCTATGTGGAGTTGAGAATGCAGATTTTTCCAACCTGTTCTCAGACCTGTGTATAACTTTGCCTGTCTTCTATTGGTTGAGATGCACTGCATACGCCTTCCCCTGGGTGTCAGCGAATAGAGGGCCTTGAAATGGAGTCTCTAGGCAGATCAGAAAGTCTATAAATTGATTGGAATCGATGTGTCCCTTCTTTTGCTTCTTCGCGCTGACGCACTGAGGACCTTGGCATGTCGTTTTAGAAGCTCCCGTTTAAGCTTCTAGTTATATCCGGCTCTGTTTTTATTCGATATAGGCTTTAAAGACATCATAATCTTGTTATTTTGAACCGAATTATATCAGTTTATGTCAGTATATTGCGATTTTCGGGTATTTATTTTCTTGGCGCTGTAGGAAGTTGGGTATCTCTGGCCCACATGGCTAATGTTTACTGCTAATTGCAACGTGGAAGACGACATTCTACAACCTAGCAACGATTCTTTTGGACAAAGGACACCTATCCCAAGATTCTGATGGGAGGTCATCAAAAAGTAAGAACTATTTATGCTGATAATTCATTGTTCTGTTGAAAAAAATCAAATGTATAAGACGCCATTACGTGCAGTGTAGCCTTGCTTTATCGCACCCAGTATTGCGCAGTAACGTTAATTTAAAAAATGTAATTCAGCGATTGCATTAAGAACTAATTTGTCTTTCAATTGCTGTCCAACCTGTATTTTTTTAGTCAAGTTTATGAATAGTTTTCGATAAGAATAGGGGCCTTTCCAAGATGGCGCCGGACAGATTGCTTGAGTATTTGGACACTATTCTCAATGTATAAGCACGATTTGTGCCGCTAAATATGCACATTTTCGAACAAACTCTATATGCATTGTGTAATATGATGTTACAGGACTGTCATCTGAAGAATTCTGAGAAGGTTAGTGAAAAAATTAATATATTTTGGTGGTTTATACATTATCGCTCTTTTTGCCTTGAATCAATGCTGGGGTGATGTTTGCTATTGTGGTAAGCAAATATAACGCTATATTGTGTTTTCGCTGTAAAACACTTAGAAAATCTGAAATATTGTCTGGATTCACACGATCTGTGTCTTTCATCTGCTGTACGCTGTGTATTTTTAAGAAATGTTTTATGATGAGTAATTAACTAATACACGATGGTCTCTGTAGTTATTCTAGTCGCTTTGGTGAGAGTTGTGATGGGGGCTGCAATGGTAAACTCTGATTTATACCTGAAATATGCACATTTTTCTAACAAAACCTATGCTATACAATAAATATGTTATCAGACTGTCATCTGATGAGGTTGTTTCTTGGTTAGTGGCTATTTATATCTTTATTTGGTCGAATTTGTGATAGCTGCTGATGGAGTAAAAAAAATGGTGGAGTATAGAAGTGGTGTCTTTTGCTAACGTGGTTAGCTAATAGATTTACATATTGTGTCTTCCCTGTAAAACATTTAAAAAAATCAGAAATGATGGCTTGATTACCAAGATGTGTATCTTTCATCTGGTGTCTTGGACTTGTGATTTAATGATATTTAGATGCTACTATTTACTTGTGACGCTATGCTAGGCTATGCTAGTAGCTTTTCTACTGATGGGGGTGCTCCCGGATCCGGGTTTGGGAGGTGTTAGAGGTTAATCATCCTTAAGATGATTCTACAACTTGGAGTCCACCTGTGGTAAATTCAATTGATTGGACATGATTTGTAAAGGCACACACCTGTCTATATAAGGTCCAACAGTTGACATTGCATGTCAGAACAAAAACCAAGGACTTGCCTGGAGAGCTCCTAGACAGGATTGTGTCGATGCACAGATCTGGGGAAGGGCACCAACAAATTTCTGCAGCATTGAAGGTCCCCAAGAACAGTGGCCCCCATTATTTGGGGGCGGCAGGGTAGCCTAGTGGTTAGGGCGTTTGGCTAGTAACCGAAAGGTTGCAAGTTCGAATCCCCGAGCTGACAAGGTACAAATCTGTTGTTCTGCCCCTGAACAAGGCCGTCATTGAAAATAAGAATTTGTTCTTAACTGACTTGCCTAGTTAAATAAAGGTAAAATAAAAAATTTAGAAAAAATTTAATTAAATTCTTAAATGGAAGAAGTTTGGAACCACCAAGACTCTTCCCAGTTGCCCAAACTGAGCAATCGGGGGAGAAGGAGGTGACCCATCATGTTCAAGGAGGTGACCAAGAACCCAATGGTCACTCTGACAGAGCTCTAGAGTTCCTCTGTGGAGATTGGAGAACCTTCCAGAAGGACAACCATCTCTGCAGCACTCCACCAATCAATCAGGCTTTTATGGTCGAGTGGTAATGGAAATGGATGGAAATCAGTCCTCAGTTAAAGAAACATGACAGACCGCTTGGAGTTTACCAAAAGGCACCCAAAGGACTTTCAAACCATGAGAAACAAGATTCTTTCGTCTGATGAAACCAAGATTGAAGTCTTTGGCCTGAATGCCAAGCATCACGTCTGGCAGAAACCTGGCAACATCCCTACAGTGAAGCATTGTGGTGGCAGCATCATGCTGGGGATGTTTTTCAGCAGCAGAAATTGGGAGACTAGTCAGGATCGAGGGAACAATGAACAGAGCATAGTAGAGATCCTTGATGAAAACCCGCTCAGGACCTCAGACTGGGACGAAGGTTCACCTTCCAACAGGACAACGACCCTAAGCACACAGCCAAAACAAAGCAGGAGTGGCTTCAGTACAAGTCTCTGAATGCCCTTGAGTGGCACAGCCAGAGCCTGGACAGGATCAAACATCTCTGGAGAGACCTGAAAATAGCTGTGCAGTGACGCTCCCCATCCAACCTGACAGAGCTTGAGAGGATCTGCAGAGAAGAACGGGAGAAACTCCCCAAATATAAGCGTGCCAAGCTTTTAGCATCCTACCCAAGAAGACTCGAGGCTGTAATCGCTGCCAAAGGTGCTTCAACAAAGTACTGAGTAAAGGGTCTGAATACTTGTGTAAATGTTTTCTTTTCGTTTTTTATACATTTGCGAAAACCTGTTTTGCTTTGTCATTATGGGGTATTTTGTGTAGATTTAGGATTTAAAAAAAATCTATTTCAGAATAAGGCTGTAAAATAACAAAATGTGGAAAAAGTCAAGAGGTCTGAATACTTTATGAATGTACTGTGGGGCGCACCTAACACCCTAATCGGTGGGCCGCCAAAGTTTCCAACCTCATGGAGACCTCATGGCACAAGAGCTATTGTTAATGTAGTGTGCACTTATCCCCGACACAACCACCTTTGGTCCCTTAGACTGCTGAATGGACACAGTAAATGGTTGAATATAAATACAAAAAAAATAGATATTTTGAAATGTTCCAGATTACAAAAAGAAATTTTTTCATATCCTGGTTTGGTCATTTCCTGGTTTTAAAACCTAACTCCGTTTTACTAGAACTTTCCAGAGGAGGTTTGCAGAAGGCGGTTCATCCAGAACATTAGTTAAATAAACAATGCAATCAGGCTACTCCTCCATTATCCTTCTCCAGTCATGCACTTGCTCATATTGGTGCTACTCCAAAAAAGCTCCCTCAGAACTTTTGACATGTGAATAGCCTAAGTCTGGAAAATATTTCACACAAAAATACATTCTAGCTTAAGATGTTTGTACAACTTTTCTTCATCAACGACTGAGAACAGAGGGATTTATGCCATTACATCAAGACATATGGCCTTCATTACAGCCTATATTCAAAATGCAAAGCTTGGCTATGCATGCCAATGTAAAGATGGCGTGTTCTCTGCTTTCCAAAAATACAACTACAGTGACCAATGATTACCCCCCTCCTCGCCATCTTAATATAGAGCAATAAAAAGAAAGCCCCTAATCCTATGGGGGTTATTTACGAGTCCCAGGCCAGCAGAACAATATCATGCAGGTCCTAATGGTCACTAATCAGTCTGCACTGGACCATCAGCACTGCTCAAATTAAATACAATTTGATGTCACATGAGCCGAATACAACGGTAGACCTTACCGTGAAATGCTTACTTTGGAGCCCTTTCCCAACAATGCAGAGTTAAAAAGTAAGAACATTTTCAAAAATGCTATAAAAAAAAACTGATCTATGCTAACAATGTACCCTGGGGGCAGCACTGGGGTAAGGAAGTCATCTGAAAACATAAATTAGTGGAGTGACCTGGGGGTGCCATGCTGTGGAACACTCCCAGGATCCTCTTAAACCCTCAGCTTAGCCAATCCCCATGTAATAACCTTTATATTACAAATGGAGTGACCTTTACACACCTATGCAAACCTTTAATGGTGTAATAACGTAATATACCTATGTAATAACATGTATTTACCCAGGTGGAACCGCACGTCCTCAATGGGTCCTGCTGTAAAGAGGGCAAAATCACTTTGTCGCAAATGTACTTAACGTTCTCTCTTTTGTACTGTAGAATGGTTATTTTAATTAGTATGCCTGACTCACTGGCAATACAATACTATCCCTATAATAGTATATTATCATAGAGTGTCTCTGGGGAGACCAGGTGTCTGGCGGTGTGACCAACGGCATCATTTGCAATTTAGGTGACAGTAACGATGTTGGAGATAACATTCTACATTACAGCCAGGCCATAGGAATCCATCTCACGATAACCTCCCTGTGATGTGACTGGACGCTTTAATCAAGGAACCAAATGTCTGTCTTCCAATCTCATTATGAACAGGAACTTGAAGGGGAACACGGTATTGAATTAGCTTTAGTCTCACTCTGCCTGGGGCTCAGCTAGCATAGTGTAGATTAGCTCTGCGACTGTCTGTCTGCAGTGGTGTGCTAAGAGCCAGCCTGTTTGTAAACACAGTCTCCTGCAGAAGGGAAACAACATGCAGTAGTAGAAAATAACATGGAGCTCTCTTTCTCATCATACCCCACTGCCTAGAGTTAGGGATAGTGGTTGAAGTTGCATTCATGCTAGGCCAACATAAAAGATCTCTCAGAATATAGCTAGCAGAGGTCTTTAGCCGCAAACTGACGTAAGCGTTAAACCTGTATCTGATAGCCCATTGAAGCTAGATGAATCAGGTCCCTGTCTGGCATTATAAAACACCCAGCTACCCCTCCAGTCCTCACTGACTCCCTCATTGAACAGCCTACCAGCCAGAGGCACTAACGTTCACTGTTCTAATACATCCAAACACAAACAGCACTGATGGAAACTTAGAAGAAAAACAGACAACAAAAGTGTTGGGATTCTTATCGAAGGAATAAATAATGTTACCATCTGCAATAACAATATGTAGACCACAGGTAAGGCCAGAGTTGCATCGACTGCCCCAGAGAGAGAATTTGTCATGAGGAAGAACATTGCAAAATCGATAGAGGGGGAGCTCTTTACTCTGAGCACTATGTTTAAATAGTTGAATGAGATAAAATATTCAGCTTTCTGCAATGTTTCTCTAGAGCACTGTTTTCTCACCGTTTGTGTCCACCCTTCCCTCTCTAATCCCCCCCCCCCCCCCCCCCCCACCTGCCTTATGTTGATAAAGTTTCAAGTTCTCACATGCACAAGTATACCGAAATGCTTGACTTGCAAGGCCTACCTCACAGTGCAGTATTCAATATAAAAAATGTATACAAAAACTAAACACACGAGAAATAAGAAATAAGAGAGGAAGCTATAAACAGGGTACATTTATAAATTACTTGAGTATTTGGAGGTAGATACAGTTGAAGTCGGAAGTTTACATACACTTAGGTTGGAGTCATTAAAACTAGTTTTTCAACCACTCCACAAATGTCTTGTTAACTTCTCTAGGATAGGGGGCAGCATTTTCACTTTTGGATAAATAGCGTGCCCAATTTCAACTTCCTTCTACTCATACCCAGAATAGAAGATATGCATATTATTAGTAGATTTGGATAGACAGCACTCTGAAGTTTCTAAAACTGTTTGGATCATGTCTGTGAGTATCACAGAACTTATGTAGCAGGCAAAACCCCGAGGACTAACCATTCAAAACAAATCATTTGAGGTCACTGTCTGTTCAATGAGTTTTTATTGGGATACTAGATTTCTAATCAACCTGTTTGCAGTTCCTACCGCTTCCACTGGATGTCACCAGTCTTTGGAAATAGGTTGAGGTTATTCCTTTGTGCAATGAAGAAGAACGGCCATCTGGAATCAGTGTAACGTTATGTGTACTGTTTGAGAGTTGCACAAGACTAGAAAAGTATTGTTAGTTTGTTGTCCTCCTGTATTGAAAACAGATAGACCCGTCTTAAATTTGATCGATTATTAACGTTTACAAATACCTAAAGTTGTATTACAAAAGTAGTTTGAAATGTTTTGGCAAAGTTTAGAGGTAATTTTTTAGATATTTTGTAGTGACGTTGCGCAAATTGGAAGCTGTTTTTTTCTGGATCAAACGCGCCAAATAAATTTGGGACATTTTGGATGGAATTAATCGAACAAAAGGACCATTTGTGATGTTTATGGGACATATTGGAGTGCCAACAAAATAAATTTGTCAAAGGCATGATTTATATTTTATTTCTGTGTTTTGTGTTGCGCCTGCAGGGTTGAAATATGCTACACTCTTTGTTTACTGTTGTGCTATCATCAGATAATAGCATCTTATGCTTTCGCCGAAAAGCCTTTTTGAAATCTGACATGTTGGCTGGATTCACAACGAGTGTAGCTTTAATTTGGTATCTTATATGTGTGATTTAACTTCTTATGGCTGAAGGGGCAGTATTGAGTAGCTTGGATGAAAGGTGCCCATTGTAAACAGCCAGCTCCTCAGTCTCAGTTGCTAATATATGCATATTATTAATAGTATTGGATAGAAAACACTCTGAAGTTTCTAAAACTGTTTGAATTAAGTCTGTGAGATTAACAGAACTCATATGGTAGGCAAAAACCTGAGAAGTTCCACTTCCTGTTTGTATTTTTTCTAGGGGTGCCATATTTTCAACCAAGGGCTTATTCAAAATACAGAGACTTGTGGATGGGTTTTCACTTCCTACGGCTTCCACTAGATGTCAGCAATCAACAGAACTAAGTCTGATGACTCTAATGTGAAGGGGGGTCGAATGAGACAGAATTTAGTAGTATGAGGTCCCATGAGGTGACCATGCATTCAACACGCGCGTTCACGTGAGAGGCAGCTGTGTTCCATCTCTCAATTGAAGTCGTTATAGTTCTCCGGTTGGAACGTTATTCAAGATGTATGTTAACTACATTCTAAAGATTGATTCAGTACATCGTTTGCCATGTTTCTACTGACTATAACGGAATGTTTGGACATTTCGTCACGTTATAGTGGTCGCGCTTTGAGACTTTGGTTAGGGTTTTGGTAAACAATTCGAAAGTAGCTAATTTGACATAAATAATGGACATGAACGAACAAATCAAGCATTTATTGTGGACCTGGGATTCATAGGACTACATTCTGATGAATTCCTCAAAGGTAAGGAAACATTTATCATGTATTTTCTGGTTTCTGTTGAGTCCAACATGGTGGCTAATTTGGCTAAATCACCTGAGCTCCGTCTCAGATTATTGCATGGTTTATATTTCCGTAAAGTTTTTTTGAAATCTGACACAGCGGTTGCATTAAGGAGAGGTATATCTATAATTCCATGTGTATATATGTATTATCATCTATATTTATGATGAGTATTTCTGTTGAAACGATGTGGCTATGCAAAGTCACTTGATGTTTTTGCAACTAGTGAATCTAACGCCTCAATGTAAACTGATTTTTTTATATAAATATGAATTTCATCAAACAAAACATGCATGTATTGTGTAACATGAAGTCCTATGAGTGTCATCTGATGAAAATAATCGAAGGTTAGTGATTAATTTTATCTCTATTCTGGTTTTTGTGAAACTATATTTAGCTGGAAAAAATGGCTATGCTTATTGTGGTTTTGTGGTGACCTAACATAATCGTTTGTAGTGCTTTCGCTGAAAAGCCTATTTCAAATCGGACACTTTGGTGGGATTAACAACAAGATTACCTTTAAAATGATATAAGACACATGAATGTCTGAGGAATTTTAATTATGAGATTTGTTTTTTTGGCGCCCTGCACTTGGACTGGCTGTTGTCATATCGGTCCCGTGAACGGGACTGCAGCCATAAGAAGTTAATGAAAGTTTGATATCATTTTTTTGAATTTGGCACTCTACATTTTCCCTGGCTATTGGCCAAGTGGGACGCAAGCGTCCCGCCTATCAAAGAGAGGTTAACAAACTATAGTTTTGGCAAGTCGGTTAGGACATCTACTTTGTGCATGACCAAGTAATTTTTCCAACAATTGTTTACAGACAGATTATTTCACTTTATCACAATTCCAGTGGAACAGAAGTTTACATACACTAAGTTGACTGTGGCTTTAAACAGCTTGGAAAATTCCAGAAAATTATGTCATGGCTTTAGAGGCTTCTGATAGGCTAACTGTCTCACGTTCTGTCTGCTAGAGATGAATGTACTTTGGTGCGAAAATTGCAAATCAATCCCAGAACAACAGCAAGGACTTGGTGAAGCTGCTGGAGGAAACAGGTACAAAAGTATCTATATCCACAGTAAAACAAGTCCTATATCGACATAACCTGAAAGGCCGCTCAGCAAGGAAGAAGCCACTGCTCCAAAACCGCCATAAAAAAGCCAGACTACGGTTTGCAACTGCACATGGGGACAAAGATCGTACTTTTTGGAGAAATGTCCTCTGGTCTGATGAAACAAAAATAGAACTGTTTGGCCATAATCACCATCGTTATATTTGGAGGAAAAAGGGGGAGGCTTGCAAGCCGAAGAACACCATCCCAACCGTGAAGAACGGGGGGTGGCAGCATCATGTTGTGGGGATGCTTTGCTGCAGGAGGGACGTGTGCACGTCGCAAAATAGATGGCATCATGAGGGAGGAGAATTATGTGGATATATAGAAGTGACATCTCAAGACATCAATCAGTCAGGAAGTTAAAGCTTGGTTGTAAATGAGTCTTCCCAAATGGACAATGACCCCAAGCATACTTCCAAAGTTGTGGCAAAATGGTTTAAGGACAACAAAGTCAAGGTATTAGAGTGGCCATCACAAAGCCCTGACCTCAATCTTATAGAAAAGTTGTGGGTAGAACTGAAAAAGCATGTGCAAGCAAGGAGGCCTACAAACCTGACTCCGTTACACCAACTCTGTCAGGAGGAATGGGCCAAAATTCATCCAACTTATTATGGGAAGCTTGTGGAAGGCTACCCGAAACATTTGACCCAAGTTAAACAATTTAAAGGCAATGCTACCAAATACTAATTGAGTGTATGTAAACTTCTGACCCACTGGGAATGTGATGAAAGAAATAAAAGCTCAAATCATTCTCTCTACTATTATTCTGACATTTCACATTCTTAAAATAAAGTGGTAATTCTAACTGACCTATGACAGGGAATTTTTACTAGGATTACGTGTCAGAAAATGTGAAAAACTGAGTTGAAATGTATTTGGCTAAGGTGTATGTAAACTTCCGACTTCAACTGTATGTACATGTAGGCAGGGATTAGGCGGAAGTGACTGGTAGCAGGACAAATAATAATAGTAAACAGTATGGCAGTAAGTGGTGGGTGGGTGTGTGCATGGTGGACACCTACAGCACCCGATGTCACGGAAAGGCCAAAAGGATTAAAGACGTCAACCACCAGAGCCACGGCCTGTTCACCCCACTATCATCCAGAAGGTGAGGTCAGTACAGGTGCATCAAAGCTGGGACAGAGAGACTGATAAACAGCCATCACTAGCTGGCTACCACCCGGTTATTCAAACCTGCACCTTAGAGGCTGCTGCCCTATATACATAGAGTCACTGGCCACTTTAATAATGGAACAATAGTCACTTTAACAATCTTTACATACTACTTTACTCATTTCATATGTATATACACTGTATTTTAGTCAATGCCGCTCCGACACTGCTCGTCCTAATATTTATATATTTCTTAATTCCATTCTTTTACTTTTAGATTGGTGTGTATTGTTGTGAATTGTTAGATACTGCTGCACTGTTGGAGCTAGGAACACATTTCGCTACACCCGCAATAACATCTGCTAAATATGTGTATGTGACCAACAAAATCTGATTTGATAAATGTGTGTACGTACAGGGCTTTCAGAAAGTATTCCCACCACTTGACTTTTTCCACATTTTGTTGTGTTACAGCCTGAATATAAAATGGATTAAATCATGTTTTTTGTTTGTTTGTTTTTCCAATGGCCTACATACAATACCCCATAATGTCAAAGTGGAAATGTATTAAGAAATGTTTAATAAAAAATGAAAAGCTGAAATATCTTGAGTCAATAAGTATCCAACTCCTTTGTCATGGCAAGCTTAAATACATTCAAGAGTAATAATGAGCTTAACAAGTAACATAAGTTGCATGGACTCAATCTGTGTGCAATAATAGCATTTAACAATTTTTTAACCATGACTACCTCATCTCTGTACCCCACACATACCATAAAACTTAAATTAAAACGCTGAGTCTCTTTTAATAGCCGGGCAACCGCACACATTTCAACAAATAAACACCTGGTCCAAATTAAATTGTTCACGAGGTTACCATGAATTACCAAGAATTGCTTACAAGGTTTAATCTTTGCTTTGTTACATAATACAATAATGACAATAAAATGATTGTGTCAATCATCAGTTTTTTTCCCACCAGTAACAAACTGCTAGCCTTTGGATGGGAACAGCTGAATACTGCTACCTAACTGGCAAAAGCACAAACAACTTCGGGAGTACAGACCCCAAGAAATTCGTTTTCACCTCTAGTGGTAAAAATAAGAACTGCCGAAAATGCACAATCAAAGAGGATAATTCTGGAGGGGAAAAAAACATGTTACTGAAATAGAGGTATACTCAGACAAAATAAACATGACAGTGTAAATGATAACAGTGCAGGAAATGAAGAAATGCATTCAAATCCTGGAAGTGAATGCTGGAATTAAACAATGAACTACGCAAATGAGCAAAAGCGAGAGTACGTGCATTAAGGAAAAATACACGTAGCTCAAATAGAAGAGTGTCTCTAATAAGCGCCTGTTGTGTTCAGTGAGTAAAGTAAACAAACACCCGACTATTAATTGAAGTTTTACGGTACAATTATCTGTAAGGTCCCTCACGGCCTATGTACACCAGCACGTGGTAAATTGCTGTGTACTGCTTTGGCCACGCAGAGTGGCTCGCTTGTGGGCATTCTGGCAGCCTTTGGCAGCAGTTCAGTTGTGCATCAAGAATTCAGCATAGCACGTTTGTATGAAGGTCTGGTTATTAAATGTGTAAATAGTTTAATCGTTTCTCCATTTCATAAATGTATTCACAGGTAAATAGTAATATTTGTAGGAACTGTATGTAGCTAACAGCCATGGAAGAGGGTGAAAGGATAGCAGCTCCAACTGTCAAAGGGAGAGAGTGGGCTCCTCTGAATAGGGCAGGTACTTTTGTGTAGTTCCAGTCCAGCCACCGGTAGCTTGAGGGTGCTTTATATGCACTACAGTCAATTATGATTGCATGCCTACTTATATTAACAATATAATTATTCCTATACGCCTACTGTATGATAGCTAGCAAATTAATTAGCTAACTAACATTAGCCTGTCTAGCTGGAACGTCTGAAGGAAAATGTTTTATTTCTACAATTTCCAAAAGCTAACCAAACAAAAACATCATTACTTTTACGAGACGTGTTTGTGCCGTCATATGCATTAGTAGCACAATTTAACTTATTTATATTGGTTTTTACTTACACTTGTATGTTGACTCCATATTGACGTTGAGTTTAAAGTTTTGGCGGACTTAGCAGATGTACAATCATCACGAATTGAATTATGGGTGTTTCAGGCCCAGAAGTGAACATAATTGTACACATGCAAACTCCATCCCAAGTGGCGCAGTGGTCTAAGGCAGATTCTGGGTTCGAGTGCAGGCTCATGGGGAGGGAGACCCATGGGGCGTCGCACAATTGGCCCAGTGTCATCCAGGTTAGGGGAGGGTTTGGCCGGTAGGGACGTCCTTGTCCCGTCGCGCACTAGCGACTCCTGTGGCGGGCCGGGCGCAGTCCACGCTGACACGGTCGCCAGGTGTACGGTGTTTCCTCCGACACATTGGTGCGGCTGGCTTTCGGGTTAAGTGGGCATTGTGTCAAGAAGCAGTGCGGCTTGGTTGGGTTTCGGAGGACGCACGGCTCTTGACCTTTGCCTCTCTGAAGTCCGTACGGGAGTTGCAGCAAAGAGACAAGACTAACTACCAATTGGATACCACGAAAAAAGGGGTAAAAGTAACAAATTAAATTAAATAAAAACGAGGGCTAAGGGGCTTACATTGCAAACTTCCCTTGCTTGGACAAACAACAAAAATGGCTGTGGGGATTCCCGCAAGGGCATACGGCGAAGATAAGTGGATGAGGGTGTGTCTTTTGAGTTTGAAATGGAGCCTCTGTTCACACACACACCAAGCCCCTCCCCCTGCTAATCACAACAAAATGAGAACATTTCTTCCTCTGACAGCAAGCGGTTTAAACTCGGTATTTGCATTTGAGGTTTGGTCCAACAGAAGATCGGTCATATGGACACCGAAACACAGAGACATTATTTACTGTAATAGAGGAGAAGTTACCCTTTCTACTGATACCCTTTTTATTTCTCAACTCCTCAAATTGTGTACAGACCAGACACTACCAAAACGGGAGCATCAATTAACATTGATTCTGGGAAATTATTGCTCAGTTTGTCGCGCGCATTGCGGTATTATGTACCGCTAGCAGCATTTAACCAAAGCTTGTTATACTGAAAAAGAAAGAGAGATACCCAGTCAGTACAACTGAATGCCTTTAACTGAAATGCGTCTTCCACATTTAACCCAATCCCTCAATCAGAGAGATGCCAGGGGCTGCCATAATCGACATCCACGTCTTCGGTGCCCGGCTGTCTAGTCTGTTTTATAAAATGTTCAATAAGCATAAAACACAATTATAAGGAATTGGCAATGATTTCCCATTCTGAGAAATAAGGTAAGCCACTTGATTTCAACATCTGAACAAAGAGGACAGGCTAGCATGCTGTTCAAACAGTTGGAGATGGACTGAAGGGTGTGTTCATAACAATTCAAACTGTTCTGTCTTGTTAGATAGCAAATAGATCCAAGTTGGCTAAACTTGAAATATAAAGAACAAAAGATTAGCTGGCTACTTACTAGCACGTGGGCTTGTGCTTGAGAGATTGTTTATGAGACCTGTGCTAATTTTCTATCATGCCTGCTACAAGAAGTTAGTCATTATTAGTGAATGTGCATTTTGCATGGTTCTGGGAAAAAAAGGGAAAAAAAGGCTATTTTCATAGAGAGACTTGAAATCCAGATCAGTGATTACTGCAAAAAAGCAGGTTAAACTATTTTGATAAAATAATTAAATTATGAATTGGTCTTCTTGGTTGTGGAAGGCTTATATTTAGCCTAGGTATAAATGCACAAGACCTAAATTGATTATATTATTGCTGACTTTTGAAATGCTGTGTGTTTGACCTTTACATTGTACAAGAAAGCATATTTGAGGGGCGGCGGGTAGCCTAGTGGTTAGAGCGGTGGGCCAGTAACCGAAAGATTGCTAGGTCAAATCCCCGAGCTGACAAGGTAAAAATGTGTCATTCTGATCAAGGCAGTTAACACACTGTTCCTAGGCTGTCATTGTGAATCTGAATTTTTTCTTAACTGACTTGCCTAGTGAAATAAAAATTTAGATTATATATTGTGAAAGTTTGGGAAAAAAATAGATGATTTTAGGCCATATCCTAGTTGCGGATGATCAAAAGTTCAAATTCTTGGAGATCCTCACTCTGGCTTGATTCCAATCGGAATTACACATCACTTTGTAAGCCAGCATAACGTGACTTGCAGGCGTGATGTGGCCTGTAAACCAGGAGTTTCTGATCACTGTGTTAGGGTATAACTAGGCCCTGAAATAAAGGCCTTATGATATACAGTGCCTTCAGAATGTATTCATACGCCTTGACTTATTCCACATTTTATTGTGTTACAGCATGAATTCAAAATTGATTAAATATATATTTTCTCTCCCCCATCAACACGCAATACCCTATATTAACAAACTCAAAACATGTATTTAGACATTTTTGCAAATGTATTGAAAATGAAATACAATAATCTAATTTACATAAGTATTCACACCCCTGAGTCAATACGTTATCAATGCCAAAGGTGATTCATTCTGTTTCTTTTTTTTTTTATACTGAAAAACTCCCCAGTCCTTAACGATTACAAGAGTACCCATAACATGATTCAGCCACCACTATGCTTGAAAATATGGAGAGTGGTACTCAGTAATGTGTTGTATTGGATTTCGCCCAAACAACACTTTTTGTAAAAAAAAAAAAAAAAAAAAAAAAAAAAATTTTTTGCAGTTTTGGTTTAGTGCCTTGTTGCAAACAGTTCACATGTTTTTGAATATTTTCTTTTTCCTCTGTCAATTAGGTTAGTATTGTCATGTAACTACAATGTTGTTGATCCAGCCTAAGTTCTCCTATCATAGCCATTAAAGTCTAACCGTTTTAAAGTCGCCATGGTGAAATTCCTGAGCGGTTTCCTCCCTGTCCAGCACCTGAGTTAGGAAGGACGCTTGTATCTTTGTAGTGGCTGAGTGTAAAAATAGACCATCCAAAGTGTAATTAATAATTTCACCATGCTCAAAAGGGATAGTCAATGTCTGCTTTTTTTAACCATCTACCAATAGGTGCCCTTCTTTGTGAGGCATTGGAAAACTTCCCTCTTCTTTGTGGTTGAATCTGTGTTTGAAATTCCCTGCTCGACTTAGGGACCTTACAGATAATTACATGTGTGGAGTACAGAGATGAGGTAGTCATTAAAAAAAAAAATGTTAAACACTATTGTACAGAGGGAGTCCATGCAACTTATGTGACTTGTTAATAAGCTCATTATTACTCCGGAACGTATTCAATCTTGCCATAACAAAGGTGTTGAATACTAACTGACAAGACATTTAATCTTTTAATTTTTAATTAATTTGCAAACATTTATAAAGCATAATTCTACTGACATTATGGGGTATTGTGTGTAGGCCAGTGACACATTCAAATTTAAACCATTTAAAATTCAGGCTATAACAACAAAATGTGGAAAAAGTGAAAGGGTGTGAATACTTTCTGTAGGCACTGTGTGTCATGGAGGGTTCTAGGAAGGAACCCTTCAAAGGGTTCAACCAAGCACCAAAAAAGGTTACCCTATGGCGACAAACCCAAACTAATTCTAACCTTTTTTTCTAAGAGAGCACTGCGGCCCCGTCGATGTGGATAGGGGTATGCACCCACCCGAATAGCTCCTTGGTCTTGGTGACGTTGAGGGAGAAGTTGTCGTCCTGGCACAACACTGCCAGGTCTCTGACCTCCTCCCTGTAGGCCGTCTCATCGCCGTTGGTAATCAGGCCTACCCCCATCGTGTCATCAGCAAACTTGATGGTGTCATACGTGGCCACACCGTCATGGGTGAACAGGGAGTACAGGAGCTACCATGTTATTGCCTACTCTTACCACCTGGGGAAGTCCAGGATCCAGTTGCAGAGGGAGGTGTTCAGTCCCAGGGTCCCGAGCCTGGTGATGAGCTTGGAGGGCACTTTGGTGTTGAACACTGAGCTGTAGTCAAACAGCCTCCTCACATAGCTATTCCTCTTTTCTAGGTGGGAGAGGGCAGTGTGGAGTGCAATTGAGATTGCATCCTCTGTGGATCTGTTGGGGCGGTATGCAAATTGGAGTGGGTCCAGGGTGTCTGGGATGATGTGTCCCATGACTACAGGTTCATCTGCCTCACCTTAAGCCCATTCTTATGGGAAGCTGCTATAGACCACCAAGTGCTAACAGTCAGTATCTGGATAATATGTGTGAAATGCTTGATAATATAGGTGATATCAACAGAGCAGTATTGTGTCTGGGTGATTTAAATATTGACTGGCTCTCATCAAGCACTTTTTGCCAGTCCTGTCTGGTACAGCGACAGTGGTTTGTGCCTATAGGCTACGTTGTTGCCGGTGATGTCTGGTGAATACCTGCCTTACAACAGGCCTACAAGCCCTCAGTCCAGCCTCTCAGCCTATTGCAGACAGTCTGAGCACTGATGGAGGGATTGTGCGTCCCTGGTGTAACTCGGGCAGTTGTTGTTGCCATCCTGTACCTGTCCCGCAGGCGTGATGTTCGGATGTACCGATCCTGTGCAGGTGTTGTTACACGTGGTCTGCCACTGCGAGGATAATCAGTTGTCCGTCCTGTCTCCCTGTAGCGCTGTCTTAGGCGTCTCACAGTACGGACGTTGCAATTTATTGCCCTGGCCACATCTGCAGTCCTCATGCCTCCTTGTAGCATGCCTAAGGCACGTTCACACAAATGAGCAGGCACCTTGGGGATCTTTCTTTTGATGTTTTTGGGAGTCAGTAGAAAGGCCTCTTTAGTGTCCTAAGTTTTCTTAACTGTGACCTTATTTGCCTACCTAAGCTGTTAGGATCTTAACCACCGTGCATGTTCATTTATTGTTTATGGTTCATTGAACAAGCATGGGAAACAGTGTTAAAACCCTTTACAAAGAAGATCTGTGAATTTACTTGGATTTTTACGAATTATCTATGAAAGACAGGTTCCTGAAAAAGGGAGTTTGCTGAGTTTAGAAAGTGTGTGCCATCAGGCCTGGAGGAAAGCTAAACTCATTCCGCTACCAAAGAATAGTAAAGCCCCCTTTACTGGCTCAAATAGCCAACCAATCAGCCTGTTACCAACCCTTAGTAAACTTCCTGAAAAATATGGATACAATCCTATTTCACAGTAAACAAATTGACAACAGACTTTCAGCACGCTTATAGGGAACGACACTCAACAAGCACAGCACTGATGATTGGCTGAGAGAGATTGATAATGATTGTGGGGGCTGTCTTGTTAGACTTCAGTGCAGCCTTTGACATTATTGACCATAGTCTGCTGCTGGAAAAACTTGTGTTATGGCTTTACACCAGCTGCTATAATATGGAAAAATAGTTACTTGTCTAACAGAACACAGAGGGTGTTCTTTAATAGAAGCCTCTCAAATATAATCCAGGTAGAATCAGGAATTGCCCAGGGTAGCTGTTTAGGGCACTTACTTTTTCAATCTTTACTAATGACATGCCACTGGCTTTGAGTGAAGTGTGTCTATGTATGTGGATGCCTCAACACTATACATGTCAGCTACTACAGCAACTGAAATGACTGCAACACTTAACAAAGAGCTGTAGTTAGTTTCAGAATGGGTAGCAAGGAATTAGTTAATCCTAAATATTTCCAAAACTAAACGCATTGTATTTGGGACAAATCATTCACTAAACCCTGAACCTCAACTACATCTCGTAATGAATAATGTGGAAATTGAGCAAGTTGAGGTGACTAAACTGCTTGGAGTAACCCTGTATTGTAAACTGTCATGGTCAGAACATATTGATACAACAGCAGCTAAGATAGGGAGAAGTCTGTCTATAATAGAGCGCTGCTCTGCCTTAACAGCACTATCAACAAGGCAGGTCCTACAGGCCCTAGTTTTGTCACACCTAGACTACTGTTCAGTAGTGTGGTCAGAAGCCACAAAGATGAACATAGGAAAAATTGCAGTTGGCTCAGAACAGGGCAGCACGGCTGGCCCTTAAAAGTACACGGAGAGCTAACATTAATGACATGCATGTCAATTTCTCATGGCTTAAAGTGGAAGAGAGATTGACTTCATCACGCCTTGTTTTTGTAAGAGGTGTTGACAAGATGAATGTATACCCCACAAGACATGCCAGAGGTATCTTCACAGTCCCCACATCCAGAACAGACTATGGGAGGTGCACAGTACTACATAGAGCCATGACTACATGAAACTCTATTCCACATCAGGTAACTGATGCAAGCAGTACAGTCAGGTAAAAAAAAAAAAGGTACAAATACACCTTATGGAACAACGGGGACTGTGAAGAGACACACACAAAAGGTACAGCCCCTGCCACGTGTTGAGTGTCGGAACCGGTTTAATAGGATTCCACCTTGTTCCAACGTGATTATCTCATGCCCTCAGATGCCCTTATAGAGCACACAATGCCTCTATTGACTAGAGAGCACTACTGTTTAAATTGTGGTCAACATACAGTCATGTGATCAATATATTTTACAAATGGCAACCAAGATGTATACATAAAATGTAGCCTTGTTTTATCTGCATTTTGTGTGTGTATGCATATAGGGATCTCCTGAAATACACTGTTCCAAAAATGTGACCCATGTGAACATCACATGATTTGATGCACACACCATATTCATGAAGACAGGCAGCCAGCCTTTCAGCCAATCTCAGGACGAGGCACAAGCTCACAACAACACGACTGGCCAGGGATTTCACCATGCTCTCCGGTGAGGCTTGAAATCTAATTCTCAGGTAATACTTTCTCCATTGGCCTTACACAGCATTCTTACTCTGGACTCAAACAGGATTTTCTCCCGTCCCAGAAGACTGGAGTTTTTTAAAAATCTGACACAATAAATGCGCAAGAAAACAATACACAATTTGATATCAATGTTCACATCATTGTGTAGAAAAAACAGACGATGAGTCATGTGGCTGTGGCTTGTTATACACTGCTCAAAAAAATAAAGGGAACACTTAAACAACACAATGTAACTCCAAGTCAATCACACTTCTGTGAAATCAAACTGTCCACTTAGGAAGCAACACTGATTGACAATAAATTTCACATGCTGTTGTGCATTGTGTTGTTTAAGTGTTCCCTTTATTTTTTTGAGCAGTGTATAAAACAGGCAGACAGGCATCTAGTTGCTGTTCGATTGAAAGTTAGAATGGGCAAAGTGACCTAAGCGACTGAGCGTGGTATGATAGTCGGTGCCAGGGCGGCGGTTCCAGGATCTCAGAAACATCTGGCCTCCTGGGCTTTTCACACGCAACCAAGTCTAGGGTTTACCGAGAATGGTGCGACAAACCAGAAACATTAAGTCGGCGGCAGCACTTTGTGCGAAAACCGCTCGTTGATGAGAGGTCGAAGAAGAATAGCAAGAATCGTGCAAGCTAACAGGCGGGCCACAAACCGCAAAATAATGCCGCTGTACAAGAGTGGTGTGCAGAACGGCAGCTCGGAACGCACAACTTGTCGGTCCTTGTCACGGTTGGACTATTGCAGCCACACCTATCAGATGAAAACAAGAAGCACCAGGTCCAGTGGGCACGCAATCAAAACACGTTTAAATAGGCCTACATTCATTTGAGGTTTTAATTGAATTTGTATTAACTTTATTTTAGAATAGTAGCCCAGGCTATACAGTGTTGGCCCACAATGAACTTCTATGAATGCCCATGTGGTAACCAACTGTTTGTAAAACAGGCAATTTACCGTTAATCCTCATCATTTGGTTACATACATTTCTGTTAATGTTAATTACAGTAAATTTACCATTCTCATTCATACCATCATTTACGTGCTCTGTGAGCAATGAGCATGTGTCTGGTTTCTCTGACCTGTTAATGTTGACTGAGTGCCTAAAATGACTATTTTCAATAGCTTAGGCTACAACATTTCTCTCATTACAGAGTCCTCTCTTTGAAGAACTTATGCCAATGCCATCGAATGATCGCAGCAGCAGGGTTTGTGACGTTTCACAAATATTTCGGGAAAAGTGGGAGAAAACCCATCTGACTTTGTTTGAATGGTTTTGTGCGTCGAAATAGGATCCGTATTACATTTTTTATATGCAGAAAAACCAACAGAAAAGGACATGGTAGACATATCTTTATTATGACATATCCTCTCCGACCTGGTATTTTTTAATTTGTTGATTCATATTTATAAGTAATAACCTGAAAAATAATAATGAATTGCCACGATAATAATGAAGTGTAATAAGCTTGTTTCAAATGTTTTTATTAAGTAGCATATCCATGTAAACAAGCGTATAAACAGAATTGTGACCTCCCTTTTTTTACCTCAAAATGATGGAGTGCCTTCAGAAAGCATTCATACCACTTGACTTATTCAACATTTTGTTGTGTTACAGCCTGAAATCAAAATTTATTAAATATATATATAAATATATACTTTTTTTCTTCGGTCACCCATTTCATGGCTTGGTTTTTTCTCTGACATGCATTGTCAACTGTGAGGCCTTATATAGACAGGTGTGTGCCTTTCCAAATCACCTCCAATCAATTTAATTTAAATCAGGTGGACTCCAATCAATTGTAGAAACATCTCAAAGATGACGGAAACAGGATGCACCTGAGCTCAATTTCGAGTATCACAGAAAAGGGTCTGAATACTTATGTAAATAAGGAATTTCTGTTTGTTTTTTTATTCTAAAAACCTGTTTTCACTTTGTCATTATGGGTTATTGTGTATGTACTATGCAGCAACGCTCCCCTGACAGAGCTTGAGAAGATCTGCAGAGAAGAATGGTAGAAACTCCCCAACTACAGGTGTGCCAAGCTTGTAGCATCATACCCAAGAAGTCTCAAGGCTGTAATCGCTGCCAAAGGTGCTTTGACAAAGTACTGAGTAAAGGGTCTGAATACTTATGTAAATGTGACATTTCAGGTTTTATGGTTTTTGTTTTGTCATTATGGGGTATTGTGTGTAGATTGATGAGGAAAACTACTATTTATTCCATTTTAGAATAAGGCTGTAAAATGGCGGCGGATGAAAAGGCAGACGTTTTACGTGCCCCCAGCCGATTGTGTTTTTTTCGTTTGTTTAACTTCTTAGGGCTGTAATCCCGTTAATGGGATCGATATGACAACAGCCACTGAAAGTGCAGGGCGCCAAATTCAAACAACAGAAATCTCAATTAAAATTCCTCAAACATACAAGTATCTTATACCATTTTAAAAGGTAATCTTGTTGTTAATCCCACCACAGTGTCCGATTTCAAAAAGGCTTTACAGCGAAAGCACCACAAACGATTATGTTAGGTCACCGCCAAATCACAGAAAAACACAGCCATTTTTCCAGCCAAAGAGAGGAGTCACAAAAAGCAGAAATAGAGATAAAATGAATCACTAACCTTTGATGATCTTCATCAGAATACACTCATAGGACTTCATGTTACACAATACATGTATGTTTTGTTTGGTAAAGTTCATATTTATATCAAAAAATCTCAGTATACATTGGCGCGTTATGTTCAGTAGTTCCAAAAACTTCCGGTGATTTTGCAGAGCCACATCAATTTCCAGAAATACTCATTATAAACGTTGATCAAAGATCAAGTGTTATACATGGAATTTTAGATTCACTTCTCCTTAATGCAACCGCTGTGTCAGATTTCAAAAAAGCTTTACGGAAAAAGCAAACCATGCAATAATCTGAGGTCGGCGCTCAGAGCCCAATAAAGCCATACAGGTACCCGCCATATTGTGCAGTCAACAGAAGTCAGAAATAACATTATAAATATTCACTTACCTTTGATGATCTTCATCAGAATGCACTCCCTGGAATCCCAGTTCCACAATAAATGTTTGATTTGTTAGGTAATGTCCATCATTTATGTCCAAATAGCTACTTTTGTTAGCGCGTTTGGTAAACATATCCAAAGTCACGCAGCGCGTTCACTAAAAGCAGACAATGTCAAAAAGTTCCGTAACAGTCAGTAGAAACATGTCAAACGATGTACTGAATCAATCTTTAGGATGTTTTTAAAATAAATCTTCAATAATGTTCCAACCGGAGAATTCCTTTATCTTCAGAAATGCATTAGAACAGAGCTCGCTCTCACATGAACGTGCATGGTCAGCGCATGTTCAGGTCATGGTAGACCTTACTCAATCCCCTCTCCTTCGGCCCCACTTCACAGTAGAAGCATCAGACAGTTCATCAGACGGTTCTAAAGACTGTTGACATCTAGTGGAAGCCGTAGGAAGTGCCAAATGACCCATATCCCACTGTGTATTCGATAGGCGATGAGTTGAAAACCTACACACCTCAGATTTCCCACTTCCTGGTTGGATTTTTTCTCCGGTTTTTGTCTGCCATATGAGTTCTGTTATACTCACAGACATCATTCAAACAGTTTTAGAAACCAGAGGGTTTTCTATCCAATACTAATAATACTATGTATATATTAGCAACTGGGACTGAGGAGCAGGCAGTTTACTCTGGGCACCTTTTCATCCAAGCTACTCAATACTGCCCCTACAGCCATTAATTGGGATGTTTGTAAGTTACTTGTTCACTTATTTTGAACATAATGTACAAAGGACTGCGGTTACTCACCACGGACTAGCAGAATCCTTTTTTTTCTTTCACGACTCTGACGAGCCCGATGCGAAGGATATACTGCTTCCTTGGGAACAGGCCCTGACGCCGTCATCTGCGTGAAGAGGAGACGGAGAAAGAGGGGCCGAAGGGCGGGCAGCCTTCTGAGAATTCGTAGGCGATTGAATAAACCCCCACTTCCCTCAATTCTGCTAGCAAACGCGCAATCCTTGGAGAATAAAATCGACGAGTTAAGCGGAAGATTAAACTAACAACAGGTAATTAAAAAATTTAACATCTTATGCTTCACAAAGTCATGGCTGAACGACGACAATATCAACATACAGCTGGCTGGTTATACGATGTACCTGCAGGATAGAACAGCGGCGTCTGGCAAGACAAGGGGCGGCGACTATGTATTTTTGTAAATAACAGCTGGTGCACTATATCTAAGGAAGTCTTGAGCTATTGCTCGACTGAGGTAGAGTATCTCATGATAAGCTGTAGACCACACTACCTACTGAGAGAGTTTTCATCTGTATTCTTCGTAGCTGTTTACATACCACCAGTCAGAGGCTGGCACTAAGACAGCATTGAATGAGCTGTATTCCGCCATAAGCAAACAAGAAAACGCTCACCCCGAAGCGGCGCTCCTAGTAGCCAGGGACTTTAATGCAGGGACACTTAAATCCGTTTTAACAAATTTCTAATCAGCATGTTAAATGGGCAACCAGAGGGAAAAGATCTCTGGACCACCTTTACTCCACACACAGAGCTCTCCCTCGCCCTCCATTTGACAAATCTGACCATAATTCTATCCTCCCGATTCCTGCTTACAAGCAAAAATTAAAGCAGGAAGCACCAGTGACTAGATCAATAAAAAAAGTGGTCAGATAAAGCAGATGCTAAGCTACAGGACTGTTTTTCTAGCACAGACTGGAAAACATTCCGGGATTCCTCCGATGGCATTGAGGAGTACACCACATCTGTCATCGGCTTCATCAATAAGTGCATTGATGACGTCATCCCCACAGTGACCGTATGTACATACCCCAACCAGAAGTCATGGATTACAGGCAGCATCCGCACTGAGCTAAAGGCTAGAGCTGCCGCTTTCAAGGAGCGGGACACTAACCCGGAAGCTTATAAGGAATCCCACTATGCCCTCCGACGAACCATCAAACAGGCAAAGTGTCAATACAGGACTAAGATCGAATCATACTACACCGGCTCTGACACTCGTCGGATGTGGCAGGGCTTGCAAACCATTATAGACTACAAAAGAAATCACAGCCAAGAGCTGCCCAGATCCTCCAGACAAGCTGAACTACTTCTATGCTCGCTTCAAGGAAAATAACACTGAAACATGCATGAGAGGACCAGCTGTTCTGGAAGACTGTGTGATTACGCTCTCCGCAGCCGATGTGAGTAAGACCTTTAAATAGGTCAACATTCACAAGGCCGCAGGACCAGACAGATTACCAGGACGTGTGCTACGAGCATGCGCTGACCAACTGGAAAGTGTCTTCACTGACATTTTCAACCTCTCCCTGTCCAATCTAATACCAACATGTTTTAAGCAGACCACCATAGTACCTGTGCCCAAGAACACAAAGGTAACCTGCCTAAATGACTGCCGACCCGTAGCACTCACATCTGTAGCCATGAAGTGCTTTGAAAGGCTGGTTATTGCTCACAACAACACCATCATCCCAGAAACTCTAGACCCACTCCAATTTGCATACCGCCCCAACAGAGCCACATATGATGCAGTCTCTATTGCACTCCACACTGCCCTTTCCCACCTGGACAAAAGGAACACCCATGTGAGAATGGTATTCATTGACTACAGCTCAGCGTTCAACACACTAGTTCCCTCAAAGATCATCAATAAGCTAAGGACCCTGGGACTAAACACCTCCCTCTGCAACTGGCTCCTGGACTTCCTGACGGGCCGCCCCCAGGTGGTAAGGGTAGGTAACAACACATCCGCCACGATAATCCTCAACACAGGGGCCCCTCAGGGGTGCGTGCTCAGTCCCCTACTTAACTCCCTGATCACTCATGACTGCACGGCCAGGCACGACAGCAATACCATCATTACATTTGCCGATGACACAACAGTGGTAGGCCTGATCACCGACAACGATGAGACAACCTATAGGGAGGAGGTCAGAGACCTGGCCGTGTGGTGCCAGGACAACAACCTTTCCCTCAACGTGATCATGACAAAGGAGATGATTGTGGACTACAGGAAAAAGAGGACCGAGCACGCCCCCATTCTGAACCAACGGGGCTGCAGTGGAGCAGGTTGAGAGTTCCAAGATCCTTTGTGTCCCCATCACCAACAAACGACCATGGTCCAAGCACACCAAGACAGTCGTGAATAGGGCAAGACAAAACCTTTTCCCCCTCAGGAGACTGAAAAGATTTGGCATGGGTCCTCAGATGCTCAAAAGGTTCTACAGCTACACCATCGAGAGCATCCTGACTGGTTGCATCACTGCCTGGTATGGCAACTGCTCAGCCTCCGACCAAAAGGCACTACAGAGGGTAGTGCGAACGGCCCAGTACATCATTGGGGCCAAGCTTCCTGCCATCCAGGACCTCTATACTAGGCGGCGCCAGAGGAAGGCCCTAAAAATTCTCCAACCACCCTAGTCAGACTGTGCTCTCTGCTACCGCACTGCAAGCCAAGTCCAGGTCCAAGAGGCTTCTAAACAGCTTCTACCCCAAAACCATAAGACTCCTGAACATCTAGTCAAATGGCTACCCAGACTATTTGCATTGCCCCCCCCTCCCCCTCTTTACACCACTGCTTCTCTATGTTGTCATCTATGCATAGTCACTTTAATAACTAACTAAGTCCATGCAACTTTGTGACTTAAGCACATTTTTATTTAGGCTTGCCATAACAAAGGTCTTGAATACTTATTAATCAAGACATTTCAGCTTTTAATTTGTAATATTTCTAAACACATAATTCCACTTGGACATTAATGGGATATTGTGTGTAGGCCAGTTCTAGCTGTAAATTCTAGCTGTAGCACAACAAAATGTGGAAAAAGTAAGAGGGTGTGAATAGTTAGAGATGAGTTCCAATACAACCTACTGTTCACCCCAGCCTGGAACAAGAGTAACACACACTGTTCATTAGAGATCTGTAAATGACTAAAAGCATGCAGACCAGGCCAGGCCAGACCAGACCAGGCCAGACGAGATGACTGTACTAAGAACTCTCTGTCTCTGCCCTGAAGACAACAGTACAAGCCTCTAATGAGACTCTTTAATGAGTTGCTAAATTGAGGGACTGGCCTGTAGGCTAACGTTTGCGCTGACTCTCTGATCGATAAGCATGACATTTGCGTTCTCAAACATCTTCTAATTACATTTCAAACGGGATAGATGAGTATTCCAATGTGGTTGTTTTCTATGGGAAATACCCCTTTGTGCACTTTGGGGAAGAGATGGGGAGAGGCTGGAGAGATGCCTATTGATTGATTGATTTGATTGTGCTGTGCCTCTGGTGATAGCATGCGCTGCCTGGCTTGGGGCCGGCTTTCCTCAGCCATCAATTAAGCCTGGTGACACCTTTACCATCTTTAACATCAATCCTGCCCCTAAGAGTATCATAGCAACTAGAGCTCTGGGGGGGCGTGGCGGGAGGCGGGTCTCCAGCGGGACCCTGGGGTATTGAGAGACACGACCCATCCAACACCCTTCTCCCCCCCCCCCCCCCCTCCCTCCCTCCCCCCCCCCCACACACACTGCTGTACAATGTGTACATGAAGCTGTATATAACCATCACTGACCACTAATTCTAGCCCTCATCTTATTTCTTTGGACAGACATCTTGACACACAAAGACAAGAATGATAGCTATGCTATCTTCCACTCCATCAGTCTGCTGGGCTCCTCGGCTGTGTGTAATGACCCTCTTCTGCCTGTCTGATATGTCTCCAGAAGGGGCCAGAGCACTGGGATCATTTACACATGCAATTACTGCAGCAGGACACACTGTCTCAGGACTACACCGTTGAACCGCTGACCCCTCTCTGTACACACTCACGGTTGTCTCATTGGGGTCAGACGGCTGATCATGCTGAGGGAATCTGACACTGACATTAATGTACAAACGCAATGGAGCACAAAAACCAAAGCGTATGACAGTTGTTGGTGCTCATCCTTGCATAAGCCCAGACCCTGCAGCAAGATATGTACTGTCCTTTAGAGGAGCTGAACACCCCCACTCCAGTCCTGTCCATTAATAAACACAATCCTGACAGGATTCTAACACACCCCAGCCCAGACATTTCACAAGGTTCCTGGACTGAATGAATACAAAGAAAAATAATCCTTTATCAGTGTTATACTCCCTCTCCAGTCCTGGCTGGCTGTTCCATGTCCACTCTGTTATTCCTGCTCAACATCACATTCTCCTGTTCCACTGACTGCACAGCACACTGGGGCACCATATGGCTCCACGCTGCTCTAGTTTCCTCCCAGAGACTGCAGCTGCCCAGCAACTCAGACAGGCAAGTCAGAGCCAAACCCAGTATGTAGTGTGTGGCTGTGGCTTGTGGTAGGGCAGGCTACCTGTACTAATGAGCAAAAGGGAGGAACCTCCTGAGCGCGTGGTTCTCTTTGCTCTGTCGTGTTCACTAGGGGGTACAGGGTTCTGAGCCATTGCATGTGGATGGGCCAGAGCTCATTTAGGACCCCCACAATAGGTCATGCAACACAGAAGATGGAGAGAAGAGAGGGAAAAATATGGGAGGGGGTGGAGAGAAGGGGACCATTAGATGAAAAGAAGAAGATAAACACTATGAATTTGACTCTAATCTCTCATTTTCTCTCCAGCATGGGAGGCAGGATGGAATGCTGCGTGTTATCACAACCTTGCATAACCATACGACAAAATAGCTGTGGCTGAAATAGCCGAATCCACTCATTTGAAGGTGTGTCCACATACTTTCTTTTTTAGATAGTGTATTTAGGCTATATCTTGATGACTTTGACAGTCATTATGATTGTGAACCCAGATTGCATCTGATTCTACACATTTCTGACACTTCATGGTGGTGCATCGCCAAACTGACAAACATATTTTATACATTTTCACTGATCTAACTGTGTCCATAACTCTTTGAAATGTATCGCTGCAGAATGGATAAATATTGCCAGTCAAAAAGGTCACTTCCTTTCCTGTCTGTCCATCCTTCAAAAGTCATGTAGAGTTGTATGACTAGACATTTGTAAAGTACTATGGAAGTGCACACACACACACACACCGAGAGAAACCAAAGCTCTTAGGCCGCCCAGAGGCTAAAATTGTCTGCATTGGTGGATGATGACATCTGACCACCCACATTCCTCCAGAGCAGGTTCAATCGCATGTGTAGCATAGCCCTGACTCTTTCTTCCGCTCTCTATCCCTTTAACCACCTATCCGTCTCTCTTTGTCTCCGTCTCCTCCACTCTGGATCTCTTGCTACATCAAAGTTAATAAAAAGCAAGTTCGCAGTTCCTCCTCCTATTCCCAAATCCCATTGACTAGATCAAAGCTGACCGGTCATGCCTGTCTCCCATTCTCAGACATCACAGTCAGAGTCTGCTTCTCATTTAGGCTTGGACATAAACAAAATTCAGTTATGGTTTGTTTGATGTCGTCTCCAACAGTGATGAGAAAATAATCGATACAGTTACATATCGCAACATTATAACATCGATAGTTTGACTCCAACTATCGATTTGTAAAAAAACAGCTGCTGCTGTTAGACTAGCTAGAGCTAGTCGGCTGTACCTGCGCCAGGTATTTTTCAGCCTATAGCTTGTTCTCCATCTTGTTTGTAAATAATGAGACAAATGGCTTTCAGCACTTTTATTTCCCTGACTAATCAAAACTAAATTTTATCATGCTCTCTCGTCTCTCTGCAGCAGACACATAGTGAGCAATCTGTTTGGAACGTAAAATTGCAATAAAATCACAGTATCGAATTGCAATACATATAAATGTATGAATCACCATACATATCGTATCGGCACCTAAGTATTGTGATAACATCGAATGCTGAGGTCCCTGGAAATTCCTGGCCCTAGTCTCCAATAATGACAGAGTATGCAAAAGCAAAATGTAAACAAACCGTAGTTGACAGTACAGTTCTCTCTCTGGAGCCTAAATACAGAGTTTGCATTCTTCGAATGGGGATTCAAATATATTACCTGTAATGAAGGCAAGTCAGAGTGATCTATCATGGTCTCGATAAATAAAACAACGCCCCTCCCCAAAAAGAGAGAAATGTCATCATCAGCAGGTAGAGAGAGAGACTAACGGAGAGAAAGAGAGATGAAGAGAGAGAGAGAGAGACTAACGGAGAGAAAGAGAGATGAAGGGAGAGAGAGACTAACGGAGAGAAAGAGAGATGAAGGGAGAGAGAGACTAACGGAGAGAAAGAGAGATGAAGAGAGAGAGAGAGACTAACGGAGAGAAAGAGAGATGAAGAGAGAGAGAGAGACTAACGGAGAGAAAGAGAGATGAAGGGAGAGAGAGACTAACGGAGAGAAAGAGAGATGAAGGGAGAGAGAGAGAGAGAGAGAGACTAACGGAGAGAAAGAGAGATGAAGAGAGAGAGAGAGAGACTAACGGAGAGAAAGAGAGATGAAGGGAGAGAGAGACTAACGGAGAGAAAGAGAGATGAAGGGAGAGAGAGAGAGATGAAGGGAGAGAGAGAGAGACTAAGGGAGAGAGAGAGATGAAGGGAGAGAGAGAGAGATGAAGGGAGAGAGAGAGATGAAGGGAGAGAGAGAGAGACTAAGGGAGAGAGAGAGAGACTAAGGGAGAGAGAGAGAGACTAAGGGAGAGAAAGAGAGATGAAGAGAGAGAGAGAGACTAACGGAGAGAAAGAGAGATGAAGAGAGAGAGAGACTAACAGAGAGAAAGAGAGATGAAGAGCGAGAGAGAGAGACTAAGGGAGAGAGAGAGGTGAGATGAAGAGAGAGAGAGAGAGACTAAGGGAGAGAGAGAGAGATGAAGGGAGAGAGAGAGAGACTAAGGGAGAGAGAGAAAGATGAAGGGAGAGAAAGAGAGATGAAGGGAGAGAGAGAGAGATGAAGGGAGAGAGAGAGAGACTAAGGGAGAGAGAGAGAGACTAAGGGAGAGAAAGAGAGATGAAGAGAGAGAGAGAGAGACTAACGGAGAGAAAGAGAGATGAAGAGAGAGAGAGAGAGACTAAGGGAGAGAAAGAGAGATGAAGGGAGAGAGAGAGAGAGAGAGAGACTAAGGGAGAGAAAGAGAGATGAAGGGAGAGAGAGAGAGACTAAGGGAGAGAAAGAGAGATGAAGGGAGAGAGAGACTAAGGGAGAGAAAGAGAGATGAAGGGAGCGAGAGAGACTAACGGAGAGAAAGAGAGAGAGAGAGAGTCTAACGGAGAGAAAGAGAGATGAAGAGAGAGAGAGAGAGAGACTAACGGAGAGAAAGAGAGATGAATGGAGAGAGAGAGAGACTAAGGGAGAGAAAGAGAGATGAAGGGAGAGAGAGAGACTAAGGGAGAGAAAGAGAGATGAAGAGAGAGAGAGAGACTAAGGGAGAGAAAGAGAGATGAAGAGAGAGAGAGAGACTAAGGGAGAGAAAGAGAGATGAAGAGAGAGAGAGAGACTAACGGAGAGAAAGAGAGATGAAGGGAGAGAGAGAGACTAACGGAGAGAAAGAGAGATGAAGGGAGAGAGAGACTAAGGGAGAGAAAGAGAGATGAAGAGAGAGAGAGAGACTAACGGAGAGAAAGAGAGATGAAGAGAGAGAGAGAGAGACTAATGGAGAGAAAGAGAGAGAGAGACTAATGGAGAGAAAGAGAGATGAAGAGAGAGAGAGACTAAGGGAGAGAAAGAGAGATGAAGAGAGAGAGAGAGAGAGAGAGACTAACGGAGAGAAAGAGAGATGAAGGGAGAGAGAGAGACTAACAGAGAGAAAGAGAGATGAAGGGAGAGAGAGAGAGACTAAGGGAGAGAAAGAGAGATGGAGAGAGAGAGAGAGACTAACGGAGAGAAAGAGAGATGAAGGGAGAGAGAGACTAACGGAGAGAAAGAGAGATGAAGGGAGAGAGAGAGACTAAGGGAGAGAAAGAGAGATGGAGAGAGAGAGATGAAGAGAGAGAAAGAGAGATGAAGAGAGAGAAAGAGAGAGACTAAGGGAGAGAAAGAGAGATGAAGAGAGAGAGAGATGAAGGGAGAGAGAGAGAGAGATGAAGAGAGAAAGAGAGATGAAGGGAGAGAGCGAGAGAGATGGGCTGGTCCATTTTTAGCCTAGTGAGCCTGTCTAACTTGATATGTTTTGTGCTAGAATGATAATTGTGGCTAATAAATGGGGGCCTCAAGAAAAAAAAAAAATGGTCCAGTGTTTCAGAACTGCCAGAGCCGATTTCTGTTCCCAGTCCCCCCCTGGGAGAGAGCATTACTAGCCACAGACACACACTGTAATCAGATCTTATGCTACATACTTCACAGCACACATCCCTGTTCCCTCACACACACTGTATACTGCCCCATTGTCAAGTCACTGTCTACTGCAGTGATACATCACACACGACCCCTTTCACATCAGCATTGAGATGAGCCGACAAGAGCCAAAACAGATGCCCTTCCGTTACGGTCAACAAAGATCAATCAGTAATAGGAGGGTTCAGTGTAAGAAGGCCTTCTTCCTGAGATGAAGTACAGTTGAGCCAGAGGCAGAGAGCCAGGCAAGCACCCTGAATGACTGTCAGACAGCAGAGCCTGAGCAGGTCTGGGACAGGGGCAGGAATCTAAAGCATTTGGTTGTGATGAAGGCAGGGAGGGCACAGCGTTTACAAAGAACCTGCCTTAATATTAACATGATAGTGAGGCTGAGGGTATCCAGGAAGCTGCTGCTGTACCAGTTACAGTAAGAAATCCATGATCCAGGTCTCTGTTAAAACACGCAGGGATGGGCTTCTCTGGGGGAGGATATGCCAGGTTCTCTTACCCAGTCAAATCAGTGCACAGCTAAACTCTCACACTTGTCAATGTCGCACAGCAGCAGTTTGAAATATGAGATTTGAACATGTTAGTTCGCAGTCCATGGTTTACAGTTCAAAGCAGAACCACATCTAGGCTAAACATTGTGAATCCGAGAGAGAGGAGTTGAGCTGTGGCCCAGTGTCCCAAGTGTGTGTGGCTGTGGGATTCCACTGTGGCCGCTCCAGCTCCCTCCACAGGGATCTGGGTGTCCATCTGTTCCAATAGTGTTTGGGTGCCAGCCCGCTATGACTAATGAGCTATTAACCACTGCTTTACCGCTGGCTTCCCCAAACAACATACTCTACCACAGACACAACTGACTAACCCAAAACAGACACTACCACAAAATGGGACTCACTCGCCCAAAACCTTGCCCAAGAGCAGACACGGTTGCCTTGCCCCAAAACAAAACACCATCGCCAAGACTTCAGCTCACTTTTTATGACTGCTCTGCTCAACCTGAACTGCCAACAAAAATGCATCGTCCATGAAAACATCACTAAAACCCAGAGTGTCTGTAAAACCTTCCTCCGCTCTGCTTCTCTGCATTGCAGGCCTAATAAACTGTCTCAGAGCTGGGCATTGAGTCCCAGCACTGTCTTAACACTACATCTGAGGATGAGAGTGTTTCTGAGCTGCTAACGTCAAGTTGTTGATATTGCGGCTTACCTCCAAACATCAAATAGAAGTGAATTTGCCTCCGGATAGAAACATATTAACATCATTGTTTTATCAAACAAGGGAAGGAAAGCTAAGTTATTGATTTGACTTGAGTATGAAACTGGATGCACTTACTTACTGTAAGTCGCTCTGGATAAGAGAGT
Source organism: Salvelinus namaycush (assembly GCF_016432855.1). NCBI lineage: Eukaryota > Metazoa > Chordata > Actinopteri > Salmoniformes > Salmonidae > Salvelinus > Salvelinus namaycush. The sequence continues at coordinate 18,287,196 of NC_052326.1, read as the reverse complement.
CTGCTAAATTACTGAAGTGTAAAAATGTCTTGTGCTGATAAATAATAAAACAAGTTCCCACTGCTCTCTCCAAAAACAGGATGTACAGAATACTGCTAGCTGGAAAACAGATCAGAAATGAAAAAAGTCTTAAAGTTATTAGGAAGCACAGGGGAGAGGTAAGTAAGGAGGCAGAGAGGAGGGAGCAGGAGGAGTACTGTAGTCTCCTGTCAGTAGTGTCAGTGTGGATTCTCTGCTCCTCGCCAAACGGCGGGAGGGAACAATTATGCAGACGACGTTCTGCAGCCGACACAACTGAGGATGCACTGCATCAATCACACAGAAAGCCTGCAGGACCGCACACACGACCACTCAGACACAAAAACACACACCACTCCTCACCCAGTGGCAGAGAATCTAATCTCCCAGTAGCTGTCCTCTGCTGACACTGATGCCTCTCATTAGCATGAATACACCAACCCACCAATCACAACAGGGCACACCCAGGCAGTGTGGGTATGGGGGAACATATTGTGATGTGGGGGGAATGCAATAATCCCCTCTCCAGCAAACAAGAAATGAGAGGCTGATCAGTCCTACAGAAGAGCAGGGTGATGTGGTGTCACCACTGACACACAGAGACAGGTGAGAGAGAAGGGGTTGAGTGAGAGAGGTGAGTGAGAGAGAGAGAGAGAGAGTAAGAGGTGAGTGAGAGAGAGAGAGAGAGAGAGTAAGAGGTGAGAGAGAGAGAGAGAGAGAGAGTAAGAGGTGAGAGAGAGAGAGAGAGAGTAAGAGGTGAGAGAGAGAGTAAGAGGTGAGAGAGAGAGAGAGAGAGAGAGAGAGAGAGAGAGAGAGAGAAAGAGGTGAGAGAGAGAGAGAGAGAGAGAGAGAGAGAGAGAGAGAGAGAGAGAGAGAGAGAGAGAGAGAGAGAGAGAGAGAGAGAGAGAGAGAGAGAGAGAGAGAGAGGGGGGTGAGTGTGTGAGAGCGAGTGGTGAGTGAGGGGGAGAGGGGTACGTATGTGAGACAGAGGGGTGTGAGTGAGAGAGAGAGGGGTGTGAGTGAGACGGAGAGAGAGGGTTGTGGGGGGGTGAGAATGCAATAATCCCCTCTCCAGCAAACAGGAAATGAGAGGCTGATCAGTCCTACAGAAGAGCAGGGTGATGTGGTGTCACCACTGACACACAGAGACAGGTGAGAGAGAGAGAGAGGTGAGTGTGTGAGTGAGAGAGAGGTGAGTGTGTGAGTGAGAGAGAGGTGAGTGTGTGAGTGAGAGAGGTGAGTGTGTGAGTGAGAGAGGTGAGTGTGTGAGTGAGAGAGGGGAGTGTGTGAGTGAGAGAGGGGAGTGTGTGAGTGAAGGAGTGAAGGAGGTGAGAGAGGTGAGAGAAACCATGAGATCATTTTCTGGAATTTTCCAAGCTGTTTAAAGGCACAGTCAACTGACCCACTGGAATTGTGATAAAGTGAATAAAGTGAAATAATCTGTATGTAAACAATTGTTGGAAAAATTACTTGTGTCATGCACACAGTAGATGTCCTAACCGACTTGCCAAAACTATAGTTTTTGACAAGAAATGTGTGGTGGTTGAAAAACGAGTTTTAATGACTCCAACCTAAGTGTATGTATGTAAACTTCCGACTTCAACTGTATATCAATGATGTCGCTCTTGCTGCGGGTGATTCCCTGATCCACCTCTACGTAGACGACACCATTCTGTATACATCTGGCCCTTCTTTGGACACTTAACAAACCTCCAAACGAGCTTCAACGCCATACAACACTCCTTCCGTGGCCTCCAACTGCTATTAAATGCTAGTAAAATGAAATGCATAGTCTTCAACCGATCGCTGCCCACACCCACCTGCCTGACTAGCATCACTACTCTAGACGGTTCTGACTTAGAATATGTGGACAACTATAAATACCTAGGTGTCTGGCTAGACTGTAAACTCTCCTTCCAGACGCACATTAAGCATCTCCAATCCAAAGTTAAATCTAGAATCATCTTCCTATTTCGCAACAAAGCCTCCTTCACTCATGCTGCCAAACATACCCTCGTAAAACTCACTATCCTACCAATCCTTGACTTTGGCGATGTCATTTACAAAATAGCCTCCAGCACTCTACTCCGCAAACTGGATGTAGTCTATCACAGTACTCTCCGTTTTGTCACCAAAGCCCCATATACTACCCACCACTGCGACCTGTATGCTCTCATTGGCTGGCCCTCGCTACATATTCGTCGCCAAACCCACTGGCTCCAGGTCATCTATAAAAGTCTTTCCTAAATAAAGCTCCGCGTTATCTCAGCTCACTGATCACGATAACAACACCCACCCGTAGCACGCGCTCCAGCTGGTATATCTCACTGGTCATCCCCAAAGCCAACACCTCCTTTGGCCACCTTTCCTTCCAGTTCTCTGCTGCCAATGACTGGAACGAATTGCAAAAATCACTGAAGCTGGAGTCTTATATCTCCCTCACTAACTTTAAGTGTCAGCTATCAGAGCAGCTTATCGATCGCTGCAGCTGTACAGCCCATCTGTAAATAGCCCATCCAAACCACCTACCTACCTCATCCCCATATTTGCTTTAGTTTTTTTCTGCTCTTTTGCACACTAGTATTTCTACTTGCACATCCTCATCTGCATATATTACTCCAGTGTAAATTGCTAAATTGGAATTACTTCGCCACTATTGGCCTATTTATTGCCTTACCTCCTTACTTTATTTGCACACACTGTGTACAGATGTTCTATTGTGTTCTATTGTGTTATTGACTGTACGCTTGTTTATTCCATGAGTAACTCTGTTGTTTGTGTCTCACTGCTTTGCTTTATCTTGGCCAGGTCACAGTTGTAAATGAGAACTTGTCAACTGGCCTACCTGGTTAAATAAAAGGTGGAATAAAAAAATACAGTTTTTAAAAAGGCTTCAAGATCTGCCAACTGCTCACGTGGACAGGAGAATGCTATCGTCCCGAAGGCTGTCCCATGATCTACTGTCCCAACAATGTTGTGAAGCTGTAGTTTACAATGAGTGTCTGTGAATCCCATCAGCAGTCTTCTTCTCCTCATTGCTCTCTTTCACCTTCATCCCCAGAAGGGAGGAGCAGCAGTGTATTGATTTCTGCAGGTCAGACCCTGCCGGATTCACCTTCTGTACAGTATCATTGGGAGGCTGTACTTTGTCCACCGGGTAGAAGCCTCAGCCAGATAGTGGCCCTTTCCAACCTCAGTGAGGGGTCAACCAAGCCGCTGAGCATTGCTGACAGCCTTGCTAGACTGCAGAGTCAAACCGAAGAAGTCATTGCCTCTGCGATATTCTCCCACACCATAATTGTAGATCAGTTCATCCACAAAGTCATCATCCTCTGGCCCAAAGCCGACCATTTTCTTGCTCCATTGTCCATCATAAGGGCCCTTACAAGTTGCCTCAAACTCTTTGCGACGCAAAATCTTCATGCCGAGCACATCTCGGTAAAAGGTGGCCGTTTAGCTTCTGTCACCCACTTTGAAAATGAAATGCAAGGCTCGCCTCAAAGCCAAAATAATCCATGTGAGTTTGCTGTGTACTATACGATTGTATATCACGCTCAGTTTGTCTACGTTGATTAAGAATCCTTGCAATTGATTGCTGTATAGAAAAGAGAAAGGAGAAACAGTAGAGAAACAAGACCGAGAAAAAACACCCTGATGCATGATCATTATTATTGTTTTAATTCTCTCTTAACCTGACCACGTTTCCCACTACCTTCTGCTGCCGTAACAGCAGTAACACATTTCCTCAAGCGGAAACGCTTCTTCACAATCAACTGATCTAACAGTCTGACCCCACAGTCTTCTGTAACACCACAGCTGACCTCACAAACTTATCAACATCAAAGAAATATGCCAATTTGACAGATTTACCAAAAGTCTGATCCAGGAACCCATTTACCTCCTCTAGATTATAAATAGAGTCGTCACCAGCTGCTATTGTATCAAAAGAGATGTCCATATCCTTCTCCTGATCCTCCTCAACTGAGGCTACAGACCCCTCACTCCCCTCAGCCACATCCCTCTGAACACTCCCCACTTGCACCCCATCACTCATACCGGGCATCTCCTCCACTACCTGGGAGACTAGCCCCACCTGAACCCCATTACCCGTAGTGGACATCTCCTCCACTACCTGGGAGACTAGCTCCACCTGAACCCCATCACTCGTACTGGGCATCTCACCAGTCTGGGGAAATGGTTCCCAAAATCCATCCTTACCTCCAACAACAATATTTTTCTGCTGCTTAACATACACTATGTTCCCTTCTGGTACAAGCTGCAACTCGGTACCCTCAACATGGACAACTTGTTCCTCAGCAACAGGTGCTTGTGGCTGCTCTACCACTGTCGGCCCACCTCTCCCTACATCAGTGGGCCCAGGTGTTACGAGGACCACCTGTGTCCCTCCCTCCGCATTCTCCCTTTTCGGGCAAGCATGTCGCTTATGGCCAACATCCCCACACTCAAAACAGTGTTGACTACCCGTACTAGCATAAGCCATATACAGTCTGTTGTCATACTTGATTTTAAACGATAACTCTAAAGTCTGCTCCGGTGAGTCCAAAAACAAACACCTGTCACCGAAACATGACCTGTTTCAGAGCCGGGTGTTTGAAACGACATAACCTGTTTCAGAGCCGGGTGTTTGAAACGACATAACCTGTTTCAGAGCCGGGTGTTTGAAACGACATAACCTGTTTCAGAGCCGGGTGTTTGAAACGACATAACCTGTTTCAGAGCCGGGTGTTTGAAACGACATAACCTGTTTCAGAGCCGGGTGTTTGAAACGACATAACCTGTTTCAGAGCCGGGTGTTTGAAACGACATAACCTGTTTCAGAGCCGGGTGTTTGAAACGACATAACCTGTTTCAGAGCCGGGTGTTTGAAACGACATAACCTGTTTCAGAGCCGGGTGTTTGAAACGACATAACCTGTTTCAGAGCCGGGTGTTTGAAACGACATAACCTGTTTCAGAGCCGGGTGTTTGAAACGACATAACCTGTTTCAGAGCCGGGTGTTTGCAACCCAACTGGACAATCTCAACAGAACTTGCTAATTTCTCAAACCGCAATAACTCACGCTCCAAGAGCTCATTGGGAATAAACAACGGTACATTCGACGCATAAGCAACGTTTACAAAGCCTACCTCCTCTCCTTTGGCGACCAGAAACTCCTCCACAGTGACAGTGGCTTCAGTAACACACCTAAAGCCGTGCCGAAGTGATAGGGATGGCGTCCCCATGTGGGTCGCCATCCCCGCCAAAACCAGGGAAATTCCGACAAGAAATACAATATACTTAATTCAACCACAAAAAGAAAAATAATAACCTTAATCATGCGTAAAAAAAGGCAAACCACCAAGAAACGGAAACGAGAAAAAAAACAGGCGATCTAACTCCAGACAACTCACACATACAATTCCCAGCATGCACCAAACACTCCCAGCATGACACACACATAGAGAGAGAGAGAGAGAGAGAGAGAGAGAGGGAGGTGCGAGAGAGGGAGAGATAGTAAATGTTGAGTGTAATTGAGTAAATGTCTACTCTACCCACATGTCATCCTGTGCCTCAGTAGCTCACAGGTCCTATACCCTGTCATTTCTCCCACAGCCAACCAAAGTGAGGGGAAAGGAAGCAGACAGACACGTTCAGAGGAAGCTGTGTTTTGTAGAGCTCACAACACGAGCTCTGACAGAACACATTCCCTTCACGGATCAACGGAGAGCTGACAAGAGGAAGAGAGGGGAGGAGAGGGGTGCATACACTGCACTACCCAGCAGAGCTGTTGTACCACACACACAGTACAGAGTTGTTTTTGACTGTCTGATCCATCTCAGCTCCTGATATAGTGTGGTAAAACTCTTCAGACAGGCCTGAGTTACCTAGGCGTTGCCCTAGCACAGCTACACTGACACCAACTGATACCAGAACCCCACCGGACATAGAGATCATACCAGCACATTCAATACAGTAGGTCTGAAATGGTCCCAACCACAAATAAATGACAGCAGCTGAATACATGCTGGAGGTTAATTAAAAGATGTCTAATGTATTAATATTTTCTACATGCCATACCAGGTAACATGTTAGCTATTCATGCAAATAAATGTTAGGACCACATTTCTACAGAGCATCGTAAAATGACCTTGATAATAATAATAACCTTAATAATCAACGTAGGTCTCCTAACTCTACGTAGTCTGAACAAGGTGTGACGACCCTCCCACTCTGTCTGCCGTATTCTCTCTTTGTTCTTGTTTCCTTATTAGGATGCCGGTGGGCGGAGTTGGGAGGGTCGTCAGCTACATGGGAAACACCTGGGCCCGCTGTGTCATAGGATAAATATACCACTTCTCCATTCATGGAGGAGACTCTCTCCATGCAGACACCTTTACAGATTTTGTTGTGTATCTTGGTGGTTTTTGGTTGTTTGCTTTGGCACCTTTCAACACCCTGCATTATCACATTCATGCATGCAAAACACTCACTTACACTACTGATTACTGATTACACACACCATTGTATATTGTACTTAGTTAATAAATATATTTTGTTATTCCTTATCTCCACGTTGTCTCCCTTTTGTTACGGGCTTTGAGCCGGTTCGTGACAAAGGCGTGACCGTTGACCTCTGGCCGTTTAGCTCTCAGTCTGTGTATGCAGGTAGCCAGAAATATCCCTGGGTACAGCTAGTGTTTAGCTAGGCAGAACAAACCTGGATAAATAGACCACAACAATAGATCCTGTCTCTCTCTGCCCTCGCTCGTCTTCAGCCGTGTCTGTGTGTGTGTGTGTGTGTGTGAAACAAGCCGCCATATGTTGTCAGTCCGCTAGGCTAGGGATTTTGCAGATCCAAGAAGGTTACGACTGTTCAGAATGATCATATGATAAGTGATAATGATTAATAAAATGACTATTCAGAATGATGATATGATAAGTGATAATGATTAATAAAATGACTATTCAGAATGATGATATGATAAGTGATAATGATTAATAAAATGACTATTCAGAATGATGATATGATAAGTGATAATGATTAATAAAATGACTATTCAGAATGATGATATGATAAGAGGTTCTGATTAATACGTTGACTGTTTTATGGATGTGATAGGTAAAGACCTTTCGAGTTTAATTCGTGAGATCGGAACGCTTTAAAACAACCGCTCGTGGTGCTCCAAATTCCTAATGAGTTAATTGTTACATGATTAATTTAAAAATCGGGTAACAATTAAACATAGTTAGTTGATTCGATAATTAACAGTCATCAGAATAATGAAAGTAAAGTCACGACAGTGACCAGGAGGATGCTCATATCCCCTCTATTTAGACTACTCCATCCAAGGTGCTATGTGGAGGACCGGTCTGAAGCTACGTTCCAGAGGTGGGGTAAATGGAGGCCAGCTACCCAGAGCTTAGAAATAAACCAGTGAATATGAAACCCATCAGCCAAGTTAGACGAATGCAGAATAAATGTAGAACAGAAACACATGAAAGCAGAGCAGAGACCCATTTTATAAGCTTGTTTGTGACTTTTGGCCGGTAATAATTTGGGCAGACGGTCAAAGCCAGGACGATATTTGCATGCAGTTAGGCCACACACAGTGGGCAGCCTGTGGTCTAGAGTCTGGACTTCAGACAGGAAGAACAAAGCAGTTCATTTTCCTCCACTCCTTTTACGATGGTAATATTTTGGTTTGAAAAGCATGACATCATTTGTTTGGAAAACCAGTAGTCTACCATTGGCTTCTTTGAAATGATTTTCCCTCTGGGGAAAGAATGGCTTCCCATGTATAATTGCTCCTAGTCCAGTCCACACGCTTCATCCTCCTACATCAGGACTGTGTAAAGAGCTGCATGACAGCCATGACGGATGGAAACAATAAGGATGGATGTGTTCTGTCTTCCTCTCGAAGAGCTAAACTCCCTCAAATGGACTAAACAATCTGATTTGGCATAATAGTGATAATACTTTCTTATACATTTGGTGGGTCTAATCCTGAATGGTCACGAGACCACCGGCTAAATCTATGACATTAAAATACCTACTCTTCCATCTGACTGCGCAATCCACTGTCTCATCAGCCCAGCCAGGCAATTTATGAACTTGATCTCCACTATAAAAAGCATCTAGACATTCGCTTAGACTACCATTTAGTTTAACAGAGGAGATTTGTAAAAACCTTGATGTCTGTCTGACATTTGCAACATTGTTTCAATATTCAAATTCGATCTCCAGATATCCCATAGTAATGAATGTGTCGTGAGTGAGGAGACAGTAAGCCAGTCAAAATCATGAAATCAGCATCATTTTTATTGATATATACAAAGAACTATCAATAGAAAACAAGTAAAACGAGACGAAGTAAAGCTAGTTTGAAGTCTTTCCAGCTTCAGTTTGAAGTGATTGTGTTAGCGGTGTTGTTGGCTAGCTCCTCTGAACAAAAGCGTCCTGACGAGAGAGCACATTTACTATGCCAGGTGAAATCGCACATCATTAGCTCATTGTTATGGATGTATCCAAATAAATGTCACTAGAAAATAGCTTAAAACAAATGCAGCTACTTCGTTGTTATTCTAGCTACACTGTTTGCCTTGACTGTAAGTTAGCCGTAGTTGGCTAGCTAGCAAGGGCTAAGAACGTTGCCAGACAATATGGCAATGGAGTATTTAGAATGAACGACAGGGTCGCATCCATAGATACAGAACAAAAAGACTGAACGACTGGGTCATGCCTCTGGCAATCGAACCGATAGAACGAACGACCAGCTAGATAAAAATATTAAAATATATTACTCATTATTTGAATATGTTGGTAACCCATTGTATAAAAGTGATTATGCCCGAGAAGCCGGTGGTTGGAGGAGATATATTCTCGGGCCTAACAACACCCGTGCCAATATATCCCCCAAACACCGGCTTCTCAGGCATTATCACTTAAATATCACAATGTCACAATTACTGTCCTTTCGATTCATTTTAATTAGAACGGAACAACTTTTTCAATACTAGTTAAGGATATAGGCCTAGATATCATGTTTCACGTTTGATTTATTAATACAAAAAGGTAATTCTGTGGTCCTAATTCAGATAATGCATGTCATAACAAGATGCCCAGTGCTTCAAGCCTGCTCCTCAAGTATATTGCTCTCTCCCCACCTGTACATTTCAGTCGCATCTCACACCGTTGGCTACACTTGTCTGTCCATCAAGCAGATAAGCAACTAGATTGTCATTCAGTGCAGATAGAGCAGGCAAAGTAATTTATTTAGCTAAATGTTTTATTTAAAACAGTCAAATTCACAGGTTAAAAAAGGAACAATATAAACAGCTACTTTTTTGGGGTTCGAACCAGTTCATAACTTTATTTTGCTGGTTGGAACAGAACAAAAAAAAGTGGTTCAAAACTAAACGATTGGAAAATAATTTTTGGTTCCAACCCCTGGTAATAACCAAGAGAAGGAACGAGGCAAAGCAGAGCGCAACACTGGATAAAATATAATCTGACTATACAGTCACCATTACAAGAGTCACCATTACGCACACCAACTTTCATCCATGGTTAACATGCAAATCTCCTGCACCTCCCTCAGCTGTGTTCATAGATTAGTGAAGCTGGGCTGCCATCTCGCTGCTTTAAGAGGAACATGGCCTGCATATTTTCCAGAGCAAGTCTAAGGTACTTAGTAGACAGAGTCACGGACTAATGTAAAGCCTACTGTATAGTTGAAGTCCGAAGTTTACATACACCTTAGCCAAATACATTTAAACTCTGTTTCACAATTCCTGACATTTAATCAGAGTAAAAATGTCCTGTCTTAGGTCAGTTAGGATCACCACTTTATTTTAAGAAAGTGAAATGTCATAATAATAGTAGAGAGAATGATTTATTTCAGCTATTATTTATTTCATCACATTCCCAGTGGGTCAGAAGTTTACATACACTCAATTAGTATTTGGTAGCATTGTCTTTAAATTGTTTAACTTGGGTTAAATGTCTCAGGTAGCCTTCCACAAGCTTCCCACAATAAGTTGGGTGAATTCCTCCTGACAGAGCTGGTGTAACAGTCAGGTTTGTAGGCCTCCTTGCTCGCACATACTTTTTCAGTTCTGCCCACAAATTTTCTATAGGATTGAGGTCAGGGCTTTGTGATGGCCACACCAATACCTCGACTTTGTTGTCCTTAAACCATTTTGCCACAACTTTGGAAGTATGCTTGGGGTCATTGTCCATTTGGGAAGACTCATTTACAACCAAGCTTTAACTTCCTGACTGATTGATGTCTTGAGATGTTGCTTCAATATATCCACATAATTTTCCATCCTCATGATGCCATCTATTTTGAAGTGCACCAGTCCCTCCTGCAGCAAAGCCCCCCCACAACATGATGCTGCGACCCCCGTGCTTCACGGTTGGGATAGTGTTCTTCAGCTTGCAAGCCCCATTTTCCTCCAAACATAACATTCCTCCAAACATGTTCAGGGATCGATTTGCACTTTTCTCACCAAAGTACATTCATCTCTAGGAGACAGAACGCGTCTCCTTCCTGAGCGGTATGACAGCTGCATGGTCCCATGGTGTTTATACTTGCGTACTATTATTTGTACAGATGAATGTGGTACCTTCATGCGTTTGGAAATTGCGCCCAAGGATGAACCAGACTTGGTCTACAATACATTTTTCTGAGGTCTTGGATGATTTCTTTTGATTTTCCCATGATGTCAAGCAAAGAGGCACTAAGTTTGAAGGTAGGCCTGAAAATACATCCACAGGTACACCTCCAATTGACTCAAATGAGGTCAATTAGCCTATCAGAAGCTTTTAAAGCCATGACATAATTTTCTGGAATTTCCCAAGCTCTTTAATGGCACAGTCAACTTAGTGTATGTAAACTTCTGGAGTGGTTGAAAAACGAGTTTCAATGACTCCAACCTAAGTGGATGTAAACTTCCGACTTCAACTGTATTTCTCCATTTACAAAGAGATTTCTCTATCTGGTCGTTCCGCATCAATTTGTAGAAGGCGTGTGTATATGCACCTGGGAATTTAACTAAATCCATGCCAAGGCAAGTTTACATGTACTTGCTGGCAGTTCTACAAACCAGAAACTTCAAAATAAAGACTTAAAGGGAAGGAGTCAGACGAGGTTGGTTGTGATCAACTACGTAATACGCACTGCTACAAATGGATGAGAGGAGTGGCCACAAAGAAAGTAAACAAAGTCATTCAAAAAATATGAGTCATGAGGCTCCTTAACCTCCAGTCAGAAGGGCAGGCAGGAGTGTTTATACCATGCCTTCCCTGAGGTCATATGTTTGCCTGGCCAAACTGTAAGCAGCCCGTAAGGGAACCTCCAGGAGAGTTCATTTATCAATCAGTCAGCCAAAGATGCCCAAGACTCAGGGTTTGTCCCTGTTGCTGTGGTAACCAGGGCCACCTGACTTCAAATCACCTCAAACATCATGATCACACACACTACAAGGAGAGGGTGATGAGGGAAGGAGAGAAAGGAGAAAGGACAACTTGGACTATCACAGTACTGTATTTAACCAGGGTCTCTACAGCATGCTGAGGCAAAGTAGATACTTCATGCCTTTAATTACAGTTAGGGACTGCTATTGTTTAGCTTGTGATGCTTATAGATAGGGGTGGGGCCGGGAGAGCTGATCCTGGATCATAAATAACTGAGGAAAGACAGTGTTTAAAGGGGAATGCACATTCAAAAGGGAGGGGTGAAAAAAAGGAAGAGAAAAACATTGGCTGTGTCATAACAGTTCCTCAACCACTGGGCCTCACAGTGTAGCTACGCCCACCTGTATGCTGGCATTCCACCTGAGAGTCCTGCTGTTTCACCTGTTGAAAGGTGTAAGGAAGTTATGCAGCAGTTTTGCCATAACCTGTCGGACTGGCTCTGTTCTACCTGGGAACAGGTGCATCAGTGTCAACACACACTACACAGAGGTGACAGTTGGAGAATACACTGTAGCTATCTCAAGGAATTCCCACAGCACATGCTGGCGCCAGAGTAGCTGAACTATAACAGGCAGGGCTCTACCCCCTAATAATACTATTACAGTGGAACTGACAGCCTTTTAGCAACATTAAATCTTATTAAAGTTGGTTCATATCCACCCCCAAGATGAATGACACTTTAAAAGACACTGTAGCAAATAAAACATCTGTCTTGTCCAGAACCGGAGTCTACACAGATCGGTGCACCATAGCCAATCAGAGCTACAGTAGGCCTTTATGCAAATAAGCCATTTGCCACACAGGCCTGCCATCATTCACTTTGAACTGGACTGTGTGTTTACAGGAAGTTGCAACAGCGCGACTTTATATCATTAGAACGCATTCGCCAAAAGCCACAAAATAAACATGAATGGATTTCTGCCATTATGTCAACACCATGGGAATCCTCTTACATTTAGGAACTTCAGTCCTATTGATCAAAGAACCATGAAAAGGTAGGCTCTCTCTCCCTAAATTATGCACATCAACAAGTTCAACAACTAATGCGAGCCAGAGTAAGATTAGCTCACATTTAACGAAGGAACATCAGATAAACCCTCTCAAACGGTTTCAGCTAGTTGCCCATCAAAATTGCACTGAAACAATGGGGAACTGTAGCCTATTCGTCCTTCTGCAACTTGCCTGCAAATAAGTACCCAAGGTAACTGGCTAAAGTTGGCTAGCTAGCTACTTCCAGACAAAAATTAGAGAACACCTCACTCTGGCCATTTTACTCACCCTAGTTAGCAAGGCTGTTTACATGTTATCAAGAGCGTTTGTGACTAACTATTACTTTCTTTAAAAGAAGATGGTGACGAAGCTATGAAGGAAAAATACTGGAGTTTTGGTACAGGTATTGCAGAAAAGCGCAAAAATTATATTGCAATAGTGTTCAAAAATGTTGATAATAAAAAATTTAAATCCTGATATGCAACTACCGATTTTTTCCCCCATCACTAATGTACTACGCAGTCAGTCTGTCAATCATTTGGCGCCTTCTCATTTGTCGGTTTGTTTTCAGTGAGAAGGCACGGCTTTGACCTGTTCCCCTCGATAGCCTACAGCCACAAGGTGCTGCTTTAATATCACAGGAGTTGGGACTCATTTTCCATAACCAACCCCCCCCACCATATTAACTTCTTTGGGACAGGGGGGCAGTATTGAGGAGCTTGAATAAAAAGGTGCCCAGAGTAAACTGCCTACTACTCTGTCCTAAAAGCTAGAATATGCATATAATTAATAGATTTGCATAGAAAACACTCTGATGTTTCTAAAGCTGTTTGAATGATGTCTGTGAGTATAACAGAACTCATATGGCAGGAAAAAACCTGAGAAAAAAATCCAACCAGGAAGTGGGAAATCTGAGGTTTGTAGTTTAACTCTTTGCCTATCCAAGATACAGTGGAAATGGGGTCATATTGCACTTCCTAAGGCTTCCACTAGATGTCAACAGTCTTTAGAACCTTGTTTGATGCTTCTACTGTGAAGGAGGGCGGAATGGGAGCTGAATGAGTCAGAGGTCTGCCAGAGTGGCATGAGCTGGACACGCATGCTCACGTGAGAGTTAGCTGCGTTCCATCGCATTTCTACAGACAAAGGAATTATCCGGTTTAAACATTATGGAAGATTTATGATAAAAACATCCTAAAGATTGATTCTATACTACGTTTGACACATTTCTATGAACTGTAATATGACTGTCTGAACTTATGCCTGGACTTGCCCGCGCGTCGTGAGTTTGGATTATGTACTAAACGCGCTAACAAAAAGGAGGTATTTGGACATAAAATGGACTTTATCGAACAAATTAAACATTTATTGTGGAACTGGGATTCCTGGGAGTGCATTCTGATGAAGATCATAAAAGGTAAGTGAATATTTATAATGCTATTTCTGACTTTGTTGACTCCACAACATGGCGGATATCTGTATGGCTTGCTTTGTTTGAGTGCTGTACTCAGATTATTGCATGGTGTGCTTTTTCGGTATAGCTTTTTTGAAATCTGACACAGTGGTTGCATTAAGAAGAAGTGGATCTAAAATTCCATGCATGACACTTGTATCTTTTAGCAATGTTTATTATGAGTATTTCTGGAAATTGATGTGGCTCTCTGCAAAACCACCGGATGTTTTGGAACTACTGAACGTAACGCGCCAATTTAAACTGAGATTTTTGGATATAAATATGAACTTTATCGAACAAAACATACATGTATTGTGTAACATGAAGTCCTATGAGTGTCATCTGATGAAGATCATCAAAGGTTAGTGATTAATTTTATCTCTATTTCTGCTTTTTGTGACTCCTCTCTTTGGCTGGAAAAATGGCTGTGTTTTTCTGTGACTAGGTACTGACCTAACATAATCGTTTGGTGTGCTTTCGTCGTAAAGCCTTTTTGAAATCGGACACTGTGGCTGGATTTACAAGTTTATCTTTAAAATGGTGTGAAATACTTGTATGTTTGAGGAATTTTAATTATGGGATTTCTGTTGTTTTGAATTTGGCGCACTGCACTTTCACTGGCTGTTGTTGAGGTGGGACGCTAGCGTCCCGAATATCCCAGAGAGGTTAAAAAGGCATAACCGTCTGAAATGTCAAAGCATTCAAATGTCAACCAACTGAAAACTGAGAGCAGTGGAGGATGGACAAAAGGTAGCCAAACAAAGGGTTCAGGAAGTGACACAGGAAATGGAGCTCACCCCTGAAAGGGCCCGAGAGACAGAGAGGAGACAATAACGAGAGGAAGGGGAAGAAGAAGGGAAATGAGGTGAGGGTCAGTTAAGAGCAGAGAGAGAGAGACTTTCCTTGTCTTCCTCATTTACGTTATTCAGCTGTTTTTAATAGATGACACATTTCCTAAAAAGAAGAGGGGTTTCAGGTTCACCGTAGCTTGACGAACTACAGTGTAACTTTGAACACACTCCAAGGAGAGATCTGAGAACTCTATGCATGGTATGTGAGCAATGGAGCTTGAGCATGACATGCCTCCATCAAACCAGCCCAGAATACTGTATGTTCTCCTTCACCATTACTGTAGTCAGTGTGGCAATGAGAGAAACTGTAGACAAGTACTGCACTGAGTCAGTACACAAGTAGGAGAGGCAAAATGGGGTTTAGGCGAGGCAAACCCGCTCCACTCGTCTCCTCTTATCAGACCATTCACATCAGAAAGAATTATAATCAAATCCTGTGAAAAAAAAAAATCAGACAGACTGCCAGTGCCAGTACTGCTGTAAGAGGCAGGGAGGAAAATTAGATTTCTTCCTTAATTGATGAGATTTTAAAGAAGCCCAGTTTCAGAGGACAGAGTGTACCGTCCATCCGTCTGGATTCACTTAGTCTTCCCTCTTATTACCAATAACTATTTAGCATATCAGAGAGCCTATTCTCCATATAGTATTACACAGATTGGGGCAATACATCACAGGTATAGGAGCTGTCACCTCGTGTAAGTGTGTTGAGTGGGGAAATCATTTGCCTCAGGGCTGGGCATGGAGAGAGGACAGTATGAAAAGGCTTGCAGATGCTGCATATCACCGTTAGATGATGTTCTTGGCTAAGAGGTCCAATTACAGACTCCAACAACGAGATGTATACTCTTTGCAAGATGGCGCCGATAGACATGGTCACCCTGTTCATGGCTCCTAAGCAACTTTGCAGTTTTATCATTTTGGGGGATATTTCTCACCTTATTAGCTCAGAACCTCCATTGCATTATTATATAAAGCCTGAAATAACTTTTGGATATTAGAGAGGCAGTAACCAGCATTGCAACCAGAAATACAACTTTCCTGACTGAGATCCTTTGTTTGTACCCCCCAAGGCAATTCCACTTATCCCAGAAACTGGAGAAGAGATAAATCGGAGTGGACTCCGATATACCACCCACTGCTTCAGAGTACATTACTCGCTAGTGTTCAGTCCCTGGACAATAATGTCGACGAGCTCAGGGAGAAAACCTCCTTCCAGAGAGACATCAGGGACTGTAACATACTCCTCTTCACAGAATTATGGTCCTCTCTGGATATACTGTCCCAGTCCATACAGCCAGTTGGTTTCTCAGTACACCGCGCAGACAGGAATAAAGAACTCTCCGGGAATAAGAAAGATGAAGGTGTATATTTCATGATTAACTACACATGGTGTGATTAAGGTAATGTACAGGAACTCAAGTCCTTTTGTTCACCCAACCTAGAATACCTCACAATCAAATACCGACCGAGAGAAATCTCTTCGGTCATCATCACAGCCGTGTATATTCCCCCTCAAGCCGATACACCGAAGGCTCTCAAGGAACTACACTGGACTTTGTGCAAACTGGAAACCGTATATCCTTAGGCCACATTTATTGTATTTGGGGACTTTATTAAAGTAAATCATAGGAAAACACGACCAAAGTTTTATCAACATCGCCTGCGCCGCTCCCTCTTCCAAAACTTTGACCATTGCTACTCTTGCTTACAGGAAGGCTACAAGGCCCTGCCCCGCCCTCCCTTCAGCAAATCAGATCATGCCTCCATCCTGCTCCTTCCTATAGGCAGAAACTCAAACATGAAATACTCGTGTAAGGACTGATCAACACTGTTCTGAACATTCGGAATCCATGCTTCAAGATTGTTTTGACCATACGGACTGAGAAAGATTTTGGGTTGCCTCTGAGAATAACATTGACTTATACACTGATACAGTGACTGAGTGCATCAGGAAGTGTATATGGGATGTTGTTTACACTGTGATGATTAAAACAGCATTCGCGCAAACCTGAAAGCACGAACCACCGAATTTAACCATGGCAAGGTGACTAGGAATATGGGTGAGTACAAAACAATCCAGTTATACCTTCCGTAAGGCAATCAAACAGGCAAAACGTCAATAGAGATAAAGTGTGTGTGGTGGGGGGGGGGTCGCAATTCAACAGCTCAGACACAAGACGTATGTGAAAGGGACTCCAGACAGTAATTTAGTTCAGTTACCTTCACTTTCTTGGGAACAGAAACAATGGTGGCCATCTTGAATCATGTGGGAACAACAGACTGGGATAGGGATTGGTTGAATATGTCCGTAAAGACACCAGCCAGCTGGTCTGCGCATGCTCTGAGGACGCAGCTAGGGAGGCCGTCTGGGCCGGCAGCCTTGCGAGGGTTAACACGTTTAAATGTTTTACTCACATTGGCCATTGAGAAGGAGAGCCCACAGGCTTTGGTAGCAGGCCGTGTTAGTGGCACTGTAATGTCCTCAAAGCGAGCAAAGAAGTTGTTTTATTTGTCTGGGAGCAAGACGTTGGTGTCTGCGACAGGCTGGTTTTCTTTTTGTAATCTGTGATTGACTGTAGACCCTGCCACATACGTCTCGTGTTTAAGCCGTTGAATTGCGACTCTACTTTGTCTCTCTACTGACGCTTTGCTTGTTTGCCTTGCAGAGGGAATAGCTGCACTGTTTGTATGAGGTCGTGTTTCTGGTCGCCTTGCCATGATTAGAAGCGGTGGTTCGTGTGAATACTGCCATCAATCCACGGTTTCTGATTAGGGAAGGTTTTAATGGTCACAGAGGGAACGACATCTCCGATGCACTTGCTAATAAACTCGCTCACCAAGTCAGCGTATACATCAATGCTATTGTCTGAGGCTATCCGGAACATATCCCAGTCCACGGGATCGAAGCAATCTTGAAGCGTGGAATCCGAATGGTCAGACCAGCGTTGTATTGACCTGAGCATGGGCATTTCCCGTTTTAGTTTCTGTCTATAGGCTGGGAGCAACAAAATGGAGTCACGGACAGATTTGCCGAAAGCAGGGTGGGGGAGGGCTTTGTATGCATCGCGGAAGTTTGAGTAGCAATGATCCAGAAAGCTACCAGCTCTTGTCGCGCATTTGATATGCTGATCGAATTTAAGAGGTATGGTTCTTAGGTTAGCTTTGTTAAAATCCCCAGCTACAATAAATGCAGCCTCAGGATATATGGCTTCCAGTTTATATAGAAGGACCGACGAGGGATCTGCTTGGGGGGAGGGGGGGGGGGTATACACAGCTGTCACTATAATCAAAGAGAATTCTCTTGGAAGATAATGCGATCGGCATTTGATTGTAAGGAATTCTAGGTCGGGTGAACAAAAGGACTTCAGTTTGTTGTGATTACACCATGAGTCGTTAATCATAAGGCATAAGATAAGATCGCATGTCCAGGGTGGAGGTCCGAACAAAGGATCCGCTTCGGGAAAGACGTATTCCTGGTCGTAATGATGGTAAGTTGACATCGCTTTTATATGCAATAGTTCTTCCCGGATGTATGTAATAACACTTGAGATTTTCTGGGCTAAAAATGTAAGAAATAATACATAAAAAAACTAATAACTGTATAGTTTTCTAAGGACCTGAAGCGAGGCGATCATCTCTGTCGACGCCATTCTTGCCATTTGAAGGGGTGTTCACACACTTTTGTATATATCTAGTGTAGTTACAGTATGGAATTCACAACTAAATGTTTTCCAGTTAGATCTTATAACTATTAAGTTAACTGTGTAAAATGTGCTAAATGTTCTGGAGTTGCTCATTTGGTTTAGTAATTTAGTAGCTAGTTAGCTAAGTGTTTAGCTTCTTCCAAAATCAAGCTTCACTTGCCGGTAACAGCAGAGAATCCCCTCCTGGATCAAGAGCCTTGCTGTGAGCAAACTGTGAGTAGCATTTTCTTTGTTACTTGTATAACTTCATGAGCTGGGATGTCGGTCCTGAAAATAGGTCAGAGACTATAAAAATGTTCGCAATGCATTAGTTAGCGTTGTCTATGGGATTTTACATGTACTTGTTAGCATTGCCAACTTTCGAATTACAAAGGCTCAGTGGGGTTTGAAAATAGAGCCCCTGGTGTTCAGTGCCGATATTACCAAACAAACCGGAATGGCACAAGGTCGGTATGAAGGTAAGACAATCTGGATACCGCCCAAGCCTAACGTTAGCATATGCTACCGTACCTGTAGACTTCGTCATTGCTGCACACAGAGACAAACAGATGGTATCCAAGTTCATCCGAGTTCATCCGACTCTGGTTAAGTAGAAAAACTTAATTGCCAGAATCTCGCAGTATCCCTTTAAGACGAACAAGTCAATGCTGTGGATAATCAGTTTGCTATGCCTTCTCCATCACAATTACTGCTAGCAGACACAGTGTAGCAATAGCCTCATCACTAATCCACACCATGAGAAGCAGAACCAAAACCAAACCTAAGGACAACATTAAAAATAGGCAAGTCCCTGTAAAAACCTGTGGCTGACAGAGAGCAGAGACCTGTAGGTGTATCAAGGCAAGGAAACAATAACAAAAAAGCAGATTGAAGGAGGTACACAGCACTAATGTTAGAAACAGCATTATGTTGTCATCTAGAGTCACATTTGTTTATTTTGCAAGCTACAGCACCCCACAATTTACATAAAGTAGGTTTTTAATAGGACCATATAGTTTAGTCAAATTCGTGTTCTTTTTTACCATGGAAAATCTGGTATTGTAGTACAACCCTACGTCCTCCAATACATAAATAAAGCATTCCACTGCAGAGTGATAGAGATAATGAGAGCAGTGGTGTGTGTGTGTATATATCTGAACCCTCAGAGTTTGATCCTGGCTGTGTGGCACTTTTTAAAGTGATGATGCAATTCCAAAGCGAGCCAAAAGATCACCACTCTGTGCATTAACATTTTAACTAACACAGCTAAATACAAATCTCCACATTAAAGGGTTCAGAATAGCCTGCAATTGGCCACAAGCATCCGCTTCAAACAGTTTGTTAAATTCAGCTTGTCAGTCTCTCTGCTGGTTAGTCAGGGAGAATCTAAGCATAAATAAAGGCATGGAAATGAACTCCTTGACATAGTCATAACATCATTGTTTCCATAGGGGTGTGTGTAGGGCGAGGTACTGTACTGTGAGGGAGGGGGCCACTGTTCTATTAGGTAGAACAACAAAGTCTCCTAGTAAGACAACGTTTCACATTATTCAATATGTTTTTAGGCAAAGGGCAAAGGACCCTGTGGAAACATTCATAGCCAATGGCACCAACAACTATGTTAAAAAGGAGATGTGTATGCCTGTGTGTGGGGGGCATGTTCTGGCTGGCCGGCCCACGCCATGACAGGGAGCAAATTTTTGAGGGGAACTGTTTTCCTGGCGTGCCTGGCTGAGGGAGAGGAGCGATTGATCGATGGGGACAGAGTGAACAGTACATTGGGGACGCCTCCGGCCCTGACCCGTGGCATCTGCCCCGCTCCTCCACTGCTCCGCTCCCATTGGGAGTCGTCACGGAAACAGACGTCCACCATCACTGCCAATCAGATCACAGCACTACAGAGCTGCTGCTAACTATCTGGCCATGCTAGGAAGGACAGAAGAACAGGACTTTCTAAAAAGTCTATGCAGATTGCTGCCGTTGGGAGGACCGTGAACAGTATGAACACACACACACACACAGAGTATTGCGCAAGTGAGCTACAAGGTATGATGTTGATGTGAAAGAGCGGACCAGCGTGTGTCTACAGGGGTCCACCAGTGCAACACCAGTGTGTGTAGTCTGAACTAGGAGTCATTATGAAGGTGTTGATAACGTGCTGAGTCTGGTTGTAATCTCTGTGCCCAGCAAGTCCTAGGTGTGGATGAAGGGACCAGGACAGGACATGTTTAAAGGTCTGCTAGAGAGAAACATACTGCCCTGCACTGTATATCACCATGGTTATGGCATTTGGCACTATACTACCACCACATATTGATGAGCATATAGATTTAGCCCACCTGTACAGATGATGACACAGCAGTACATGACACCCTGTTGTTAAACACCACCATTTTGGAGCATTAGATAACAGCAGTTTCCAGCTAACAGCCACATGCTTTCTCCATCAAGGAAACCAAATGCTGGTCAATCCCAGCAGCTGACATTTCCAGATGAGAGATTTGGAGTAAACTCCAAAACCCCCCGCCCCCTCCCACACACAATCATGTTTCTCTAGGTAATTCATAGTGACTAATGAGGGTCTAAATGAATAACAATTATAATTAATGACATTTGGGTGGTGATTAAATGTCAAATGTGCTCAGAGAGCATGCTAATGCAGGATTTTTATAAACATGAATCATCAAAACATATCCTGAACAGACACCAGAAACACAGATGGTAGATGTAAATCATAGTCCTGTGTAAAACACACACACATTTGCATCCAATCTGGTTCTCGTTATCCAAATGTGTTTCTTTCGTCGACCCACCAAGTGTCACTACTGAAAATGGTACTTACTAAAATGCCATGTGACACACACTAATCATAACTCCCATGAAGGTCCTTATAGTTCGAATTCTTTTCAAGAGTTAACATGGGGACAAGGGTTCTGCCAAGTCTGCCCAAGTTAGTTCACAGACATCTGAAACCAACCCCATCATCGAGAGGCTCCACAATTCACACACTCAGATGACAAAGAGAGAGACGATAAAACATTGAGAGAGAGAACGGAGGAGCAAAAGAGAAGATGGAGACTGAGCTGATGAAGAAGAATAGAACAGCATGCTAGAGCAGTGCACTGGGGATTCCTCTGGTGTGTATGCCATGCCTTGGGCTTCCAGACCAAACAGAAACACACGACCCCAGAGTGTGTGTGTGTGCAGTCTGCTGGCTATTGTGGAAAACACAACCATGTCTATCTAATCCTCTTAATCAGGACAGCCTGTCCTCAAATCCCCAAGAAATGTGTGTGTGTGTGTGTGTGTGTGTGTGTGTGTGTGTGTGTGAGAGAGAGATATGGGGGGGGCACCAGCAGAAGCTAATGAGATGTGTAATCGGACCCCAGGGCACTGGTCTGGTCTAAGCATAATTAAAAAGGTAAAGAAAAAAAAGCATCTCCAGAGAATGGAGGATAAACTGACTAAATGCAAGTAAAAATAATCAAAGCAAATTATAATTTTAGATTCCAAAGCTGTTTTCATATTTTATGGTAATAGCCGAGATAAAGGTATGTGTGAGTGTATGGGCTCCTGATTATTAGTATTTAATTTGAACATGAAAGATTCTTGACTTCTATGCCGCCAAAACTATTAACATCTACTTCTGCTCATATAAATTGACTTCCTGGTAGCAGTATGCCCGTTGGAGCAATACTGTGTCTAATTTGCGTAAACAACAGCAAAACTGACAGAGGGCTTTGGCACGTCAGCATGCGTCACCCTCTGCCCCGCTCAGCTCCAGGCTGATCACATCTAAATCAAATCAAATGCAACGATGATCAGATTCCTGCATGCGTTGGACGTGAAGAACACAACTTTGTATACTGGTCAACTGAACCTTCTAACACTGTGTGGGATTGCAGAATGACTGGGGAATGCAATTCCCTTCTGATGTCACTGCAATGGGACGGATTTAAATCAAACTTACCATAGCAGTCAAAGGCTTCACAGTAAGCTCATTCCCAAACCCCTCAGCTATTAGACGCCATATACACTGTGGTACTGCACACGACTGTGCCTGAGAAACACCTTCCAGATATGGGATTATGCTAATATGACAGCCACATTGACAATGTGGAAATAAGCAGAGGCCTTATGAGTAGATTTGTCAAATGATCCACTGCTTGGGATGTGTTAAAGAGATGGGAAGTGAAGACTGAGAACTGGGAGAAATATCTAGAAGCTCTAAATCTAAATCTCAGCCACTCAACAGGACGTGTGCGACTTCATCGTCTGACAGGAAATCAAGAGGGAGGGGGGGGGGGGGGGGGGGGAATTGGAGAAATTAAAGAATGTCACCGACTGTATCCTCCTTGAGGAATGACCATGATGACGAACAGGCTGTTGACAGGAGTTCTAAACATCATGGGTTCACAATTAGAATGGATCTGAAGGGCACAACACCTTCCATCCAGACAGGCAGGCAGAAAGAGCCTGGAGCACAGCTGAAGCAGCTGGAGCACTTCCTTTGTAACTAACACAGGTAAATTAAACCCAGAGATTGTGTCTGAACACATTGTGTAGGGGAAGTTGAGCTGGTCGACTGTGCCAGAGAATACAAAGATGGGGGGGCTGTGGGGGTTCACACAGAGGAAAAGGAAATAAATGCTTCCACATGCAAAGACAGAAGGAGAACAGTAAAAAATAAAAAGAGATATATTAAATGTTTATTTTTATCACTGGTGCAGCCAAGCCAGTAAAAACATCCATATTACAACCTATGTTTTGTGCTAATTGCTTTGTTTGCTCTATAACCTGTTAGTTCATATGCCTTGACACCGTGATATATAGGCCTAAGGCAGAGACAATAAGATATCACAGTGGCAGAGTATATTCAACCACACCTTTGTTTCATCACAAAACCGGAGAGCAACCTCTGTCTGGTGAAGTCCACAAAGCATATTGCATGTAACAAACAGTGACATGACCTACAGCATGGTCAAGCAAGTTAATGTTTCCAACATTTTCGGACCACTAAACAATTGATTTAGAACACCGGAGAGTTACCGCAAGTCGCAAAGAAAACAGGAGCTGCCTCTACTATTCCACATAATCAAATTACCTATGCTTAGTCTAATACAGTGACAACTAAAAGATAACAAAAACAATATAGTCCAATCAACGTAAGCTAAATATGATGTAGCTGTCCATGGTTGTGATTGTCTGTGTCCTAGGCTACCTGGCTAAAATGCTTGCTAGCCTAACTTCCTTTCATGGGCAACCATGAGCCAGCTAGTTAACATTAGCCTTCTACATATTGAACTTCCATCCTCTCAGGCCAGGGGCACAATGTATTAATTTCTGGTTGGATCAGAATCGCCGTTATAATCATTGGCCAGTATGGAGAATTAAGTAAAACCACAAGTCCAAATCCCCATCTAGGAGTAATTTAGGAAAGGGCCAATAGGCTATACGTGTGCTCTAGCCAACAGCGCACAGATAGAGTTGGCTAGAGTGCGCGGTTGGCTAGAGTGCATGTGTCAATACCAGAGTTAAAAATGTGATGGAAACCCATTAAACTTTTATTTTTTAATCCATTACATAAGATGAATGTGTTTTTATGTGCACTACGTCATCACACACAGCTTTTTATCTGCAACAAGTCAATTTGATGGAAACATCTCTGGTGGGAAAATGCACACATTGCTTATGCTGAATTTTTTTTAAATAAAAAGGGAAGCCAAATGCCCGCTGGCTTCCCTTGCATTCAATGCTACGGGCGGCAACAACAACAATCATACTCTTTTTGACCAGACAGCATCAGATAGATGGGTTACACATACAGAGACAGAGGGGCACGGTTCCGCTCACTCAGATGCTTTCTCCGGTGAGATACACTACATGACCAAAAATATGTGGTCACCTGCTTGCCGAACATCTCAATCCAAAATCATGGCCATTAGTATAGAGTTGGTCACCCCTTTGCTGCTCTAACAGCCTCCACTCTTCTGGGAAGGCTTTCCACTAGATGTTGGAACATTGCTGTGGGACTTGCATCCATTCAGCCACAAGAGCATTAGTGAGGTCGGGCACTGATGTTGGGCGATTAGGCCTGGCCCGCAGTCGGCGTTCCAATTAATCCCAAAGGTGTTCAATGGGGTCGGGGTCAGGGCTCTGTGCAGGCCAGTCAAGTTCTTCCACACCAATCTCGACAAACCATTTCTGTATGGACCTTGCTTTGTGCCTAGTTAAATAAAAATAGGGCACGCTGTCATGCTGAAAGAGGAAAGGGCCTTCCCCAGACTGTTTCCACAAAGTTGGAAGCACATAATCATCTAGAATGTCATTGTATGCTGTAGCGTTAAGATTTCCCTTCACTGGAACTAAGCGGCCTAGCCCAAACCATAAAAAACAGCCCCAGACCATTATTCCTCTTTCACCAAATGTTACAGTTGGCACTATGCAGGTAGCTTTCTCCTGGCATCCGCCAAACCCAGACTCATCACTCCAGAGAAGGTGTTTCCAATGGCGGCAAGATTTACAACACTCCAGCCGATGCTTGGCATTGAGCATGGTGATCTTAGGCTTGTGTGCGGCTGCTGGGCCAAGGAAACCCATTTCATGAAGCTCCAGACAAACAGTTATTGTGCTGGCATTGCTTCCAGAGGCAGTTTGGAACTCGGTAGTGAGTGTTGCAACCGAGGACAGACAATTTTCATGCATTAGCACTCTGCGGTCCCGTTCTGTGAGCTTGTGTGGCCTACCACTTCACGGCTGAGCTGTTGTTGCTCCTAGATGTTTTCACTTTACAATTACAGCACTTACAGTTGACCGGGGCAGCTCTAGCAGGACAGAGATTTGACGAACTGACTTGTTGGAAAGGTGCCATCCTATGACGGTGCCACGTTGAAAGTCACTGAGCTCTTCAATAAGACCATTCTACTGCCGATGATTGTCTATGGAGATTGCATGGGTTGTGTGTGCAGTTTTATACACCTGTCTGCAACAGGTGTGGCTGAAATAGCCAAATCCATTAATATGAAGGTATGAAGGGGTGTCCACATACTTTTGTATATATATTGTATTCAGCCTCTTGCGAATTAAAGGTAAATTATGAAACAGAGATATTATAATTATTATAGATTTTTTCTTGGTACATTTTTTGGGGAAGCCTGGCTTCCCTTGGCATTCATGAATACACACCCACTGAAAGAGATTCTCGACCTACCACCCACACTGCCATAAATCTGAGCCACAGGACCAGCTAGCTATACTCGCACCACATTTTTAAAAAGTTTAACTTCTTCCTTTTGGATTTACAACAGATTGTAAATCTGCTGAGCCTGCAACGTTTCAGGCTAGCCACACATCACGTTGGTGGAACTTAAAACTTGAATACCACTGTAAATTAACTGAATGTGTCTTTGCCTTTCCTTCGGACTGATCCCTGGCTGAATAACTGACTCAGTCAGCCCAGTGTAGTATATTAGGAGGGGATTAACAGCATCACATGGAGTTATGCTGTGCTCTGATGTGATCCAGACACTAAATACCTCCTCACTGACCCCTGACCTTGATGCTGTGTTTCATGCTGCCTGGTCTGATGGGCCCAACCCCATGGAGCGCCATACACTGATCCCTCAGCAAACACACACAAGGACTTGCTAAATAACACATGGGTCCATTAACTATGGGAGCCTTGAGGTACACTAATCCGCTTCCATGTTAAAGCCTGTGTGTGTGTGTGTGTGTGTGTGTGTGTGTGTGTGTGTGTGGCAGGGTAGAGGAAATTTAGACCAGGGTAGAGCCAGCCGTATAGATTTTTTTTTTTATCTTAATTTCAGACATGACAATAATCTGCAACCAAGTTCCCTCAAAAACAGTTAAGTGTTCAGACTAGAAACCCAACAGACTGAGACAAAACGTATTAAATAGGAAATGTCAATCAAAAACATGTCTCTCTCTTTATGATATACAGCAGGAGTCCTTTCAACAAAGCAGGGAGTGTGGGAATGCATGTCGAAACTACGCACGTATTACATAATCCAGTTAATGACTCTCCCAGAGCTACCGACTGTGTCAATACAGCAGCATGGCCACATAATGGCATGTGGCACCCGGTGGCAGCTCAGTACTGTGTGTACTGTAATCAATCCCCCTACAAAACAACACAAACTGTTGGCCGTTAAAAAGCCACAATCAGCACCTAAAACATGCTATGCCCGGCCTGTACTCTGAACTTGAGTGAGGATGCAGAAAAGTTCACCACCTGATGGACAATAACCTAATCAGCACCGCCTTTTGCCTTCGCATTCATCAAACTATGAAAATGACAGACACGGCAGGTAGCCTAGTGGTTAGAGCGTTGGGCCAGTAACCGAAAGGTTTCTAGATCGAATCCTCGAGCTGACAAGGTACAAATCTGTCGTTCTGCCCCTGAACAAGGCAGTTAGCCCACTGTTCCCCGGTAGGCCGTCATTGTAAATATGAATTTGTTCTTAACTGACTTGCCTAGTTAAATAAAGGTTAAATAAAATAAAAATTAATTTGAGCTGAATTAGGACATTTAAACTGAACATAGGATACAGATGGCCCTTGTTGCCAAACATTTTCTCAATTAAGCTTGAATAGGGAGAACATTTCCTAGACAGCATACATTTTTAAAACCTGAAATGGCATATGGTCATGTGACTGTATCGCCATGGCATCCCCTCCTCCATCCCTCCAAACAGGATCTGGAAATGAGCCTGGTGGAGCACTGGGACTGGAGTGGGAGCTGATTGGCCAGCTTCCTGATATTGTCTCAAGTCATTATGAACATGGGCAGGATGGCCACATTCTTCCTATTAGCCTAGACAGAGGGGATTCATCAACCATAACTAGAACCATGCGGCGTGGACTGTGTGTTGAGTTGGGAATTTGTTGTATGAAACTGACAAGAATGTAGGTAGTCCACAGGTTGCCCATCAAGTGGCTCTTGATTTGTGCCAATGAAGTAGGCCTATGTGCTCAGCGTTTATAAACATATAGAAGTGGAAAAACATATTTTTGTGATTTTCAACCACAAAGAAACGTTTTAAAATCAGTCCGATCCCAGAGTGGCACAGACACTACATCATAGCTCTGAGCATTCATACAAGCCTGCCAGACACACTGGGTTTGTGTCACATTGGCTTATTGTCAAACTACAAGGCCAGGATGAGTCAAGTTGACCATGAACAGTTCACACTGGCCAGAGCTGCCATTTGTATGCTTTTGTTAATGTTGTCATCTTCCTGCTATGGTATGAGCAGAGGTTGGGATGTAGTCAACTATCAATACGTGCCTTAGGCCTAATGGGTAGGCGACAGCCAAGATATCAACTACAGCGTCGGTATGGTACGCTCCAATCATAGGTAATTTAACTGCTGAAATGCAAGGCATGTGGGTGTTGTTTTAAGGGGAAAAGGGCAATTCAACATACATAAATCACTCACAATGTACGAGTATGTATATATGACGAAACTAAAACCTTGAATGTGATTCTGAAAAGTGGGAAATGATTTAGTACATATTTATTACATAACATTTTAGTGCCTTGTCCACTTTCATACATCACTCAGTGTGGACGAATGAGGCGCTCTGGGACGCTCTGCTGCTGCTTCAGTGTCATCTCTTACCTTGTCTGACCGTTTTCAATCTGATGGGACCATTGCAATTATTTATCACTGTCTGTACATCATACAGGGGCAACCCAGAGATCGAGAGGTTCTCTACTTCCAATATCAACGCCCCCTCTGTTAATTTTCCATTCTTGTAAACCACGATACCATCGTTAACTTGTCCGATGTAGGCGAACTCTCCGTTCTCCGCACCACCGAGCAATTGCACATTTAAGTCACCGCGAGCGTCTTTGAGGACCGCGCACTCGTTAACTTTAGTGGTCCAGTGATTCTTCTTTTGGATCACTTTGGACATGATGAATATCCGACACCAAACAGGTGGTCTCGCCGACTAATAGCAATATAGACAACACAACGTGTCTCAGAATATAATATCAAAATCAGACGCAGCAAACTTTCTTTTTCTTTCCGTGAAGCATGAGGGCTGCTGTCAAAATGTCATTCACGCAACAACAACAAAAAATCAAGCCATTCTTGTCCAATGGACCACTTCTGTAGAAGTCATGAGCAGCTGGTCCTAATTTGCAGGTATTGTTTTTCTCATCTTCCTTGCCGAGTAATCTCTTTTATATATCTCTTCGGCGTCTGCCAAAGTACCACTAACCCACAGTATCCACTTGTTAAAATCGTTTCTCAGTTCCTTGTTTATAAAAACCACTTTGAATATTTTCTGTTCAAGATCCAAGCAATGGAGGTTTTCTTTGAATACGCGGTGAGTTGGTTGGTGGTACCACACAGACCACGGCTCCTTTAAGCAGGTACAACGTTTTGTTACATTTTATCCCACTCCGCGTGCTGTAGCGATCGAGAGGTGCTGCTAGTAAAATGAGCGCATGCGTCCGGTTTCCCTACGGAGTCCAGAGGGATATCCTGCTACACCTATTACAGGGTCCTAGTGCTCCGTAGTCAACCACTAACATGGTATTTCAAAACACAGTAAATTAAAGCACGGATAATATTGACTTTGACCAGGACTATTGTTTAAAAATCATATTCTTAGGAGGTTTAATTGCAATTCAATAAATTGATACCAATGAGGAGGGAATAAGCTGCCATATCTAAATCGAAGCATGAAGCAAATGTTGTAATAAATATTATATTTATCATTCAGTCAATCTTTCTTTAGTCTCTACACCTTTAAATCATTAGGCTACACCTCCACTCTGGGCCCGGTTTTTAATTGTCTTTTACTGGTTTTCAATGGAATGCAGATCAGATTAAAGCTTGCCACTTAGCCAGGTGAAATATATGTATTATTCTCTTTGGATTCTAATAGTTTGAGTACTTTCTGTAGCACATTCTTCATTCTCACTGGAACTTCCCCTCAAACCACTAGACAGACAGGCACTCCCCTCTGTGCCCTTATAATATGGAGCTCTGGTATGTGTAGTCCTTCATGTGAGTCGAACACACACAGATGTTTAAAACACATAGTACTCGCTCAATTATAGGACCTTCAACAATATGTTACAATAGCCTATATTTAACATAATTGTGATAACTGTCAACGTCATCAGTTGTTTCATCACCACCACACCATCATCATAATCATCACTCACATCCCTCTTCCCCCCTCTCATCATAGGAGAGAGAGAGAGAGAGAGAGAGAGAGAGAGAGAGAGAGAGAGAGAGAGAGAGAGAGAGAGAGAGAGAGAGAGAGAGAGAGAGAGAGAGAGAGAGAGAGCATTAGACAGCTGGGCTGAGGCACAGGGAGCATGATGGGATCAGATGGGCTGCCTCTCACCTAGGGAAAAGCAGATGAGCTTTTCCAAACCTAAAAATAACATTCCAAGTATTCTTTGTCCCATAGGAGGCAAACCATTGGCCTGGATGGGACTGGGAAACAGAATGAGTGTTTTTAAGCCCAAACCTTGTAACTTCTTCTCAGATCAACCAATCAGACGCAGGAACAGTTTATTAAGCCCAGGGCCATAGAGTTAAACAATACATTCCCACTCTGAATGTATCTAAATAGTGTTACGTCAACCGGATGATGTTCGATGCAGCCTACCAATACATCAGCTATGTTTCACTTCCTATTGCTTTGATACCTACTTTCAGAGTGATGATCATATAGAGGTAAGCAGATGGCAATAATAAGTGACCCATTACATGACTGTAATGTGGTCATCCTCAATGCCTCTCCTCGGTGACCTCTGATCTAGATAGATGATAGTCCTCATCATATGCTGTAAGTGATGTTGTTATCACCTCGCCAGTCAGTTCCATGGTCATTAGGGAGAGGACAGGAGGAGAGGAAATAATAAAATAAAAGAATATGAACATTAAATAAATGTCTCAGTAGAATATAATAAACATTTTAGCATAAGTATAATACAAGAAGGCACAATTTATAGTAAAATATTTACACTTGTTTTGGGGAAAGGAGGATTGTGGGACAAGTGTTGAAATTGTGCAGTATTTAGCAAACTTAATAAGAGTCTGGTAGCAGCAGTTGTGATGTGTGTATGAATGTGTGTGTGTGTGTGTGTGTGTGTGTGTGTGTGTGTGTGTGTGTGTGTGTGTGTGTGTGTGTGTGTGTGTGTGTGTGTGTGTGTGTGTGTGTGTGTGTGTGTGTGTGTGTGTGTGTGTGTGTGTGTGTGTGTGTGTGTGTGTGTGTGTGTGCGTGAGTGAATGCATGTGTGCTAAGGTGTGGAGAATCAGAGCAGGTACTCAGTCCAGTTCAAGTGTTCAGCAGTCTGATGGGTTGTAGATAGAAACTGTCTCTGAGCCTGTTGGTATCAGATCTCATGATCCGATACTGTCTGCCCGACGGTAAGGGAGTTAACACCTGGTGCTGGGGTGTGTGAAGTCGTTGATGATGCTGCGGGCCTTCCTCAGGCACCGTTTCGAGTAGATGTCCTGAATGGGTGGGAGCACGGTCCCAGTGATGTACTGGGCCATCTTCACCACCTGCTGGAGGGCTTTGCGGACTTAGACAGAGCAATTCCCGTACCAGGCCGTGATGCAACCGGTCAGGACGCTCTCGATGGTGCAGCGGTAGTATTTGGAGATGACCCGGGTGGCATGCATAATTTTTTCAGCTGCCTTAGGAAGTAGAGATGCTGTTGCTCCCTCTTGACAAGAGTGGTAGTGTTGTTGGTACATGTCAAGTCCTCAGTGATGTGGTCCCCGAGGAACTTAAAACTGCTGACTCTCTTTATCGTAGTCCTGTTGATGTGGATCAGGGCATGCTCCCTCCTCTGCTTCCTGAAGTCAACGATCAACTCCTTTGTTTTTCTGACGTTGAGGGAGAGGTTTTTGTCCTGGCACCACAATGCCACTTCACTTACCTCCTCCCTATAGGCTGACTCGTCATTGTTGGTTATCAGGCCTACACCTGTGGTGTAATCAACTTGATGATGTAGTTGGTGTCGTGCAAAGCCACACTGTCGTGGGTGAACAGGGAGTAGAGCAGAGGGCTGAGGACACACCCCAGGGGGGCCGATGTGTTAGCAGTCAGTGTGGAGGAGGTGTTGTTGCCAATCCTCACAGCCTGTGGTCTGCCCGTCAGGAAGTCCAGGATCCAGTTGCAGAGGGTGGTGTCCAAACCCAGGGTTCTGAGCTTGGTGTCAAGCTTGCTTTGAGGAATAATTTAATGTTTTGAGGATTGTGTCTGTACACTTAGCTAGCTACCATGATCCTATACATTGCATATGAAGCGTGACTGGCTCATTTAGCAAGCTGCAAAAGGGTGGATAATGTCACCGGTAAAAGTTACCTATTTTTTTCTACTTGTTGGTTGCCTTTTGGCTCCCCACTCATGCTCTCTGATTGGTTCAGAGTAGAAATCGCTCTTTACTGATGGCATACCGATTCACCATGCAGAAACATCAGAGAATGTGGCAATTCAGTCTCCAGTCAAACACCACCGGTGGGTGGTCCCTATAGCACACTGCAGAGAATGAATGGAAGATAAACGCTAGATGAAGGGCAGACAGAAAATCGGTGCAGTTTGCTTGTCCCTTAAGAGTAGATTTGATGTGACATACTATACTGTTTGTAGGCCTAGCTGGTGTGCCACTGCCAGTCAGATGTACTGTGACCTCCAGTAGGGGTCAGGCAGAGCCAGTGCCTGCTTCCTGTCACACTGTGTCACTCAAATTAAACAGACAGTTGGGCCATACTCC
Organism: Salvelinus namaycush; assembly: GCF_016432855.1. NCBI lineage: Eukaryota > Metazoa > Chordata > Actinopteri > Salmoniformes > Salmonidae > Salvelinus > Salvelinus namaycush. Next base: position 18,254,948 of record NC_052326.1, on the reverse strand, counting down.
CAAGTTTTATTTCCTCCTCTATATCCATCACTTTTATTTTCTGGGAAATGTTGAAAATTGATCACTTGAAGCACTGTTTTGAGCATGAGAACTTAATCAGAATCTGACGCCGCCCTGCATCTGCCATCTTAACTTTACTAACTTTACATGTAAGATGGCAGATATAACTATACATTAAGTTTTTGAAATGTATAAACCTCAACAAGTTCATTAGTAACTGTCAAGCTGGCAATGATGTCTCACTCGCAACATTAAACAGATCAGCTTTTTCCAGGCCTATTCCTGAGCTGTGCCTCAGCCTTCCAGTGAAATCCTTGTCTCTCTCTCTCTCTCTCAGCAATATGTCTGCCATTTTGTCTAAGATAGTAATGTTTTTTCCTGACTATGAATAATGTTTAGGTAATATACTTTGACTCCTAATGATATACTGCAATAAGCAATGATACTCTACCTGACCTAAAGTATGTGGACACCTGCTTGTCGAACATCTCATTCCAAAATCATGGGCATTAATATGAAGTTGATCCCCCCCCTTTGCTACTATAACAGCCTTTACTATTCTGGGAAACCTTTCCACTAAATGTTGGAACATTGCTCCTGGGACTTGCTTCCATTCAGCCACAAGAGCATTAGTGAAGTCGGACACTGATTTTGGGAGATTAGGCCTGGCTCGCAGTCGGCGTTCCAATTCATCCCAAAGATGTTCGATGGGGTTGAAGTCAGAGCTCTATGCAAGCCAGTCAAGTTCGATCTCGAACAAACCATTTCTGTATGGACCTCGCTTTGTGCACTGTGGCATTGTCATGCTGAAAAAGGAAAGGGCCTTCTCCAAACTGTTGCCACAGAGTTGGAAGCACAGAATTGTATAGAATGCCATTGTATGCTATAGCATTAAGATTTCCCTTCACTGGGCCTAGCCTGAACCATGGAAAACAGTCCCAGACCATTATTCCTCTTCCACCAAACTTTACAGTTGGCGCTATGCATTTGGGCAGGTAGCGTTCTCCTCGCATCTGCCAAACCCAGATTCGTCCATTGGACTGCCAGATGGTGAAGCATGATTCGTCACTCCAGAGAACGTGTTTCCACTGTTCCAGAGTCCAATGGTGGTGAGCTTTACACCACTCCAGCCGACGCTTGGCATTGCGCATGGTGATCTTAGGCTTGTGTGCGACTGCTCGGCCATGGAAACCCATTTCATGAAGCTCCCGACTAACAGTTCTTGTGCTGACGTTGCTTCCAGAGGCAATTTGGATCTCGGTAGTGTGTTGCAACCGAGGACGGATGATTTTTAAGCATTACGCACTTTAGCACTCGGCGGTCCCATTCTGTGAGCTGGTGTGGCCTACCACTTCACGGCTGAGCCGTTGTTGCTCCTAGACATTTCCACTTCACAGCACTTACAGTTGACAGCACTTACAGTTGACTGGGGTAGCTCTAGCAGGGCAGAAATTTGACGAACTGACTTGTTGGAAAGGTGGCATCTTATGACGGTGCCACGTTGAAAGTCACTGAGCTCTTCAGAAAGGCCCTTTTACTGCCAATGTTAATCTATGGAGATTTCATGGTAAAGTGACTAGGCAACAGGATAGATAAGGCAGTAGCAGCTCGACCCACACAGTTTTCCACCACAAAACAGCAGGAAATTGCCATAAAGGGTAGAAACAGCTACTCATGTCAAAATGCTGAATTCTGGCACTTTAGCAAGCCTTTATTCATATAAAAAATGTATTTATTGAATTATCCATGTGGTCTATATTGGAGGGCACTTAAAATTCAATATTGGCATACAATTTCTACTTAAAATATCAAAGGGACGCAAAAGGCACTCATTTCGTGGAACAACCCAATAGCAATTTACATATTCACTGTAGACAGCAACAGACCCATCCGTCATTAAGACATCATACTCAGTCAAGGAAATCATGACCACAGCTCATCTGTAAAGTGCCCAGTGGGGACAACTGTCATTGCGGAAGTGTTTTAGTGAGCCATCAACAGCATACTGTAGGGCTCTATCTGGGTGTAGTGTAGGTGCATTGTTCCTCCTCATCATCTCTCTCTTAGTCCACACCCTTCTGTACATACCTTAATGTGCTGTTAAAGTTGGATGGCAGGGCCTGGGAGGAGAGAAGAGTGAGAGAGAGAAATAGAGAGCGAGAGAGAGAGAGAGAGAGAGAAAGTAGGAGAATAACTATTTTAATTAGAGGTGAAGCATGGGAGAGAAAGAGAAGAAGATTGTGTGATAATGGCCCATTGCTGCCAAACGAAGTAGTGTTTTGACCTTTCACTGGATCCATCTTAAAGAGAACCTATCTCCTTCACAGTAATATCAGGTTTTCACTTTCTCACATGCTCAGTTTATACTGGTATTCTAATGGCACAAACGTGTCACCAAATAGTCTGTTTAAGATCATGCACAGTAGGCTACAAAACACTATAGCTACAGATCATGACATGTAACCTTCATTAATGCATTTGGCCATACTCTTCCACCAGCAGCTGTTTCATTCAAGTTTGTAGCAATAAAAAAAAAGTGTTTCATTGGAGTGCTTTATAGAATGACTGGGGGAAGGTGACAGTAGTTTAGTGAAATCACATAAAATACTTTCATATTATGGAGGCTATAGTGCACTGCCCAGGGATGACCTCCTAATCACAACGGTGTTATAGCTGTGTGATACGTCACTGCAGCAGAGAGATGGGTCTGAATAACACAATCTGTATAACCGTACTCTGTTTTCCTTCTGTGGCTGGATTATCTGTTATTCTCTAGAATAGTGTCACTATAACCATTAAGCCTCTGTATTGTAACACACTCCCAACGAGTCTGACAGATATTCACTGACCTACTGTAACCATAATGTTTCTGTGCTAAGCACTTTATAGGGGCTCTGTAAAAGAGGTCTGTTTTATGCTCACATGTCTTTTTAATCTTCTTTTCCTCTATGACCCGATAAAGACTTACTTATTATAATATCCACAGAGAGAGAGAGAGAGAGAGAGAGAGAGAGAGAGAGAGAGAAAGAGAGAGAGAGAGAGAGAGAGAGAGAGAGAGAGAGAGAGAGAGAGAGAGAGAGAGAGAGAGAGAGAGAGAGAGAGAGAGAGAGAGAGAGAGAGAGAGAGAGAGAGAGAGAGAGAGAGAGAGAGAGATCCTTAGTTTTAACTAAAGTAGAGCTGCAAAGGCCAGTGTTACCCTGCCAGATTACAGATGAATGGCTCTCTCAAAAAGGCCATCAGATTATCTCACATATTTAGGATTTCTGTCATACCATCAGCAATGAGAGGCTATGTCATTGATGGTCTTTCAATCATACTTTTTTTTTTACCAATATACTATTCTGCAGTTCAGTGCAGGTCACCAGTATGTAGGTTATGTTTTGGCCTGACTTGTATGAAACAATAACCAGAGCAACATAAAGTTAAAACAGTGCCAGAGACCAGATTGGAAATGCAGCAAAAAAAAACGCTGTACACAGCATATTGAACAATCCCAAATCATGTCAGCACAATTACAATTCTGGATAATCCCCAAAGCAATACAATACATTCCTTCTGTAGAATCACAGTTGCTGTGAATGTTGGAAGTGATATTTTATATGAAAAGGATGATTAGGTTACAGAGAATTAAGACCACACTGTCCTCTAAAATATGCCAAAAGCCAGGAGGTTAAAATGCAAACCATTTGAGTGTAGGAAATTGAGAGAGAGAGATGAACAAGAAGGAGAAGAAAATAAGAGGAAAGAAAGCTAGAGGAGATAGAGGGAAGAGAGCACAGGATGGCTTGCTGGTTCAGGATCCTGAGTGCTCAACTCGCCCACTCAGCCAGCCTCAGCACACTACCACAAATATGAGGATGCATTGCCAACAAATTGTGTCTAAGATAAGGTTGAAAAATTCTGCTAACTTTCCCAAAATTCCAGATTTATTTTTCTACAGAAATTCCAGAAATAAGTTCCAGAAATAAGGGAAGAATAAGCGAGAAATACCTGAACCAAAACTCTAAACCAGACATACTGTATACTGTGGTATATCTCAAGTTAGGATTTCACCCTTAACTGATTTCATCCCATATCTCTAGAAATCCTAACTTGAGATATACAACAGTATACAGTATGTCTGTCTCGAACCTTTGTGCAAATCATGCACTGATGTCGATGGAATTATTTCTGTGTGTTTATTTGAATCCTCATTTACTTTGGGTCCACACAAACACAATGTAAAACAAGACGAAGATAGAGGTGAGACAGTGAGACAGGCAGATTGTGTCTGACCTGATTGTTTGTGTCAGAGGCAGGGCTACTGTATATGAGTCCTCCCAGTCGCTGCTACAGCCTGCTCAGTGTTGCCTTGAGTTAGCTAACCGTTTTAGATCTCCCTCCGATTTCAGATGGGATTACTTAAAGATGCTTTCCCTGACCACATGCAAGACGGGCCACTCTCCGTGTGCCACGGCATGCTTCCAACTCTGACAGTGGGACAGCTGCGCCAAACTGCTCACAGAAGAATAGCCCAGTAGAGAGTGGCCTGACATGCGACATATACACATTTAATGATTAGAGTTTTGTTCCATTAAATCATAATGGTGGATTGGTAATTGTTTCATTCTGTAGAATGTGAAATGTATAGATAGGCCTACTCTATGGAAAGTGAAGCTGTTTTTGAGTTGGAATAATGAAATCCACCATGTTGTGACTTCAGAGTTCTTTTCAACATTACAGTATGTGCATATGTGTTAGAGACATTCTAAATGTAGCTAGCACAAGGAGCTTTTGTGTTCCTTACGACATACGAACCAGACAGTGCTAGATTACCCAGACAGACGCCATACTGTGAGAGAGGTATGACTTTACTATAAGTCTCCTTGTCTATTCTCTTCTCTCTCTGTCTCTCTCGCTGTGTTGCTCTCTCTGTCAACCTTGAAATACCTGATTCACAGTGGATTTAAAAAGGAAACCATTGTTTGACTCTTTGTCCAGGTGCTCTTTTGTTTGCTTGACCTTACTATTTGGAGTGGCATGACAACTGCCAAAGTACACAATGGGGGGAGACGCAGTGGCCTTGGTGCATTCCTTACCCTACCAAGCATGACCTCATCCCCCACCACAACACTGTTCTGATTGGTATACACTTCACAGCAGCGTGCCAGCATTTTCTTGATGACTGTTCGTTTGGATCGTCTGCTTTTGGAGAGGAATGGGAAACACAGCATATTGTAGGTGTAGGCTACTCTGTCAATTGCTGGGGTACACGACTCATTGTAAGTTTATGTTAGTTGCTGGTGTTTGTTTTGATGTACAACGCTTAAATTGTTTCTGTTTAAACTACATTGACCAGTTCTCAACAATCCAAAGTCTCACGTTTTTTCCCTCTCCTGTCCAGTGGACCACTGTTCCATGTTTAGTCAAGCAGAGAAGGCACACACACAGCTCCTCCACCTCCCTCTGGAGTGCATGGGGAAACCAGCGGAGTATGGAAGCTGTCCAAAACACACCAAACAGAGTGGTCCCAATAGTTATTTATGTGGCACTAATGGACGTTTTTTATGAGTTAGACCCTGATGCCTTGGATGGGGGTTTAAAGGGATCCCTGTTTTAAATCCCAACACTGATATGATCAATCTAAAAGATAAAACATGACTAAAATCACTCTGTTTTCATAATCCAACACCTATAAAGCAGCCAGCGAGGGAAGCCCTGTGAGTATATGAGCCTCTAGCATGGGAAGTGGAAACCCTTGGCTCATAGAGAGAGAGTGTGAATGGGCTGTTTGGAGGAAAGAGGAGGGGAACACTAATGGAACACATTTGTCCTGTTACGTGTGGAAACCTGACACATGCTAGACTTCCCTATGTATAAAACTCAGTCCAGGGCGGGCAGCATATGATCCTCTCTTTCTAAGCGAGGTGCAGGTGGTTCCTCTCTCTGTTTCTCTTCTCAGAGCCCACTCTGCTCTGAGGGGAATGGACTCCTTCAGAACAAAGGTCATTGTTGTAATGCTGCTGAAACTGATACAGTGTTACATCTGTTCTGCACTTCATTCTTAAACTCACTAGATTTATAGCATTCAAGGGGGATAGTGGGCTTGATGTGGTAGAGACTGATCATGACCTGTGAATTACAATATCATACTTGGTGTATACAATGTGCGTAATGGTGAAAGCATGCAGGAGAGGGGAGGGAGGAGAGGAAAATAGGGGAGGAGAGGGGAGGAGAGGAGAGGAGAGGGGAGGGGAGGTAGGCATGACCCCATCTCTAAAACAACTCATCTGACTGAACACTGTGGTATTCCAGCAATTGAAAGACTGCAATGCTGCACAGAGGCTGTCATTGTGTTCTGAACTGTGGAGTGATTAGAGAAGGATCTGGTTGCCATAGCAAGGGGATGCTAGTCATGCGCTCACTGTCTGGGCAGTTGTTGTTGTGTGGCGTTTTTGGTTGTTGTTGTAGTTTCACTAAAGCATGGAGACGTAATCGTATAAGGGGTTCCTTAATCCTTCTTGTATCCGAATCCAAAAGAACAATGTTGTATAACGCAAACAAGTAGCATTAAAGATAGCCCAGTATTTATTCTTATTTTCATTTCTCTAAATGGAGCATATTTCATTTCCATTCTTCAGTTCATAATACAGCAACCGATCCTTTTCAATCATCTCCACTAGCACCAACCCAGTCTTAAGCCAGTCTTAGATCTACATCATCCCTCCCACACAGTTAAGGTGACACACGCTAGCACTTTAATGTATGCTAATTTCTCTTTTCGTGTTCATGTGCTCCTTGAGATTCACTAAGGCACTGAATCTTAGGTCCCTTTTCTGGAGTAGTGTTGAATAATGCCTCTGGCTCTGCGCCAGGAAGGCGCAGTAAGAGTGAGGGGTCTCTCAGCAGGCAGGGTGAAGGCCACAGCCCAGGGAGGGTCAGAGTAAGAGTGAGGGGTCTCTCAGCAGGCAGGGTGAAGGCCAGAGCCCAGGGAGGGTCAGAGTAAGAGTGAGGGGTCTCTCAGCAGGCAGGGTGAAGGCCACAGCCCAGGGAGGGTCAGAGTAAGAGTGAGGGGTCTCTCAGCAGGCAGGGTGAAGGCCACAGCCCAGGGAGGGCCTGCCGGTTAGTATTCCCCAGTTCAGTTCCCTGTCTCCGAGCTGGATAGAGTTTCACATAGGAGTCTGTATAGTGAGCGCAGGCCTAAAACAAGAGGGTGAGTCAGGAAGTGAACAATAATTCAAAACAGTCCTCAACAAAAGGCCTTCAAATGGTTTAGAACGTATCATATATCAACCACGGGTTCGGTGTAAAATGTGCCGCAGCACACATTAGAAGCATGGTTGGTGGTGATAATGTATCAGACCTCTGGCATATCTGTTTTAATGATGTTCAAGTACAGTATTCTTATGACAATAGTGAGTGAAGGGTGAATAATAAGGGTGAAATTTTGACATCAAATGTGCTAACATTCGCAGAAACTACCACATATTCATAGTACTGCCAGTTGAATTTATATGTAAGAACTCTCCTTACTACAGTTCAAGACAATAAGTCATGCAGATTTGAACACTGAACAGTGCGTCTATGCGATGCACGCATTTTTGTCTAGCTGAGTAAAATTGTCGCCCTAGGCTGTACTTGATAAAGCAACATTCATATACAGGCCTTCCATACGGTCCATACACTCCAGCCTTGTTGTAGCTGGTTATCAGTATCAAAAGCAATTACTTTCATATACACAGGAGAGAGTATGTTACAGGTCAGCTGTTGTGAAAATAGTTTGTTGTTGTAAGTTTTTATTAATTGGCAACAACAACATTGTGGCATGCAATATCCATCTCCCTTCACCATGATAGATAGGCTTCAGGCTCTGCCTTTGGACAATATGTGGTTGCTCTTGAGACTTGTTTTCTACAGTATGTCGAACAGCCATCACTGTTGGCTACTTGAATAGGACATGAGTCTCCAATGAATGATTTCTGAATAATAATCCTGGTATATCATCAGCCTTGCTTGTAAAAGTTCATTTGTGGTCAGAGAGCCTACTGTATGACTTGAGTAATGTTTTGTCATAACAAAGGCATGTATTTATAAAATAGTGTTAACCCACTGGCGCAGCTGTGGGTGAATATTTTATGCTGGAGTATTTTTCTAAATGTTAAACTTTATGGTGCTCCAACAAACATCCTCACCAGAAGACACACACATTGTAGGCCACGCACGCACGCACACACACACACACACACACACACACACACACACACACACACACACACACACACACACACACACACACACACACACACACACACACACACACACACACACACACACACACACACACACACACACACACACACACACACACACACACACACCTTTATATAACTCCGGAAACAAAATGATCCAACTCAGTTAGCAGTCAGTAAAGCATAAACGCCAAATGAGCTATGCCTCTGTGGGTTGGGAAAAACTCTATTTCTCTTTGGGGTGTCATACTTTGTTCTAGTAGTCCTCTGTCACTATGCAGTACCGTGCTGTGCTGACTCTGAGCTATGATGTGACATGCTGTGGTCTTCTGTGTTCTGCTGTCTGGCTCACACTGTATTGCCAATGGCACACTTGCTATGCCTGACTCAGACTTATTCTTGAAGTATGAGTGTGTGTGAGTGTGTGAGTGTGTGAGTGTGTGAGTGTGTGAGTGTGAGTGTGAGTGTGTGTGTGTGTGTGTGTGTGCATGTGCGTATGTGTGCACGTGCGTGTGCATATGCGTGTGTGTAGATTGAAAAGTGGAAAGTAAAGTTGAGAAGCTGAGCCCACTGCGATACGTCTGAGTTTTGACTTGGTCAGGGCTTATCACCATGGCAATATGAAAGACTGTATTACCCCGTCCTGCAGGGAAACTCAATTCATGTAGTTATGCCGACAGCTTCCTAATCTCTCCCCCAAATATCACTTTCACTGAGACTGTTTTTGAGCTCTCTGGGAAGCCATCTAGTCAGGAATTTAGTCTGACAGTCATAGAAAGATACAGGAAGACTATTATACTTTGGCAGAGATTAAAGTGCAGACTTCAATGCTTTGACGGAATATGGAGGTAGAGGGTTACATCATACGTAACCTTTCACAGAACATATTTTACAAAACAAACAGAACATTTCCATGATGCTTTTGTCCTCAGTCTTGCACAGTGCCACCGCTGAAAACCATTCCACTTAAGTGTTCTCATAAACTGACTTTAACACTGTTTGGCATGAGGTTTCGATAAGGCCTGGGAGCTAGGACCGAGGATCTCAGGTTTTATCTGAAAGCCTATACAGCTGCTCTCTCTCCCTCTCCCTTGCAATCTGTCTCTTTCTCTCCCATTTCTCTCTCTTTCATTCCCCCTCCCCCCGTCTCTCTCTATCCTCAGCAGAGCGGTCGATAGCCACACTCAGAGTGCTTCTTTACTCTTTTACTGCCCCTTTCTTAAGCCACCCGTCTCTCTCTCTCTCTCTCTCTCTCTCTCTCTCTCTCTCTCTCTCTCTCTCTCTCTCTCTCTCTCTCTCTCTCCCCATCCTTCCTCACTCCATCATACTCAAAGTGCCTCCTGGATGGATGGATGCTCTTTCTCCGTCACAATTATTTGTCTATGACCTTTTAACAGTGGAAGAACAACAGAGTAAGTACACAGAGAGGAGGGTGGGAAAGAGAAATGACAGTCATCCCAGCTAACACATAACATTCTGAGAACCATTTGTTTCTTAGAGCTTGGTTCTTCTGTGTGAATTTTGGGTACTTCAGCATAATGTATTCTGCAGATTTCCTCACAGTTCTATTTAAAGTTATGTTTTCAGAATGTTCAGAGAACGTTAAGAAACAACGTTGTTCTGTGGGAATTTCAATACTTCAGCAAAACATTTTCTGCAGGTTTCCTCATGGTTCCATTTAAAATCAGAACCTTAAGACAAATAAAAACAACAAGAAAACATTAGTAATGTAAAAAAAAAAAGACATTCATTTCTCAGCGTCAACAAAACTCTCTCTATCATATATCTTGTTACGTTTGTTGAGGTGTGTTGGCATCGCCCATTAAAACCTCTACAGGATCGGTGGGTCCCCCACGGAACGGTTGAGCTAACGTAGGCTAATGCGATTAGCATGAGGTTGTAAGTAACAAGAACATTTCCCAGGACATAGACATATCTGATATTGGCAGAAAGCTTAAATTCTTGTTAATCTAACTGCACTGTCTAATTTACAGTAGCTATTACAGTGAAAGAATACCATGCTATTGTTTGAGGAGAGTGCAGTTGTTAACTTGAAAAGTTATTAATAAACCAATTAGGCACATTTGGGTAGTCGTGATACAAAATTTTGAACAGTAATTCAATTGTTCATTGGATCAGTCTAAAGCTTTGCACATACACTGCTGCCATCTAGTGGCCAAAATCTAAATTGCGCCTGGGCTGGAATCACACATTATGGCCTTTCTCTTGCATTTCAAAGATCTTTGTATTATCTTTTACCAGATCTAATGTGGTATATTCTCCTACATTCCTTTCACATTTCCACAATCTTCAAAGTGTTTCCTTTCAAATGGTATCAAGAATATGCATATCCTTGCTTCAGGTCCTGAGCTACAGGCAGTTAGATTTGGGTATGTCATTTTAGACAAAAATTGAAAAAAAGGGGTGGATCTTTGACCTAAACTTAATGAGTGCTTGTTTCCTTTGAAATGGGGTCTGTTTGAATCGACAGCTTTGTATGAGTTTAAAAAAACATGGCATGCTAGCTCCATCCTGGTGGCACAGTGGACTAATTCCATGGAAAGAGGACAGAAGTTCAAAGGTTTGAAAAAATAAATGTGTTTGCATGTTTAATGCCTGAATTTCCATGTGTCCTATCTGTGCTTGGAATTTAAAACAATTAACCCAAACTAAGCTAGCAATGTTATTAAAAGTCTTATTGAAACATTCAGTGAAAGTTTTAAGGAAGATATTTAAAAACCTCCAAATAACCTAATTTTGTTCAGAACATTTACAACATTTTAGAGAATGTTCTCAGAATGTTATTTAATTACATTCAAATAACTTTGAGTTTCCATTCTCAGAACATTAAAAGCTGCAGGAAAACTCTCAGGGAACCATAGTAAAACGTTCTCAGAACCTCCTTGCAACCTAAAAATGTAAGTTCCCAGAACAGGCAAAATGTTCACTCACGTTCTTAGAATGTTAAAAAAATCTGGAATCTTATGGCTTCGTTCCCAGAACCAATGTGAAACCAAAAAATGATGTTCTCACAACTTCCAAGGAACCAAATACACACAAACACAATCCCAGTGAAACCAGTCAATCCAAAGATCAGGAGCGGATGGACATTACAACTGACACTAAAAATACAGTATAGACAAATGCTCAATTGATGCGTCTAACAATGTCCATCGAACAATCAGCAAAAATAGACATAATCGTTCCAGATCACTTAAGGTGGGCTTGAGGGGGAGATATAATTTGCTGCAGAATAGCAAGCAATCATTTTCTCATATGGGAATATACAGGAGCTACAATACAATCAACATGCTGCCATCTGCTGACTATAATACAGATCTACATATTGTGGGTCTCCGTAACTGTAGAACATGGCTCCTGATAAACATTTCTGTTAAACTAACTCATAGAATAGTTTTGACCCTCGTTGGCCTTAAAAAAACATTTTTAAGACCACATTACACATAAGACAGTGAAGGAGACCAACATGAGACGAGGGAATGGTGCCATTGTATTTCCCCACTATGGAGCTAGTTCAATAAGATTAGCTGCAATGTACCTCACTGGGTTGGATGTAAAGCTGGACCTGCCCATTCTCAAAGGTGGCTGATGGCCCAGTGATGCAGACTTAACATGCCACCTCCTGGGTCTGTGTGTGTGTCTAAAGCCTAAAATGAAGTGAGGAGAACCATTTGCCAACAGAGCATGATAAAGTCTTCACCAACACGTTATTTTGAATATTCAAAGAAGAGTTGGGATCATGCAAATGGGAGGGAACACTAGGGTACGGGGGCAACAGATCCCCTTTGGGACATCCATATACAGTGTATTCAGAAAGTATTCAGACCACTTTACTTTTTCCACATTTTGTTACGCTAGAGCATTAATCTATAGTGGATTCAATTGTGTTTTTCCCTCTCTTGAATCTAAACACAATACCCCATAATGACAAAGCAAACACAGGTTTTTAGAAAATTTGGCAAATGTATATATATTTAAAAAAAAACAAATATGACATTTACATAAGTATTCAGACCCTTTACTCAGTACTTTGTTGAAGCACCTTCGGCAGCGATTACAGCCTCGAGTCTTCTTGGGTATGACGCTACAAGTTTGGCACACCTGTGTTTGGGGAGTTTCTCCCATTCCTCTCTGCAGATCCTCTCAAGCTCTGGCAGGTTGGATGGGGAGCGTTGCTGCACAGCTTATTCCAGTTTTCTACGGAGATGTTCGATCGGGTTCAAGTCCGGGCTCTGATGGGCGACTCAAGGACATTCAGAGACTTGTCCCGAAGCCACTCCTGCATTGTCTTGGCTCTGTGTTTAGAGTCATTGTCCTGCTGGAAGGTGAACCTTTGCCCCCAGTCTGAGGTCTGAGCGCTCTGGAGCAGGTTTTCATCAAGGATCTCTCTATACTTTGCTCTGTTCATCTTTCCCTTGATCCTGACTAGTTTCCCAGTCCCTGTCACTGAAAAACATCCCACAGCATGATGCTGTCACCACCATGCTTCACCGTTGGGATGATGCCAGGTATCCTCCAGACGTAACACTTGACATTCAGGCCAAAGAGTTCAATCTTGGTTTCATCAGACCAGAGAATCTTGTTTCTCATGGTCTGAGAATCTTTAGGTTCATTTTGGCAAACACCAAGAGGGTTGTCATGTGCCTTTTACTTTAGAGTGGCTTCCGTCTGGCCACTCTACCATAAAGACCTGATTGGTGAAGTGCTGCAGAGAATGTTGTCCTTCTGGAAGGTTCTCCCATCTCCACAGAGGAACTCTGGAACTCTGTCAGAGTGAACATCGGGTTTTTGTTCATTTCCCTGACCAAGGCCCTACTCCCCCGATTGCTTAGTTTGGCCGGGCGCCCAGCTCTAGGAAGAGTCTTGGTGGTTCCAATCTTCTTCGATTTAAGAATGATGGAGACCACTGTGTTCTTGGGGACCTTCAATAGTGCAGACATTTTTTGGCCCACTTCCCCAGATCTGTGCGTCGACACAATCCTGTCTCGGAACTCTACAGACAATTGCTTCGACCTTGCTCTGACATGCACTGTCAACTGTGGGACCTTATATAGGCAAGTGTGTGCCTTTCCAAATCATGTCCAATAAATTGAATTTAGCACAGGTGTATTCCAATGAAGTTGTAGAAACATCTCAAGGATGATCGCTGGAAACAGAATGCACCTGAGCTCAGTAGCAAAAGTTCTGAATACTTGTGTACATAAGGTATTTTTTTACATTTTCTTTTTATAAAATAAACTGTTTCGCTTTGTCATTATGGGGTATTGTGTGTAGATCGATGAGTAAAAAAAATATTTAATACATTTTATAATAAGGCTGTAACATAACAAAATGTTGAAAAAGTCAAGGGGTCTGAATACTTTCTGAATGCACTGTAGATTTTCACTCTGCTGCTGGGTAAACAATCTAATCTCAGATCAATAGAAACTCATTTTCCAGAGTAGAGAAGGAGCTGATGCAGCTTTGCAGATGGGGAAAAAATTGCACATTTGCAAGTAATAATTATTCTCCCTCACACTGGCACTTTTATTTTCTGGGAAATGTTGAAAATTGATCACTTGAAGCAATGTTTTGAGCATGAGAACTTAATCAGAATCTGACGCCGCCCTGCATCAGCCATCTTAACTTTACTAACTTTACATGTAAGATGGCAGATATAACTATACATTAAGCTTTTGAAATGTATAAACCTCAACAAGTTCATTAGTAACTGTCAAGCTGGCAATGATGTCTCACTCGCAACATTAAACAGATCAGCTTTTCCAGGCCCATTCCTGTGAAATCCTTGTCTCTCTCTCTCTCTCTCTCTCTCGGAGGTAAGGAGCGAAATGGAGACCAATTAAATTACCTCAGTATTACACTATGAGGTAATGTACTAGGGTGTATTAGGGTCAAACTGAAATATTCTCATCCATGGATGTATACCGTGTTTACACTTCAATAGAGGTGCTTGGTTAAAATAACCGGGTAAGCCAAGCTAGAAAACAAAAAGCCATATTACAACCCATGTGTTGTGATAATTACATTGTTTGCTCTATAACCTGTTAGTTCATATGCCTTGCAACCGTGATATATAGGCCTAAAGGCAAAGACAATAAGAAGACACAGTGGCAGAATAAATTCAACCACACCTTTGTTTATCAGAAAACCGGAGTGCAACCTCTGTCTGGTGAAGTCCACAAAGCATAGTGCATGTAACTAACAGTTACATGACCTACAGCATGGTCAAGCAAGTTTCTGATTGCTGTGTGTGTGTGTGTGTGTGTGTGTGTGTGTGTGTGTGTGTGTGTGTGTGTGTGTGTGTGTGTGTGTGTGTGTGTGTGTGTGTGTGTGTGTGTGTGTGTGTGTGTGTGTGTGTGCGTGCTCATGCAAGTAGAGAAACATGTTGACTCACCCTACATAGAGAAATGCCCATGCCTACCTCCTCTCTTTCATTTTGACGAAACAGTCTATCACTCTGTCATACAGTATACGGTTTTATATTGTTGTTGTCCTGGCTAACATGCTTGCTCGCTAGCCTAACTTCCTTTCATTGGCAACATTAGCTAGTTAACATTAGCCTTCTATATCTACCTATATTGAACTTCCATTTTCTCAGGCCATGGGCACAATATATGAATTAATGGTTGGATCAGAATCGCCATTATAATCATTGGACAGTACAGAGAATTAAGCAAAACCACAGGTCAAAATTCCCAGTCTCCATCCATGGCTAATTTAGGAAATAGATCATTTTAGCTAGCTAGTTAGCCACTGGATGACAACAACACATCGAGATGCAGCAATTCAAGTTGTTTCTGTCAATGACGTATGCTCTCAATGCGATTTGATAGGAGAGATGCAAAATCCAAACTGGCCTCCCTTGACACTTTTTTTTTATGTGCCAGGACCATTCACAGTTGAGCTCACTCAGTTTAGCTCAATGCTGATTGACTATTATTTTATACTTTTTTATCAAGGGAGACCAAATGCTCTCTGGCTTCTCTTGCATTCAATGCTACGGGCGTCAACAATGTCATACTCTTTTGTACCAGACAGCGTCAGATTGATGGCCTACACATACAGAGACAGAGGGGCGCTGTTCCGCTCGCTTGGATGCTTTCTCCGGAGAGATACGTTCAGCCTCTTGCGAATTGACTTCATGTATTATTTTCTTTTTTTCTTGGTCAATTTTTTCAAGCCTGGCTTCCCTTGGTATCCATGAATACACGCCATTGTCCACTGCCCATTGGGTTGTTCTACACAGTTGGATGACATTTAGTGTCATACAATGACAGTTGCTTTTATGACACCTGTGTGTATGTGTGTGTGTGTGTGTGTGTGTGTGTGTGTGTGTGTGTGTGTGTGTGTGTGTGTGTGTGTGTGTGTGTGTGTGTGTGTGTGTGTGTGTGTGTGTGTGTGTGTGTGTGTGTGTGTTTGCGCGCACATGTGCTCGTGCGTGTATTCAACAAGCATGAGATAAGAAGAGCAGGACTAATGAATTAGTTGAGCATTCAGGAGTATGATGTCACTTTTAACACATCACTATAGAGGCACTGCTGCTTTCCTGATGCTCCTTAAACGCTGTTGTTCCGGGTCAGTTCACGGCTGTGACATTCCCTCTCTCTTCCCTCTCAGGGCTAACCTTTGATTCTGACAGGAGGCTGTAAATTCGTTGCTCCCCCAAATGATCTCTGACCCCTTAGTGTGGTCAGGTCAGTGCTTTAGCTTCTCTCTTCAGATAGAAACCAACCCCAGAAACAAACCTCACCTCCCTTCTCCTCCTCACCTCTCTCCCAGCTAACAATTCTAGGGAGGTAGAACGTTTTTGTAATGTTACTCGTAATGTTACTCTGATGTTTGAGTATCCAGTTTTCCGTTAGTTTGTTAGCAAAAACCTCCCGAGCACCTTTTTATCATGTTTTGGCGTTAGAGTTAGGAAAACATTCCCTTAATGTCAAACAGAACATATCCAAAATGTGTTTACGATGTTTTCAGAATATCCAATATTAATGTTCTAGATACGTTTCATGCACAGGAGGTTGGTGGCAACTTAATTGGGGAGGAAGGGCTCGTGGTAATAGCTGGAGTGGAAAAGTCAAATAGTATCAACTACATCAAACATATGGTTTCCATGTGTTTGATGCCATTCCATTTGCTCCGTTCCAGCCATTATTATAAGCCGTCCTCTCCTCAGCAGCCTCCACTGATTTCATGGGACATTGCAAGAACATTCATGTCTCCAGTTTTCTGAGGGCTACGAGAACATGCCATCAACGTCCCACCAAACATACACGGAACATGGTTGCCATGTACTCAGAACATAAGATCTTAATGTTCTAGACACATTTCATGAGAACATTGTAAGAACATTCATGTGTCCAGTTAAAATTCTGAGAACATGTTAACCACGTTCTGGGTAAGTTCATTTTTACATTAAAGGGATGGTATCTTGGAAACATTCCTTGGAACATTCCAATGAAAACGTTGGTTTATGACTTACTAAGAATCTTAAGGGAATGTTCTCTAAAGTTGTGGGAACATTTGTTGTTAGCTTGGCTTCTACTCTGCTCTCACTACAGAACAACATCAATCAATCACCATGCAGTCAGACGATTTATGATTATTCAACTTCTGGACAGTGTGGGATCAGGTGAGGGTCAACAGTGAAATTGGACCTTGAATTATGTTCCTGGTGCGTTTGTGAGAGACTTATTTGTATTATCAATATGGAACTTCTCACCCCTCTTTCTAAGCCTTTAAACAATTTATTTTGATTGCATATTTTTAGATACAATTGAATGGATCTCATTTGAGAGAGACATTGCATGTTTGGGTCCAGATCCATTTTTGGTAACCATGTCTAATAGTTTTTTTCAGAGGTGCAGCAGTACTTACAGATGACATGTGCTCTCTCTGCTGATTGGTAGAGGTACTGCAGCCTGGCTGAGAAAGCTGAGAGGGCTAAATCAGATTGTGACTGAATAGGGCTGGATACATTGAACACTGATACTGTTATTGACAAAACACCATGATAAAATTATAGTTGTTTTGATTTCTTAAAGGGATACTGTGAGATTCTGCTTACCCAGAGACAGATGAATGTGTGGGTATAATTTTTATGTCTCTGCGTGCAGTATGAAGGAAGTTAGAGGTAGACAATTCCAAGTCTGTGAAAAACTGGTTAATTGCAAGAATCTCACAGTATCCCTTTAAGCTTTGATACAATACTGCCTCTTGAATTTGATACTTGTGATATTCACTGCTTGAAAGTTTATTATCTGGAGACCATACTAAACAATAGTGATATCAGTATGCAGCTGGCACCCACACAACTGTTTGGTCAACTTTAGATCTTACTCAAATCCCTTGTCAGCAGAATTACCATACACTCCCCTCCATATTTATTTGGACAGTGAAGCTAAAGATTTGGCTATATACTCCAGCATGTTATATTTGAGAAATAATGTTTTATATTAGGCAGCAATTTATAATGTCAGGTATTGTCATACATATATGCTTTACCATTTATTAATGAAAGCACTTTTTGTATCCCCATTTGAAGAAGTCAAAACACAACAAAAACAAACTGCAAATGCATCCAATGAGTTTGTAGTCACAAGCTTGCTGTCATCATTGTGTGCAAGGAATATGAGACCAAATACGAAACGTTTGGCTACTTTAATACCATATAAGTGAATTTGTCCAACCACAACTTCTTCACCGAGGGGGACTAGATACATAAAGTGCTTTAATTTATAAATGGTAAAATAGATACGTATGATAATACCCTAAAATAAAAGCTGACTTTCTGTACTGTTGCCTCTTATGAAACATTTGATCTCAATCCAAAATGCTGTGGCATAGAGCGAAATGAAAAAATTTTGCTTCACTATCCAAATACATATGGAGTAGGGTATATAACAGAAGGTAGACGTCTTCAAACATAGACTCCCTTTTAACGAAGAAAGGACAGGGGGCTTGGATTAATGGGTTGGAACCCAATCCCTCAGATATATAGATTCCCTGGATGAAATACAAAGCTAACCATAGAGTTTTTGAAGCTTCTATGTCATCATAGTGTGTGTTAAAAAAAAATACTTTTTTATTATTATCCACAATAGTGTCCGAATGTATTAACACCCTTGATAAAGATGAGCAATAATGACTGTATAATATAAATAATTCAAATACTGAGCTATATTATGTGCTTCAAAAAAATGGGAAATTATATTATTTCAAACTAATACAGTTGCTCAGAGAATTACATTTTGTTTAACAAGTAATCATTTTTAATAAAAAAGGTAGGGGCCAAAATTAATGACACAGCTCAAGATTCTTATAAATAAAGTAGTCAAAAGTTTAGTATTTGGTCCCATATTCCTAGCACACAATGACTACATCAAGCTTGTGACTCTACAAACTTGTTGGATGCATTTGCAGTTAGTTTTGGTTGAGTTTCAGATTATTTTGTGCCAAAATTTATGGTAAATATTGTATCGTGTCCATTTGGAGTCAGTTTTATTGTGAATAAGAATACAATATGTTTCTAAACACTTCTGCATTAATGTGGATGCTACCATGATTATGGATAATCCTGAATGAATTGTGAGTAATGATAAGTGAGAAAGTCAGGGTCAAAGATCATACCCCCAAGACATGCTAACCCAGAGCGTGAAAAACACCATGACATTCGCAGGGGTCTCTATTGATGAAATTGCCTAACAATAAAGACGTCATTTAAACTGTAAAAGTGAATGGCCTTTTAATGTGGCATGAACATAACCAGTCGTTATATTTTTATCTGTATCACTTCTACTCCGCTCCCCTGCTCAGGGGCTGGACGTCGTTGGTCTACTAACCACCGGTCCTGGCAACCCATCATTACACCTACCTGGCAACTATCATTACACACACCTGCGCCTCAGCATGAGGCACACATGGACTTCATCACTCCGTGATTACTTCCCCTTTATCTAGCACTCCATTGTATCACCCAGTATGCCACTGGAAGGCAGGGGGGGTGAGCGCCTACTCTAACTACGGCAGGAGGACCAGACCACTGCGGAGTACACCCTCACCTTCTGTACAGTGGCAGCATCCAGCGGATGGAATGAGCCGGCACTGCGCACCTTATTTAGAAGAGGATTGCGTGAGGAGGTCCAGTCGGAATTGGCATGCCGAGACGACACCCTCTCATTGGACGCACTCATTGCGAAGGCCAACCGTCTGGATAACCTCCTTCGGGAGTGTCGGCACTCCCATCGCCTCTCTCCCTCCTTCGCTGACCGATCTGCGTCAGAGTCTGAAACCATGGAGGAAGGGGCCACATGCCTCCCCACGGCTGAGCGACACCTTATTGTGGTCAAGAGGGGCACGAGCTTCAACGGTTCCCTCTACGTCCCAACCCGGGAGCCACTAGAGCAGGGGGGCGGCCCCATGATCATCCGTTTCCTGAGGTAGGTGTAAGTATTCCATCAACATCATTCTCCACCAAACCCTTTTTAGTACCGATTACACTAGTTGTCTGTCGCTCATCTGTTGTTTCTACAGCTCTTGTGGACTCTGGTGTCGTAGGGAATTGTATTGACCAGGCCCTTGACTCCTCCCTGAACATAACATCATACCCGCTCTCCTCTCCGTTCAAGCACTGGAAAACCAACCACTGGGATCTGGGACAATCACACACATCACAGCACCACTCACCATCACTGTACAGCCTCCTGGAGGAGTACATCCAGGAGGCTCTCCCAACAGGGTTTCATCCGCCCATCCATTTCCCCTGCGTCAGCAGGTTTCTCCTTTGTGGCCAAGAAGGAGGGGGGTCTTCGTCCATGTATTGACTACATAGGTCTCAATGCCATCACCACCAAGTACCACTACCCCCTTCCGTTGGTGCCGGCCACCATTGAACAGCTCCGCGGGGCCTGTTTTTTTTTTTACCAATCTGGACCTGCGGATTGCCTACTATATGATCCTCATCCGGGAGGGGGTTGAATGGAATGGACTGCCTTCATCAGTGTCTGGGAACTACGAGTACTTGGGGATGCCTTATGGATTAGCCAATGCTCCATCAGTGTTCCAGGCATTCGTGAACGAGGTGTTTCGGGACATGCTTGGGTGTCAGGTGGTCGTGTATATCGACAACATCCTGATCTACTAGACCACCTTAGAGGAGCACATCACCCATGTCTGGGTAGTCCTGGAACGCCTCCTGGAGAACCATCTGTACGTCAAAGCGGAGAAGTGCCAGTTCCATCAGGCCGCTGTCTCCTTCTTGGGATATCGAATCAGCCCACAGGGAGTGGTTATGGAGGAGAGGAAGGTAGATGCAGTCAGGTCATGGCCAGTCCCAACCACCATAAAGGAACTACAGCGTTTTTTGGGGTTTGCCAACTTCTACCGCCACTTCATTAGAAACTTAAGTTCTATTGCCTCTCCTCTCACCTCTCTCCTCAAAGGTGGTCCCCATAAGTTGGTGTGGAATCCTGCAGCCGATGAGGCCTTCCGCCTACTGAAGGGGCTTTTCACCTCTGCCACGAGACACCCAGATTCTACACTACCCTTCATGGTGGAGGTGGATGCCTCAGAAGTGGTTGTGGGGGCCATCCTGTCACAACGTCAAGGTAATCCTCAAAAATTGTGTCCATGTAATGGGAATTTTAATGTTTGTGCTTTTCTTATAACTAATGTCTGTGTTCTGTTCATGTGTTGTTCTATAAACCAATTTCTGTGTTCATGCAAGTGGCTGACTGAACGAATCGTCACTATCAGTATCTGCAATTTGGCAGTAGCCCAGACCTTGTTTTGAGAATGAAAGATATCTCAGTTTCAAGGTCTCAGCTTAGTGAGAAGAAGCCTTGTGAGGTGTTGGTCTGTCACATGTTATGAACCAGTATTGGTAGGTCACATGAATGAAACAAAATGTTAATGATTCATGAATTATGCTAAATCATGCAAATATAACTTGTCTGTGTATAGCCATATATAAGACAACTACTGGGACTGCCCAAGCAGAGCTCCTGATTGACATGTGTACTATGGTGCATTGAGTTGGTTGGAACCTCTCCACACGCTGACAAATAAACAATGATTCATATTAAGCGTAAGGAACGAAGCTGCAGAAGAGAAGAAGGTACGGGGTGTCACGCCCTGGCCTTAGTATTCTTTGTTTTCTTAATTATTTTAGTTAGGTCAGGGTGTGACATGGGGAATGTATGTGTTTTTTGTAGTGTCTAGGGTGGTTGTAAAGTTTAGGGGGTTTATTAGAGTAGTTGGGTTTATGTTTAGTATAGAAGTCTAGCTGTGTCTATGGTTGAGTGTAGGTATCTAGGAAAGTCTATGGTTGCCTGAATTGGGTCTCAATTAGAGACAGCTGGTTATTGTTGTCTCTGATTGGGAGCCATATTTAAGGCAACCATAGGCTTTAGCTGTTTGTGGGGAATTGTCTATGCTGAACGTAAGTAGTTTGTGTGTGCACTTGCGTTTGTAGCTTCACGGTTGTTTTGGTTAGTTTGTGTATAGTGTTTGTTTCGTGGTTTTTCCCTCTCTTACAAAATAAAGAGATGTATTTTGCATATGCTGCGCCTTGGTCCAATCAATCACAAGAAGACGATCGTGACACGGGGAGTTGACATTTAATTAGGAATGGACATGCAACAGGACTGGAACAGCGTCAGAACTGGGAAACACAAAGGCAGACGACAAACAGTGCAACAGTGGGGATCAGAGCTGGGGAACTGACAAATATAGGGGAGGTAATAAACAGGTGATTGAGTCCAATATCACTGTTGCGCATGACGAGGAAAGGCAGGTGTGCGTAATGATGGTGGCAGGAGTGCGTAATGCAGGTCAGCCTGGTGTCCTCGAGCGCCAGGGAGGGAGAGCGGGAGCAGGCGTGACATTAAGATTGATTTCAAGTGTCCCTGCGTAAGAATTTTCACAACACTAGTCTAATAAACTGTCTCCTGCAGAAAATAACTATGTCGTTGGTGATTGGGAGCTCCTGGTGGTGAAGTTGGCATTAGAGGAGTGGAGACTCTGGCTGGAAGGCGCCATTTACCCGTTTCTCATCCTCACGGACCATTGGAACCTGGAGTACATACGGACAGTGAGGCGGCTGAACCCGTGCCATGCAAGGTGGGCACTTTCCTTTACCAGATTCAACTGCACCCTGTCATACTGCCCAGGTTTAAAGAACATCAAAGCCGATGCCCTGTCCCATCTCCACGATTCGGGAGAGGTTCCGGTCCTGAGTGCGCCCATCATACCGCCCTCCCGAATCGTTGCCCCCATGCTTTGGGCCATGGACATAGGCCAGGCTCTGGAGAGGGAACCCTCGCCTGCTACCTCTCCTCTGGAGCGCACCTACATTCCCACGGAGGTAAGGGATTGGCTATTGACCTGGGCGCACACATCCCTTGCCGCTGGACACCCCGATATCACCCGCACCACTCAATCGATCTCTGTTAAGTACTGGTGGCCCACCTTGGTGCAGGACATTGCCCGCTACGTCAACTCCTGCTCCGTAAGTAGTCAATGTCTCCCTGGCATGCCCCAGCAGGGAAACTCCTTCCCTGTGCCTCAGCAGCCTTGCTTCCATCTGTCCTTAGATTTTGTCACTGATCTTCCCATGTCTGATGGGTTCATTGCTGTTATGGCTGTTGTGGACAGATTCTCCAAATCCTGCCATTTAATACCTCTTTCTGGTCTCCCTACCGCTCTCCAGGTTGCTGAGCCATTGTTCCAGCAGGTCTTCCGGCACTATGGCCCTCTGGAGGACATCATTTCCGACCGTGGTCCTCAATTCAGGTTGCGAGGATGGAAAGACTTCACATCCGGGTACCGGCCTCAGTCCAACAGGCAGGTGGAGAGGACCCACCAGGACCTGGGGAGGTTCCTGTGAAGTCACTGTCAGGACCGGCAGGGAAGTGGGCCTGTCATGCCAAATAGTGTTTCCCCTGCTAAAAAGTGCGCCCCACCCCCGCGTCACAATGGGATTCGATGAGTTATAGCTTCTGTTGCTCGGGCTGTTTCTAGAACTTTAAAAATTCTGATCGGATTACGTAATGAACCTTTGCTATGCTGGTTGCTTGGCTCTATTTTACCTCGTAGCGGTCGCAAAGGAAGGAGGACGTGGGCAGTTCTAGTTCTATTTCAGCTCATCAGCACTCGCTCAGTCCTCACAAAATTTTCACCTCAGAATTGTTTTCCAAGGATGGTGTTTTTGACAGTGACAAACTGCTGACTACCTGCTGCTTCAGAGGATCGAAAACTGTTAAGAGAACACTCTTTCTTTACCATATATTTGTCTTCATATAATTAAATATTGTTAAATAGGAACAAATTATTTAAGCTGCTTTTGCATTGACGCTGCTAGCTAGTGTCCTTATTTACCTCAGCCTGCCTAGTCAGCTAGATAGCTACAGTTATTGTAGCTTTCTGTTTGTATGTAGCTTGCACTTCAATGGCATCCCTCGGAGATGTTCTTTTATCTTTCCAACCAGGCCAAGTATTATGAAGGCACCACTGATCTCGATAAGAGGCGCAACATTCAGAGAAATTCACAATTCAGGGTAACATTAAGCAGTTAACTTCTATTAGATAACTGGATGGATTTAGCTATGTGCAACCATTTTTCAACAACCATTTCCATCTAGCTAGTTGGTCATCTACATGTTTCTAGCTATACATATAGTTCAGTGGAAGCTGCTGAGGGGAGGATGGCTCATAATAATGTCTGGAATGGAGTAAATGGAATGGTATCAAACATGTGGTTGATAACATTGAATTGACTCCATTCCAGCCATTATTATGAGCTGTTCTCCCCTCAGCAGCTTCCACTGCTCCCGCTCTCCCTCCCTGGCGCTCGAGGACACAAGGCTGCCCAGCTCTACGCCATCCTGCCACCATCATTACGCACACCTGTTTCCCTCGTCATGCGCATCTGCGACTCATTAGACTCACCTGGACTTAATCACCTGTGTTATTAACTCCCCTATATCTGTCTGATCCCCAGCTCTGTTCCCCGCTTCAGCAGTAATTGTCGTATGTCATTGTGTTACCCGGTTCTGAAGCTGTTCCATGTCTGTGCAAAATGAAATGTTCACTTCCTGTACCTGTTTCTCATCTCCTTCGTTGGTTCTTACAGAATGCTGAAGCCACCATTTGAAGCATCAGAGTGCTGTTTTTTTGGTCTTGGTGGTGACGTCGGGTCCGGGGCCGCCGCCGATGGAACCACGGGGTGCCTCAGCTAGCTCGTCGGGCTTCCACGGTTGGCTCAGCAGGCTCCCATTCCACGGTAGGCCTCTGCTGGATCGTCAGGGTTTTACGCCTCAGCCAGATCATCAGGCTCCCACGCCTCAGCAGATTCGCCAGGCTCCCACTTCCCAGCGGGATCATCAGGCTTTCACACCTCAACCGGATCGTCAGGCTCCCATGTCTCAGCTGGTTCGCCAGGCTTCCACGCCTCTGACGGTTCGTCGGGCTTCTACGCCCCAGCCGGCTTGTCCAGCGCCCATGCCTCGGCCGGCCCGTCAGGCTTGCCCTGGTGGGACGCCGGGTGACGCCCCTAGAGGGGGGTGGTACCGTCACACCTGCTCCCGATCTCCCGAGCGCCAGGCTGCCCAGCGCTGCTGATATAGTTATATGCCTGCCATATGGAGGTATCTAGCTGTAAGTTAAACCTGATTAATCAAATGGATAGGTGTAAGCAATTATGGTAATTCCAAATACCCTTAACTAGGTGTCTTCGCTAAACAGACACAGAGGTTGGGGGGGTGAAAGTGGAAGAGGTGGGAAGAGAGTGGTAGACAGATAAAGATGGAGAGAGAGAAAGACAGCAGTGCAAATGTATTTTATTTTTATTTATTTAACTAGGCAAGTCAGTTAAGAACAAATTCTTATTTACAATGACGGCCTACATACTTAGACTTGAGTATTTCAACAACTCTTCTCTTCCAACTTGTTAGGCAATCATATCTACCTAATGGAGGAAGGATGGCCAGCCACACAGGAGGGTGATTTTTACTAAGGAGGAGAAGGAGGCTGTGCTGACCGAGATGCATGCTGGCCATTTGGGAGTGAAGCGCATGATTGCCAAAATCAACCTACACTTCTTCTGACGGGGAATTGTCATAAAATAACCTTTTGTTTATCACAGTCTATTATATCTGAAATTATTATGATTTCAATGAATGTTCTGTCAGAGAACACACAATTTGAGTTTTTTTTAAGTTTGAGAGGGCGAAGACTGGCGCTGGAGGTGAAGCCCATCAAGCATGTTATAAGTTATATTCTGTCACCAATAGTTTAATTTTTTTTTTTTTTTTTTTTTTACAATTTGTCTTTGTTTTCCATGGCACATAATCAGACATATATCAATATCTTACATTGTCAGTAGATATCGCTCTCCTACCCTCTCCTCCATGTTTGGTGAATTGACCAACCAGACCCTCAAGACTGCTTTGGGCAAGTCCCTTGATTGGTACCAGAAAGGGTGGGAGAACAACCTGAAGGTAATTCTCTTCAAACACAACAATAGCATCCAGGCCTCCACCGAGTACGGACAGGAGCCGCAGCTGTTTACTGAGGGAAACAATGCAATTGTACAATTATTGCATATACTGTAGTCTTTCTCATTTGTGATTGACTTGTTGTTTGTCTATTGCTACCTTTGAATAACGTACTTTCAGATCACTGAAACCCCACCTGATGTGGTGCAAGTTGTCGAACCAGATCAGAACGCCTTCAAGGACCACCTTCAGGCACAGACTGAGATGAATGTGGAGGTTTTTGACAAAGTAAAAATGACTGTCCAATGTTAATTTATTCCATGGCCCTCCAAGAGATATGTAAGAGATGTATTTGTAATATGAAATATAAATGCATTTATTCCTGTTATCAATCAAGGTGAGACTGACCATCGACAAGGCACAGGAGAAACAGAAGGAGAGCTAACGGAGCAGAATCAAGAAAGGGAACAAGGGCTTCGACATCCTGGCAAATTACCTGGTTTGGAAGAAGGACGAAAGGAAGGCGAGACCTGGGAAACCTGGCTGCTCTTTCGCTCCTAGCTGAGATCACCATCTGTTAAAGTGAATATAAAAAATCTCAGACATTAACTATTTGCACACAAAATAATCTTACACTAGTTTTAGTTTCCCTAACACTGATATTTCTCTCTTAGTCTTCCTAGGTTTACCTCGGTGGAAGCCAACAATCTTCTCCAGTTGGAGCAGTTGGATGGTCGACTACTCAAAGCACTGACGCCCTACACTTCAGTGAAGCCCAATAGACAAAGTATGTTAAGCTTTGGTTGACATTTTAAAAAGCACGAAATGGTAGTTATGCTGAGCTTATAAAAATGTACCTATTCAATTTACCTCTCCAAATGACTTTAGGACCATCAACTGTCCGAGCCCTCCAGGACATATCTCATCCACCAGAACCAATGAGTTCGGATCAGTCTGATTCTCTGTGCTCTGAGTCAGTGGGGGACCAGCTTGAGGTAGGCTACACCTTTCAAAATTGTTAAAGTACATATCTCCCATTTATAACACTGCACTAATCCATCAAATTTACTCACAGTAAAGTGTAACCTGTGTGTTTATGTCTCTGTCTCCAACCCTGTTCCCTTTAACTTTGCTCCTGTTCTCCAGGACCTAGGGGTTCTGCCCAACACCCAGACGTGGATCCACCTGATGTCCTCCACTACCTGTTCTCCAGAACCTAGGGGTTCTGCCCAACACCCAGACGTGGATCCACCTGATGTCCTCCATTACCAACCACCCTCCAACTTTTCATTACATCATCTACAACTACTGTTATTGTCATTATCTGCTAACAACATTTGTTTTGCTCTATCATACTGGGCACATAATATGTAAGATACACAGATGAACTAAAAACACGAGCACTGCAAACACTCAGAACAACGAGAGCAGCAGAGCCCCCCTTCCGAGACTGGCTGCCTGTTGAGAACAAGTGACAACCTCCCACCCACACAGCAACCACCTCCTCTATATTCCAGAAACCAGAATTCACTATTTTAGTCTGATTGCCATGATTGCCACAACTATCAAAGTTTATGTATTCAAATCTTAAATTTTGCCATGTTGGTGCTGAGATCTTGCCAAATAAATATTGCCAATGCCACAGCTGTTTCACAAGGTGTTCATTATTGTAAGTTGTACTTTGATGGTGTTTATTTGTTCCACATTATTCATTGTTGTATCCTAGGACCTACAACATATATATTCAACCACAAGGGTGTACTAATGAGCTATGCGAGATGAATCATAACAGTGGACTACTGAAATGATATTATATCAGTGTAGATAAGGGAAGGGCAGGTTAAAATAAAAACATGACAGCCAGACAAGCCAGTGTATGAATCAAACGGATTTGCATATGAATGGAGTAGAAATTAGCCGACTTTGTGATCTGTGAAGGTAAATAACTTTGAGTCAAGCAGATTACACGTTTCCGAAACGTAACGTTTAAAACATGGATTTCATGTTGTAATGTTAACAAGGTACCCAAAAGGAGTTCATAGTAATGTTTTCATTGTATTAGCTAAACAAAACTTGCTTAAACAGCGAAATTGTTGCGGAAATCACCCCTGTTTGCATAGCTATGATGAAAAGAACGTAATTTATGTTGTAATGAACTCCAAAATTCTAATCATTGTCATCACACCGTTGCTATATCAATGAACGCAAATAGTTCATCAAATCCCATTGTGACGCAGAGAGGGACACTTTTTGGCATGACTGGCCCGGTTTCTTCCCTGGGCGGAGTACTCCCAGAACTCGCTTCGTCACTCCCCCACCGGGCTGTCTCCCTTCCAGTGTGTCCTGGGGTACAAGCAGGCCCTGCCCTGGCCTTGTGGACCCCGATCCAGACCGAAGCCCCTGCGGTGGACGAGTGGTTCTGGCAGAGGAAGTTTGGAACGCTGCCCATGTGAGGCACCAACGTGCCGTCTGCCGCCAAAAGGAGCAAGCGGATCGCCAACGCAGTGAGACTCCTGTGTTCCATCCTGGTGATCGGGTCTGGCTCTCCACCAGGAACCTCCCACTCCGCCTGCCCTGCCGGAAGCTGAGCCCCCAGTTTGTGGGTCCATTCAAAGTCCTCCGGCGGGTCAATGAGGTAACATACCAATTACAGCTTCCCACTAACTACTGGATCTCACCCTCTTTTCACATTTCCCTCCGCAGGCTGGTAGTTTCTGGTCCCCTGGCTGATGCCGAACCTCACGACACCCCTCCACCTCCCCTGGACATCTAGGGAAGCTCCGCCTATGCTGTCAGATCCCTCCTGGACTCCCGACGCTGTGGGTGTCGGCTCCAGTACCTGGTGGACTGGGAGGGGTATGGTCCAGAGGAGCGGTGTTGGGTTCCGGTGGACGACATTCTAGATCCCAGCATCATCTGGGATTTCCACCTTCGCCGACCGGACCGGCACGCTCCTCGCCCTCAGGGCGGTTCCCCTGGCCGGCGTCGTCCTGTGGCTGGAGCCACACGTCGGGGGGAGGGGGTACTATCACGTCTTCTCCCGCTCCGGTGCTCGACGTCACCGGTCCACTAACCACTGGTCCTGGCAACCCATCATTATGCACACCTGGCAACCATCATTATGCACACCTGCGCCCTGTCATGAGGCAAACATGGACTTCATCACACCGTGATTACTTCCCCTTTATCTAGCACTCCGTTGTATCATCCATTACGTAGTATTGTTTCCTGTTTTTATGTTTAGATGCTACTCCTGTTTTTGTATTCACTCCATGTTCGTTCCTATTGAATTCACCAACTCCACCTGGTTCCTGACTCCCTGCGCCTCCATTACAATCTGATTGTTAAACAAATCACTTCAAAAAGTAGGCTACCTGTGCATGTTTGTCCACTACAAAATAATTCCAGCATCCAAACTGCATGTAGCCTATACTTGTGCCATTTGATGAATGGAAATAGACATCTGTTACAAAACACCAAACAGTGTGCCTCATGACATTCAGCCATTGCCATTGATTAGGCCTACATTACCTGATGCGTCTTGCTGAATAATTGACTTAATTTGTAGCCTGAAAAGTTGGGGCACCTGAAATAGTTCTGAAAGTGTCCTGGGAAATATGGGATGGTCACCTTAACACACATGGACAACATACTAGACTAGGCTAAAATGTGTATTACCATGAACTTCTAATAGGCCTACTGGTAGCCAGTGATGTAGTGGTAAAACAATTGGTGGGTAAACTCTGACGGTCACAGTAAAAAAAAAAAAGTCATGCTCCCTTTCAATGTATTTTTCTGATAAATGTGGGTAAATGGTGTTTACTTGCGCTTACCCTCCACTGCTGGTAGCCTACTCTCTCAGCCGACGCAATTTTACACACATGAACAGGTAGCCTACATTCAATATAATACATGAGTTAAATCAAAATGTGTTTTCCACCCTAGTTCATGACTTGTCCATGATCCTTGGAGTCGTCACAGATTGTGTGACATAAAACACTACCATTCTTTCCTTATGTTAATGACATTTATGACGGTGTTGTTTTTCATGATGAATTATTTAATAATTGAATTAGAACATTTAACTGTACAGATCATGGATCTTGGAGATCTAGGAAAATTCACTGGAAGTGTAACTATGCCTATGTAACATTTAGTTGTGGTTTGCCTTGAAAACAGTTGTCATGGGCATAAATCCAAAACAATGTAGACCTATGCCATTGCACAATCGAGTGCTTCTAACCGAACATTAAAACCTCTTCTAACCAAAAGAGTCTCCTTATATGCCTACTGTCATTAACATATAGCCACTTGTTGGATGGATTGGATGCGCATCGGTGTCCAGCTCTATTTGTATTTATTAAAAGGATACGCATTAAGCAGCAGCCACTCTTCCTGGGGTCCAGCAACAATAAGGCAGTTATATTCAATTTAAAATGTTACATGACATTACATTTCATAACACTTTTCGCAACACATTAAGTGTGTTCCCTTAGGCCACTACTCTACTACCACATATCTACAATACAAAATCCATGTGTATGTGTGTGTAGAGTGCGTGTCTTATCATGTGTATGTGTGTCTGTGCCTGTGTGTGTGTGCCTGTGTGTGTGTGCCTGTGTGTGTCTCTTCACAGTCCCCGCTGTTCCATAAGGGGTATTTGTATCTGGGCTTTTTTCAAATCTGATTCTACGTCAGTTACCTAATGTGGAAATGAGTTCCATGTAGTCATGGCTCTATATAGTACTGTGTGCCTCCCATAGTCTGTTCTTGACTTGGGGATTGTGAAGAGACCTTTGGTGGCATGTCTTGTGGGGTATGCATGGGTGTCCGAGCTGTGTGTTCGTAGTTTAAGCAGACACCTCAGTGCATTCATCATGTCAACACTTCTTACAAAAACAAGTAGTGATGTAGGTTGGTTGTCTAATGATATCGTTGACCATTGTCAGCCGACCCAGGAAAAAAACAAAAATTGATAGAAAATAATGAAGCTAAATAAATGGTGTACTACTTCTGGCCATGGATGGCAGGGAGAACACCAGTACCTGAAAAACAAAGCAATGAGCGCTCTAAACAGCTGACTGACAAAAGCAAACAATGATAAATCAACAGATAAATCTAATGCATTGGAATAAAGGACATTTTTTATCAAGGAAATTCAGCACTACTGAGTGGACAGTGCCGACACACAGAAATAAATGGTTTAGACCATGATAGAGATGTAGGGGTGTTTGTTTTATTTGGAAGCTATTATTTTCATATTTACCACTGTAAAACATTCATCACTACATTTTAGACAAATAGTATACAAATTAGTGACCCCCCTCAAAGTTGTACTTATGTTGCATTTAATCTAAGTCCCCCCGACACCCCTGTAATTCACACCTTGTACTAACCTCCCCTGTTATCGATAATGATGAGAGGTTGGAGGGGGTATGATCTTTAACCCTCTATAACTTTCTCACCATTTTTTGGGGGGGGGCACATTTTCTCCTCTCCTCCGCTCCTGACTCCATGTGCTGCCATAGAAATAGAATGAATAAAATGTGCGTCCCCATTCAAGTCAATTATGGCATAATGGTGGCCATTGCGAGTGTACCCATAGAAGCAAAGCAGGTAGTAAAATATGTGCTAAAATATGTGCTGTGATTTGTTGATTCAACTCAACTGACTTCAAGAAAAATAGATCTCACTGCATGATCCATATCAGTTAACATCATTTGAACATTCTACATTACCATGGAAATGATTGCATCACAATACCAGGTATCCATTGCGAGTGTACCCATGAGTTTACCAATCATACTGCCAGGGTAAGAAGTTCCAAGCCCATTCTATTCATTCTATTTCTATGCGTGCTGCTGCTGCATTGTGCCTAGGCAACCGAAGACTCCTTTGCAAGGAGCAATAAGAGTCCATTATACAGCAGAAACTGACTCAACCGCACAAATCCCCGGCCATTCTATCTTCAGTCAGCTGTTCCTTCAAAACAATGTTAAATGGTTATGACGGTTATTTGATTTCCATGACGGTCTTCATCCATCACCGTCAGTTACAGGTTGATATGGTAATTGTGCCAGTACTACACACAAACAGTATTTTTGTGTGATCTATAAGCCCTTATGCAGACAACCATAGTGTCTAAATTGTAGGCTAGATTTTCTTTAACAATGTTACATTGTCTGGGTACCAGTCTTTTTAGCTAACATTCCACTCCCTGCCACTGGCAAATGACAGGAGTGGCAAGGAGTGGAACGTTATAGTTTAACAGAGACGGCAACCAGGCTAACTGTTGTATGCAAAATCTGACGTGAGATGTCTGAGAGGCCTGTACACTGTCAGGCGATGTAGGATTTCTGCAAAAGTTCAGGTTACGATCCTTTGATGTGAGTAGGTGTGAGCAATATCGTCAACAATGTCATAAGATACAGACAGAATGACAGAATGTCAACAATGGCGTAAGAATAAGTATCTATGGCATGAGTAAAAAGGTAGGCTAAATCAACCTGATCTGCATGACATTATGGTAAGTTATTATGCAGCTTATTGTAGAGATATATCACTCTATCAGAAGGCTAGAATGAGCTGGGAGAACTGTACTATTGTGATTTACGAATGAGAGCTGTGACGTCTCTATTTATATTGATGGAGGTGTAACGGATGTGAAATGGCTAGCTAGTTAGCGGGTACGCGCTAGTAGCGTTTCAATCAGTTACGTCACTTGCTCTGAAACCTAGAAGTAGGGTTGCACCTTGCTCTGCAAGGGCCGTGGCCTTTGTGGAGCGATGGGTAACGATGCTTCGTGGGTGACCGTTGTTGATGTGTGCAGAGGGTCCCTGGTTCGCGCCCGAGGTCGGGGCGAGGGGACGCACTAAAGTTATACTGTTACATTGATGCTGTTGACCCGGATCACTGGTTGCTGCGGAAAAGGAGGAGGTTGAAAGGGGGGTGAGTGTAACGGATGTGAAATGGCTAGCTAGTTAGCGGGTACACGCTAGTAGCGTTTCAATCAGTTACGTCACTTGCTCTGAAACCTAGAAGTAGGGTTGCACCTTGCTCTGCAAGGGCCGCGGCTTTTGTGGAGCGATGGGTAACGATGCTTCGTGGGTGACTGTTGTTGATGTGTGCAGAGGGTCCCTGGTTCGCGCCCGAGGTCGGGGCGAGGGGACGGTTTAAAGTTATACTGTTACAGAGGCAATTATCGTAAAAAACTTGTGAAATTAGCACACAAATTGGTTATTATCACAAGGAAAGAACATGAGTCTCTTGGGTTTTAAAGACACATTATGTCCAGTGCAGCTTTATCTGTGTCTTTTGTTGAAGGTCAACAGGCATTTTGTTAATTTGTGACAGTTGATACTGTCACGCCCTGACCTTAGAGAGCCTTTATATTCTCTATTTTGGTTAGGTCAGGATGTGACTAGGGTGGGTACTCTAGTTTTTGTATTTCTATGTTGGCCTGGTATGGTTCCCAATCAGAGGCAGCTGTCTATCGTTGTCTCTGATTGGGGATCATATTTAGGCAGCCTTCACTGTGGTTGTGGGATCTTGTTTATGTATTGTTGCTTGTGAGCACTGCATAGCTTCACGTTCGTTTTGTTCTGTATTGTTTTGGTGAGTTTCATTTATTAAACATGTGGAACTCTACGCACGCTGCACCTTGGTCCGATTCGTGACAGATACAGTATATGGGATGATTGATTTTTTATTATGTTATAACAACTGGACAATGAATGTCTTTTCCCAGCCATGTGTGAAAAACAGACACGCATACACACACACACGCACGCACACACACACATTTCCATTGTATCTGATGCTGACTTCCTCTATTGTTGTGGCCAATCCTTAACCACACAGTCTGTTGCAGACCACATAATATGTTATCTTTCTCTCTGTGTGTAAATTCTATGTTATTAGTAATAGTTTCAAAGAACATAGTTTCCTTATAACAATGTCTGATTGAGATCACCTGTAAGTTGATTGGGGCTTCTAATGTCATTACGGAAAATGCTTTATTTAGTACAATTAGTACAATTTCCCTGTGTGTTCCATGCCACTAGATGGCAATATAAGATCATGAATGGTTCAAATAATTTCTCTCTCTTTTTTTTTATTTATCTAAAAGTCGATTTCTTCGAGTCTTTGCAATCTGCAAGGTCATTATGTCAACATTAACCTAGCAAGACTTAAATAACATTTGATCCTGTCCAGGAAGTGGGACATAGTAAACTGTATTCATTGTAAAATATTGACATTTTTCATGCTGAGATTGAATAATTGTACAGTAACTGACGATCAAATCCTTGTAGCTCTGCGTCCACATGGTGGCAGTGTAATCGTATCTTAATCTTATCGTGTACAGTAACACTGTTTCACCAAAGTCACCTGTACTCTAATATCATACCTGCATTATCCAGCATGGAAAAAAGACAAGTTTATACAGTACTGAATATTATGTAAGCAACAAGGAACATTACAATTTGACAGATCAAATCACTATTTAATCAAATAGCCTACTATCAAATACAATGTTATATTATTGCTATACTTGTACAAAGACTAATTTGCAAGTATGCGTGTTATGTTGAGACTCACGTTACAGAGGGCTGTGTCACATGACCCTGTGAGAGGAATCTCAGATAGTCCATATTCCTATTAAGGCTGACCGACACCAAAAAGAGGATTGTATTGCAAGGCATGTTTGTGCATATTTCACAGAAATACAGGGTTTTCCATCTTTATTGACCCATATAGTCGATGACAGTCAGTGACATCCCCCCAGGAGAGCAGCAGTGGCTCTCCTCTCTCTCTCCCCTGCTTGAGGAGTGTCTGTAGCAAAGCCACATCGATCTGTATAGCTTTGCCATGAGAACCACTCAAAGACAATTCATTCTCACCAAGACAGGGACTCCTGCTATTGATCTATGTGCAGGAACTGACTGGGGAGGGGGGGTTGACTGGAGGGTGGATTAAATCTCCTTTTACACATGTGGTCCCTTTCTGCAGGCTGTGGCCACTGTCAGCATAGAACATTGACTTGCCGCCACGCTGCAGCCGTGTCCCTGCATGTATGTGGTAAGCTGTAAGCTTGGCGAGCAAGGCTAGTCATTGACTGACTCCTGTCCAGTGATATAAAAAATATAATCTCTGGAGATAGTAGCATTAGAAGCCTCAGGCCAGGCTGTACAGTATAGCTCTGTGTGGCCCATGAATAAACCACACCGAGCTGCAGTGCTGATATAGGTCAGTCACCTTAGCTTTGATCATCCACCTCCTAACACAGGATCTCTAGAGTTATCTGTAAAGGAATAGCAGACAGTGCTAACTGTGAGCAAATTTGAGAAGTATTTTCTCTGTAGAAAGGTATTGCTCAAGGTTTGGTGGAGTGTTAAAGTGGTGGAGCTTCACCTGCTAGAAGGCAATCAGGCTTGGAACACAGATTGGCAGGCAGATTTGTCACCATGGTGGCAGAGACAGACAGTGATATGTTGCTGTAGTCCAGGATGAGCTCAGCTCAGCTCAGTTAAACAAGATCAGCTAGGGCTTGGGGGATACACATAGACAGCCATAGAACACCTATCCATGCATCCATGCATCCTCATCTCTGCTTGACTGACTGACAACTCAGGGGAGTCTCTGAAAGAGGATGCAGCATAACAGGAGCTGTGTGTCTGGTGCCGTATGGTGTTATACAGTAAAGAGAGTATCATCAAATCAAGCTTTATTTATACAGCACATGGAATGCAATGTAATGTGCTTCACAGGAACCCCCCCCCCCAAAACCAATGAAAATAAAAACGAAAGCTGAAATATTTTGTAGGCCTATATGTAGGCCTGAGGTATGGAAGAGCAGAGAAACCTCTTACACAGCTCATCTTCTAAATATCTTGAAATAAGATAAATTACTTGTATTAAGCCTTTTTTAGGTTGAAATAAGGGAAATTATCTGGCAATGACATAAGATAATATAGCTTGTTACAAAAAACCCCACAAAAACACACATTTTAAGATAATTATCACTCAATATAAGACATTTAAGCTAGCTTAGATTTCACCTCTTGCAGTGTTCACTGTACCCAATGGCTTATTTGGGTATAAACATGAGGGGATTTGATTGGCTGAGTGCAGCTCTGTGCGTGCCCACCACTTAGTATTGGGTGGAAATCTATCTTCATTTCTAGCTATCATGCCTAACTAAGTCATTTACATGTTAACATTCTGTAGACACACGGCCAATTACTGAAGCGCTGTAATGAACCAGAGCCAAGTATGATATTACACTCAACAGACGGCCACTCTGTGGAGTGGACTGAGAACTGAGGTCTTCAAATACAAAAAGTAAAATGGCTGAATGTGGTATATAAAGGATATTCTCTGTTTTTATTTGTTTAGAATGATAAAAAGAGCTACCATAGGTTACCCATTCATGTAAGTGCCTTGGTGGAATGATTTATCAGCAAGTACGGAATGTAGCAGCAGTGTTTTTATGATTCATTCACAGGCATTTTGTGAGGAGACATTGCCTGCAGTCCATCCTTGAAGAGCATGACAAATGCAACTGCCATCTCCCAATGTGAGGCAATGAAATAAAAAAGCAACTCAATTAAATATTCCAGAGGGAAGTCACCCAGGCTAGTTGTGATGAATAGATAGTCTCTCCTTTCTGATAAACAACATGAAAGTCACTACCGCTCAGGAGACGGTGACTGTGTTTTTGACCTCTGATTGCACCGGTCAGCCTCACTCCTCTGGCCAGTCACTGTTGGTTTCTTCCTGGTTTGGTTCACTAGTATTCACACTTGCATGGACACTTGTTAATTTCCTCTAAATATTCAATCATTAAAGATTTATACATAAACACAATACAATGTTTATGAAATTCAAATAAAGGTTTTCCTCCGTGTGCACCAAGCGAGCCAAAATAAAGGATGATTCTACTGTATGGGAAACCTATTTTCATGGTATTGAGATGAATCAGATAATGCACATATTCAATGTAGTCCTACAGTACACTACACTATCCTCTCATTCTATGAGGTCATGTTGGATGCTCATCTGAGTGTGGAGTATGTGCTCCAGACGGGGCAGTCTGGCCTCGACAGCTACAAGACTACAGTGATTACAAACCTCTCAACCAATCGATAGCCATCAGAACCTGGTCAGTAACACCTCTTTCCTTAGCCGACCCGATCGCACCAAGAAAACAATGACATAAAAAGAATGGGAGCAGAAAATCCATCAGCGTCTGTAGAAGTGAAATTCATCATGACAATCGATAGCAGCCACTAGCCCATTGGCACGGATGCAGAGGAGCTATCTGGAGAACATTGCTCTGCCTGTGATATATCTATATTTAGGCAGGGGTGAGGAAAGGGATCAATATGCTACAGGCAACTCATATTTCAGCCAGGCATCGACCAGGGACCAGGGACAAGGAAAGGGAGATGACATGGATGGGGGGCTGTCGTGCGCAAAAAACAGACAGGCAGGTGCAGAGGCCTTGATGGAAAGAAAAGTTTAAAGGACGCGATGATGGCCCAGGTGTGATAGCCTGCTACTGATACTGTATCATAGTTTCACAAGAAACTTGTTTGCCTGCCAGTCATATAACTTGTCGACTGACTGAATTACAATTTCGGGGTCAAAAGGTACTAAATTATAATACTGCAGTTTTTGATCTCATTACCTATCTCTCATTTTTTTCTCTCTCCCCAAACACACACATGCACTTGTATTGTCCAACAGAATGTAAACAACCAACAAGCTATGTGAAAGCCCCTTAGTCACCCCACCCTCCACTGCTGCTCCTCTGTCCTGATGATGCAAATGTTAGCAAAGTTAATGAACAGAAATTATGTTTTAGCTGAAGTTAGAGCACAACTCGACCCCCTGTCTCATGAATAATCTGAGTGTGTGTCACCGAGCGGAGATGTGTGTTCCTCTCAGCTCACAATTAATGGCCATTACAGATGGTGCTCTCTCTAATTGCCTGTTCCGCAGAAGAAGAAAACACTAAGCGGGATGTTAATGACCCACGTACAGTGACTCTGTCCAGAGGAGCCATCTCAAAACCAGAGAATAATAAAAGTCAATTCAAACTGGGGGGGAAAAAATTCACCAACAATCTGGTCTTTAACGACAACACAACAACACAAAGTCAGGGGTGGGGGAAACTATTTGAGATCTTGAAAACTTTGGCAGCACTCTGAGCGGCCTTTCATCTCTTCACTTGGGTAGCTAAGGTGTTACCTGGGTAACCTTTTGACCGGAGGTGCACCCCGGCTGACGCTCAATAACGACGCCTCCACCATATAGAAAACGACTTAACGTTATTACAATAAACAGTTCTTCTGCCCGTGTATCTCCCCTCCCTGCCTTAATCCTCCGTGCTTTGCCCTTCACTTTTTCAAAGACAGCCTGCAGGGCAGAATTGCCCTCTGCTGACTGGAGGCTGACAGTGAATAAGTTCCCCTCTCGTCTCCTGCCTTTTATCTCTGAGATCATACTCAGAGCAGGTCAAGATCAATGCTGCTCCCTGCAAATCTGCCCTTAGTCGAGATGCCTCTGATTGACCTGAACACAGGGAAACACACTCCGGCTCCACTACTCAGCCATGGCAATCTACACATTCACATATTCCCTCCAACAGTTTTATTCAAAGTTTCAGGTTCTGGTCCAGGTATATTTGTGGTGGTAGTTTGTAGTTGAGTGTGTCAGCTCAGATTGAAACACAGTGAGATTCTGCCAGCAATATAACTCTACTGAATATAGGCTTTGATATGGAGATGTACAATAGTATGTGAGAAAAACATGACAGGAATGATCAGGGGTGCGTTCCGTTTGCTTCAACGTTTCTTATATTGCATGACGGTTTGTAGGCTACTGAACAACACATTTCCCCAAAACGGTGCTCATCGTTCTTCAATAGCCTTCGAGGTACATTTACTCACGTTTGGTGGGTGTTGCAAGGTGTGGCCTGATCAATATGGGTGTGACAATCTGAAACCTCAAAACTCGTGCAGCAAACCATATGGCAATCGCCCTCTGGGCCCCCATAATCACAACGCCTTTCAACTGGTCATTCAGTACAGTAGGCCTAGCGTTTCCGTTGAATTCAACATTGCACACTGTTCTGTCGTACTCAACATAACCCAGGTTAACTCAGGTGACTTTCTTTTCAGAGGCCTTGGAAAGTTACTTTACAAACTGTGTTGCATTGCTATAAAGTCTATTTAGTCTCTACATTCAGTTTTTGTATCCTTCCTATCCAGGGAAATGTCCTATCCAAGGAAGATAGCCTAGTCTGGGCCTGGGGAACTTAATTTTCTGGGTCTGCTTAGGGGGAAGAAACTGAACAAACTACAAGGATGTAGCCAAAGACAAGGACAATGTATGACAGGGTGATACATTACTTCACATGAGGAATCAGACAGGATAATGCAAACAACTCTGAACCGCACAGCCACAGAAATCAATACAGGCCAAATGAATGCACCTCATATTGACTGAGCTGAGAAACCAAACCCTAGTCCTGAGAGAGGAATACAGTCTTAAATAGGCTAAAACTGTTTCATGGCTGCATTATAACATGCTTTCCTTCCTCCCAAAACAACTAAAACTATTGTTTATCAATATGAAATATTTCAATGAAAGCCTTTAAGGCATCTGATAGGCCTAGGCTCTACTGCTAGAAAAGGAAATGATGGAGTAAAATCAGTGAATAATGATGGCACAATGTGCTATTTGCTTGACTTTAGCCCTTGCCTCCTATAAGGAGCACAGGCCATTGACAAATGTCCACCTCACTCGGTTTGGGGCAAGTTTTTCCAGATCACACCAGTTTAGGCAGGCCGCTCTCAGTCATTTCTGCCTGGATGCCAATCCAACAAGTTTTCTGGGTCTCCCTCTGTTCCTTTTCCCCAGGGGGTTCCATTTCAGAGTCTAGCTGGTGATGTTGGTGGCAGGTTTGCAGTA
Source organism: Salvelinus namaycush (assembly GCF_016432855.1). Taxonomy (NCBI): domain Eukaryota; kingdom Metazoa; phylum Chordata; class Actinopteri; order Salmoniformes; family Salmonidae; genus Salvelinus; species Salvelinus namaycush. The sequence continues at coordinate 18,215,230 of NC_052326.1, read as the reverse complement.
GGCTTAAAAAACTATGTGCAGTAGCCCAAGTAAACAATAAAGGTGTTTGTTTGAGTGGCAAAGAGGCACTAGGCGAATGTCCCCTAGGCTTACCTCCCGCCGATTGCGAGTTCTTTGTTTCCCCATGCAGATTTTAGAATACGAGCATGAAAATCTGTCTCCAATTGGATGGAAACCTACCTATACACCCTAAGACTCTGGCAAGTGTGCTAGTCCAGTGTCACTTTGATTAGACCTGCACATCATGGTTCACCAGCAGCCGCAAACATCGAAAGTCTAAGCTACAGACCAGCCAACACAAGCTTGTAAGAATTGTACTCCCCCCTCACACGCATCTGGATGTCCAACATTTTAAACATCTAGGCTGGCTATCTGTGGAATTAAAACATATATTAATTCAACTTGATGTGGTCCACAGAATTATCACACATAAGGAAAGTGTTCAGACCCCTTCCCTTTGTCCACATTTTGTTACGTTACAGCCTTATTCTAAAATTGATTAAATAACCTTCATCAACATACACACACAATACCCCATAATAAAAGACAAAAATACCGTATTTACATAATTATTCAGACACTTTGTTATGAGAGTCAAAATTGTTTCCATTGATCATCCTTGAGATGTTTCTATAACTTGATTGGAGTCCACCTGTGGTAAAGTCAATTGATTGGACATGATTTGGAAAGGCACACATCTGTCTATATAAGGTCCCACAGTTGACTGTGCATATCAGAGCAAAAACTAAGCCATGAGGTCCAAGGAATTGTCCATAGAGCTCCAAGACAGGATTTTGTCGAGGCACATATCTGGGCAAGTGTACCAAAACATTTCTGCAGCATTGAAGGTCCCCAAGATCACAGTGGCCTCCATCATTCTTAAATAGAAGATGTTTGCAACCACCAAGACTCTTCATAGAGCTGGCCGACCGGCCAAACTGAGCAATTAGGGGAGAAGTGCCTTGGTCAGGGAGGTGACCAAGAACGCAATGGTCACTCTGACAGAGCTTCAGAGTTCATCTGTGGTGATAGGCGAACCTTCCAGAAGGACAACCATCTCTGCAGCATTCCACCAATAAGGCCTTTACAGTAGAGAGCCAGATAGAAGCCACTCCTCAGTAAAAGGCACATGACAGCCCGCTTTGAGTTTGCCAAAAGATACTTAAAGGGACTCTTAGACCATGAGAAACAATATTCTCTGGTCTGATGAAAGAAAGATTGAACTCTTTGGTCTGAATGCCAAGCATCACGTCTGGAGGAGACCTGGCACCATCCCTATGGTGAAGCATGGTGGTGGCAACATCATGCGGTGTGGATTTTTTTTCAGCGGCTGGGACTGGGAGACTAGTCAGGATCAAGGGAAAGATTTACAGAGAAAAGTACAGCGAGATCCTTGATGAAAACCTGCTCCAGAGCGCTCAGGACCTCAGACCACTGCTACTTTATGTTGTTATCGTCTATGCATAGTCACTTTAATAACTCTACCTACATGTACATATTACCTCAACTAACCGGTGCCCCCGCACATTTAATCTGTACCGGTACCCCCCTGTATATAGTCTCGCTATTGTTATTTTACTGCTGCTCTTTAATTACTTGTTACTTTCATTTCTTATTCTTATCCATATTTTTTTAAACTGCATTGTTGGTTAGGGGCTCATAATTAAGCATTTCACTATAAGGTCTACCTACACCTGTTGTATTCTGCGCATGTGACCGATAAAATTTGATTTGAAGGTTCACCTTCCAACAGGACAACGACCCTAAGCACACAGCCAAGAGAACGCAGGAGTGGCTTTGGGACAATTCTCTGAATGTTCTTGAAAAAACTATTTTATCAATTATAGAATAAGGCTGTAATGTAACAAAATTTGGAAAAAGTCAAGGGGTCTGAATACTTTCCCAAATGCAGTGTATTTTTCATTTGTTAAAGATTTCCACCAGCATAATACCAGAGCCATAGACTCTAATATTCACTGTTTTAAATATAAAAGTCTATCTGGTAAGAACACATTTATTTTTATATACCAATGTTGTTGAGTGGTACAAACTACCACAGCAAGTCAAAGCCATACCAACCATAACCTCTTTTTTAAAAGAATGTCAGAAGCTTGCTAATGTGAACAGTTTTTGTCTGTATCTCTGTTATGTGTTTGTATATGTAATTGTATATGTATTTTCAACCTGGTCTCAGAGCATTTCGTATTATTCTGTACGTAAATCCGAGACATTCCATTTAGTATGTATGATATGTTGTTTCATTTGGTATGCATTCATTTGTGGATGTCCATCACCCATTTCGTATGATATGTTACGAATTACAATTAATATTATATGTTACGAATTTGCAAAAAGTACAATATGTTACAAAATATATATATTTTTTACAATATGTCATAAAAATATTTTTTTAGGTTTTTGAGGGGGGTGCATTTTTGTTATGATACCTTGAGTTGGACCAGCCCTCCCCAAATAATTTCAAACTGTCCCTAAACAACCCCGTTTTGACCAGCTAAGAGTGTATCTAAACCCCTTCTCCATCTAATGAATAGCATGAAAGAGAGATGGAAATAAAAAATATCAGAACGGCTTCTGTCCTCAGGGCTATTGCAGATCCAAGTCCATTCCTTGGGCTCTCGCCCAATGGGATCACTCTAAGCAATACATCAACAAAATGGATGGGGGGCATGGAGATTCAAACCGAGCGTGCTGGGCACAGTCATTGTAGACATCATTGGGCCCAGGCTGAGTAAAGGGTTGTAGCCCTTCTCCTGCCCCCATCTAATAGGCAGTGCTGCCTGGGTGACAGGAGCCCATAAATAACTAAGCTGGTGTGCCAAAGGAACGCACTCACCCGGACATGGACACGCATCAGCACAGCAGACTGCTATGGCAACCGCAGGATCCATGGTTTAGCATGGACCATCTGGGTGCTCATACAAATCAATTCACGAGATGTCGAGCAATTTTGTGTCACACCGAAATACATTCAACAAAGATGGCAGCATCCTTGATAAGTATGTTTTGACTGCAGTGAAGCATCAAACATGCTCTTTAGTCATTCATACTTAGAACGGCGGCGTGGACGCTGACAATAGAAGACTTTGAACAGCTGACATGGAAAAAAGAGAATTCAACACTTCGCTATTAGTAAATCATTTATTTTCCTCCATGTTATATCATACTGCTCTTAGTCTTATTTAGCTTGAAACCAGGGTAATGTTAATCATCAAAATTCATTTTTTTGCAGAAATTCCTTCTTGAACATGAACTTTCATGTGCGTTAATAACAAACGTGTATGCAATCTGTAAATACAAATACAATTGTTAAATTACTAGCCTATTTGGTTTAGCCACAGAAAAAGATAGGAATCTTCCCGCTAGCCATGATTGGCTGAGATAATGAATGGGCTGGACATGACGAGAGATGAGTTGGTCTGCCATGTAGCATGCTTCTGTCTATGACTTGAGCTGCTCAGTGTGTGCAGATAATCCTTGCTTCCTCAGCTTTTTGGAAAGATATAGCCATGGAGAACTGCAAAAGTGTTGCTACTGAACTCAACAACATTGCTGCCCTGAGTTTAGCAGGCTCTATCGACAAAGATCAATGGGAACCCATCCACTTAGCTAGGTGTGGCTGGGGGATGGTTATAGCCTCTCTTTCACATGACCCATCAGTGTGTCTGGGTAAGCCTCATCTATGAATGACCAAATACTTTTTATCTGGAATATTTTTTTCAGCATCAGCAGAACACGCTTGACTCTCCTCCACCAGACATAAGGAGAATGGTCTAATTCCTCCCATTAAAGAGAGAGCCGACCCAACTAAGCACAGGTTACACCTGACGCATGAGGATTTGCAGCGAGTTGTGAACTTCATCAACAACTACACTGCATTCTGAAAGTATTCAGACCCCTTCCCTTTTTTCACATTTTGTTACGTTACAGCTGTATTCTAAAATGTATTAAATTATGTATTTTTCTCACCAATCTACACACAATACCCCATAATGACAAAGCAAAAACAGATTTTTTGACATTTTTGCAAATTTATTACAAATTAAAAACAGAAATACCTTATTTCCATAAGTATTCAGACCCTTTGCAATGAGACTCCTGTTTCCATTAATTATCCTTGAGATGTTTCTACAACTTGATTGGAGTCCACCTGTGGTAAATTTAATTGATTGGACATGATTTGGAAAGGCACACACCTGTCTAGATAAGGTCCCACAGTCCCAAAAACCAAGCAATCAGGGAGAAGGAATTGTCCATAGAGCTCCGAGACAAGATTGTGTCGAGGCACAGATCTGATCTTAAATGGAAGAAGTTTTGAACCACCTTCCACTCCTCCGTAAAAGGCACATGACAGGCCATTTGGAGTTTCCCAAAAGGCACCTAAAGGACTCTCAGACCATGAGAAACAATATTCTCTGGTCTGATGAAACCAATATTGAACTCTTTGGCCTGAATGCCAAGCGTCACGTCTGGAGGAAACCAGGCACCGCTCATCACCTGGCCGATACCGTCCCTACAGTCAAGCATGGTGGTGACAGCATCATGTTGTGGGGATATTTTTCAGCGGTAGGGACTGGGAGACTAGTCAGGAATGAGGGAAAGATGAACGGAGCAAAGTACAGAGTTCCTTGATGAAAACCTGCTCCAGAACGCTCAGGACCTCAAACTGGGGCGAAGGTTCACCTTCCAACAGAAAACGACCCTAAGTACACAACCAAGACAAGGCAGGAGTGGCTTCAATTTTAGAATAAGGCTATAACGTAACAAAATGTGGAAAAGGTGAAGGGGTCTGAATACTCTCCGAATGCACTGTATGCAGAGGCTAATGAAATGATATTAATAGAACACCACCCAGGACACAAACACTTTGGTGGAAAGCTGCTGCCATCTCATGTGACAAAAGCAGTGGTGTGGCATCGCTAAAAGTATGTTGTTGACTTGGTATGTCAACAGCACACTTTTGATCATTTCCTTTACCATGACATGATTGGCACTACTTTTTATTGATCTTACATTCTTTGTGTATTTTCCAGAGCAACGTGCAGTTGGGCTGTCTTCCATTAGGAATATGTGGAGAAAATTGCTGCAACACATCTCAAGCACTTAGCCCAGGACAAACCTGTGCTGGCAGTGCCAGAGGAACAACTATCAGGTCTTCAGATATGCCAGTCTGCCAGCAGCTGTTAAATCAGCCAAGCTGAAGAAGCAAGAGCATCATCTCCTGCTTGTTCAGAGTGAGCGGTCTGTCTACCAGAAGATGGTTGCTGACTGCAAGACCACCTGTCAAGACCTGCAGTTGTCTCTGGGGGCCCCTACTGAGCCAGCAAGCAAAGATATCAAATCAAATGTTATTTGTCACATGTGCCAAATACAGATGTAGATCTTACTGTGAAATGCTTACTTACAAGCCCTTAACCAACAATGCAGTTGAAGAAATATATTTACAAAATAAAAAATAAACATAATAAAATTACATAACAATAACGAGGCTATATACAGGGGGTACCGGTACCGAGTCAATGTGCGGGGGGTACAGGTTAGTTGAGGCAATTTGTACATGTAGGTAGTAGTAAAGTGACTATGCATAGATAATTAACATCAAAGAGCAGCAGTGGGGGGTCAATGTAAATAGTACAGGTGGCCATTTGATTAATTGTTCAGCAGTCTCATGGCTTGGGGTAGAAGCTGTTAAGGAGCCTTTTGGACCTAGACTTCGCGCTCTGTTACCGCTTGCCGTGTGGTAGCAGATAGAAGAGTCTATGACTTGGGTGACTGGAGTCTTTGACAATTTTTTGGGCCTTCTTTTGAAACTGCCTGGTATAGAGGTCCTGGATGGCAGGAAGCTTGGCCCCAATGATGTATTGGGTCGTACGCAGTACCCTCTGTAGCACCTTATGGTCGGATGCTCTCGATGATGCAGCTGTATAACTTTTTGAGGATCTGGGGACCCATGCCAAACCTCCTGAGGGAGAAAAGGTGTTGTCTTGCTTCTCCTTTGTCTTGATCACATTGAGGGAGAGGTGGTTGTCCTGGCAACATACTGCCAGTTCTCTGACCTCCTCCCTATAAGCTGTCTCATCGTTGTCGATGATCAGACCTACCACTGTTGTGTCGTCAGAAAACTTAATGATGGTGTTGGAGTCGTGCGTTGCCGCGCAGTCGTAGTGAGTACAGGAGGGGACAAAGCACGCACCCCTGAGGGGCCCCTGTGTTGAGGATCAGCGTGGCAGATGTTGTTGCCCACCCTTACCACCTGGGGGCGGCCCATCAGGAAGTCCAGGAACCAGTTGCAGAGGGAGGTGTTTAGTCCCAGGGTACTTAGCTAGTGATGAACTTTGTGGGCACTATGGTGTTGAACACTGAGCTGTAGTCAATGAACAACATTCTCACATAGGTGTTCCTTTTGTCCAGGTGGGAAAGGGCAGTGTGGAGTGCGATTGAGATTGCGTCATCTGTGGATTTGTTGGGGCGGTATGCAAATTGGAGTGGGTCTAGGGTTTCCGGTATGATGGTGTTGATGTGAGCAATGACCAGCCTTTCAAAGCACGTCATGGATACCGATGTGAGTGTTACGGGCGGTACTCATTTAGGAAGGTTACCTTCGCATTCTTGGGCACAGGGACTATGGTGGTCTACTTGAAACATGTAGGTATTACAGAGTCGGTCAGGGAGAGGTTTAAAATGTCAGTGAAGACACCTGCCAGTTGGTCATCGCATACTCTGTGTACACGCTCTGGTAATCAGTCTGGCCCCATGGCCTTGTGAACGTTGACCTATTTAAAGGTCTTAATCACATCTGCTATGGAGAGCATGATCACACAGTCGCCCGGAACAGCTGGTGCTCTCCTGCATGCTTCAGTGTTGCTTGCCTTGAAGCAAGTATAAAAGGCATTTAGCTCTTCTGGTAGGCTTGCATCACTGGGCAGCTCGTGGATGGGTTTCCCTTTGCAGTCTGTAATAGTTTGCAAGCCCTGCGAGTGGCGCAGCGGTCTAAGACACTGCATCTCAGTGCGAGAGGCATCACTACAGACACTCTGGTTTGAATCCAGGCTGTATCACAACCGGCTGTGAATGGGAGTCCCATAGGGCTGCGCACAATTGGCCCAGCATCGTCTGGGTTTGGCCGGTGTAGGCCGTCATTGTAAATAAGAATTTGTTCTTAACTGACTTGCCTAGTTAAATAAAGGTTAAATGTAAAAAATATATATATATGTAAATTGACGAGCGTCAGAGCTGGTGTAGTAGTATTCAATCTTAGTCCTGTATTGACGCATTGCCTGTTTGATGGTTTGTCTGAGGGCATAGAGGGATTTCTTATAAGCTTCCATATTAGTGTCCCTCTCCTTGAAAGCAGCAGCTCTAGCCTTTAGCTCAGTGTGGATGTTGCCTGTAATCCATGGCTTCTGGTTGGGATATGTACGTACAGGTCACTGTGGGGACGACGTCGTTGATGCACTTATTGATGAAGCCGGTGACTGAAATGGTATACTCCTCAATGCCATTGGATGAATCACGGAACATATTTCAGTCTGTGCTAGCAAAACAGTCCTGTAGCGTAGCATGCATCAGGATGCATTACTGCTTTGATTTTGCTCAACAGCTAAGCAACATTTCCTCCTTCATAAATGGGAAGCAGGCATGCATCTTGCACTGACCTGTGTAAAGACAGACTGACAGGGATTTAACAATTAATTTTCATTTATCTTATGTTCTTTCTTGTTGTTTGCAGGGGTAAGCGTGCCTTTCTCATTGTGGAGAAACTCTTTATAGATGGACAGCTATTCCGAGACAGCTCCATAACACCATGGCTGTACTAAATTCTACAGGGACTTCAGGTTATGAAAAAAAGAAAGTATGGGAACTGTAAAAATATCTGAACACTATGTATTGGATATGAACACACATGTACTCAATTACATGCTCGCTTACACATACGGACTTATACATACACACTTGATCTCGCTCTCTTCTCTCCCTCTCTCGTCGAGAACTGTCCTATAATTTCATTTGTTTGTCTATCTTTTCTGTCTTTGTTTACATGTTTATATAAGTTTACAACAAGCAAGGGGAAGATATCAGAATAGGGGCATTGGGGAATAATAACACATTGTACGGGATACATTTGTACTGTAGTGAAGCCGTCTATATAGTAATGCAAGGTCTCTTTCATGATCATGTGAAACGCCAATTGCTATGGAAATGCTGGAATGTGTTTTCAATGATGTTAAAGGTAATTGTTATGCAACGATGGTGATATATGAATTACAATTATCATCATGAATATTAAGGCTATACGCACTACATGTTACACACAGACACTCAACCATGCAAATTGGCAGGGTTATTATTTGTTTGGACATCACACATTAGTCTTACTCTTATACAGACATTGTACACACCCTCACTAAATTACATCCAATATCATACACATCAACCTACTCAGATTTACTACACACATAATATCTTGTCTCAATTTTCTAACATCTGTGGCATTGGCTCACAGGCAACGGAATAAAACAAATATTGCTAGAACCTACTGTTACGCGGAGCAACACAGGGGAACCCAAGAGCAGACTCAGATGAGGAAACAGGGATGAATGAACAAATATTTATTGTTACACAGGGAGATATGGAGTGCAGATCCGGGGAAGCTTGGATGAGTTGCAGAAAAAACAGATGTGGAGACTGAGGTTGGAGTTGGCTGAGTAGAACAGGGTAAACAGGTCCTGCGGGGAATCCAAGGTAGTGGTGGTAAGTAAAATTCAGAGCAAGGTAGTTGGGTGGTGAGATGTGGAACAGGAGACAGGAGCCAGAGCGGTAAACTGCAATGAGAGGATAAACGGTGTCAGGCAGGGAAAGCCACAGCAGAGTAACAGGATCTTGAATAATCATAAATGGCTAGAATCATGAACTGACTGAACAGAGATTACGATCTGGCAGAGTGGAAGTGGCACGACTGAGTATTTGTAGAGGTCTTGATTATGGAACGAGTTGCAGCTGGTAGGGATCTGCTCTGACTCCAGCACCCCTGTCTCCAAACACAATCACAGAGAGGGAGAGAGTGTACAGGTACAGGGGGAGTAACTGCAGGTCAAGAAGACACCGAATGAATACCAGAGGGCGTAGCAGTTGCAGATGTGACAGTACCCCCCCTCTACATACGCCACATTGCGCATTTCCCGGCTTGTCTGGGTGTGAGGTTTGAAAATCCTGTAAGATGGAGGGATCCTACTTCTTGAATTCTAAATATCAGACATTAGAAAGCTCTAATTTTGACCGTCATAATACGTCTGATGGCAGTAACTTTACAAGCACTAATTATGGTCAATTAAGACTGAGAATAGTATCTAGTTAGGGTAAGGGGTGAAATAAGTATAGCCAGTTATAATTGTAACGGTTTAGTAGATTATAAAAAAAGAAGATCAGTCTTTACATGGCTAAAAGGAATATAACATATACTGTTTACAGGAAACTCACTCTACATCCTTAGATGAAGTTACGTGGAAAAGGGAATGAGGTGGTGAAATCGTTTTCTGTCATGGACAAAGGAACTCAAAAGGTGTGATGAAATTAAGTTACAAAACTTTAGATCTGAATGTGCAAATAGTCAGGAATGATTCGCAAGGAAGGTGGATCTTTTTGAATATGAAAGTGGACTAAAAAGAGATTTGGCTAATTAATCTATATGGTCCAAATCACGATGATCCATACTTCTTCGAAAATATTTATACAAATGTATTGAACTTACAGGCAACACATGGTCAAATCATTGTGGTGGGAGACAAAAACACAGTGTTAAGTACCTCAATGGACCGTAAAGGAAATCACTCTACAAACTATTGTCACCGTGCTCTTAAGGAAATTACAAATATTATGGACACATTAGAAATAGTGGATATTTAGAGACTAAAAAACACCGACCTAGTGAGATATACATGGAGGAAACTTAATCAAGCTATTCGTCTTGACTACTTTTTCTCTTTCACTCTTACGTCAAAGGTTAAAAAAGTTTTAATAGGAGAAAGAATGCGATCGGATCATCATCTAATTGGCCAAATATCTCTTATAGAATTTCCACGTGGATGGGGATATTGGAAATTTAATCAAAGTTTACTGGAGGACAACTTATTTTTAACTAAGACAAAATAATTTATAACTGAATTTTTCCAGTATAATATAGATTCAGCAAATCCCCTTATTGTTTGGGATACATTTAAGTGTACCTTCAGAGGTCATTCTATTCAATATTCATCAATAATAAAAAGCAGTTTCTGTCTAAAGATACAAGACTAACAAGGGAAATACATGAACTAATAGTACAGGTAGATAGCAATAAAAACGATACTACAGAGATACAAAATAAGTTAGAGGAAAAACAAAAAGAACTTGAGGAACTTATTCAAGAATGATCTAATGTAATCTATTACAAAAATAACTAGATGGACTTATTCAAGAATGATCTAATGTAATCAATTACAGAAATAAAGCAAACTAGATGGAATATGGAGAAAAATGATAAATTCTTCCTGAATCTCCAACACAGGAACGCTAATGTAACGGCACTCCTCTGATTGGGAACCATACTCAGCCAACAACACAAAGAAATAGAAAACATAGATTCTCCCACCCGAGTCACACCCTGACCTAACAAAACATAGAGAATAAATAAGGATCTCTAAGGTCAGGGCGTGACAGCTAACAAAAATTATTTGCAGAAACGTGTTACTGAAGGCAGAGTCATCTATGATTCTCCAAATTATATCTTAAAAGAGGAGGATAAATATTTTAAGCAGTTGATCTCTTTTCCGTCTCATCCTCTCCCACTGAATGAAGATTACGGTAAGGAATTCTTTCCAAATAATAAAAAAATTGAAAATTAACAAAATGTACAGAAAGATAAGTGTGAAGACCAAATTACAGAGAAAGAACTTTTTGAGGCTATTAAATCCTTTCAGTCTGGAAAAACCCCAGGGCTTGATGGCATACCGGTAGAGGTATATCAAGTGTCACATTCCTGACCTGTTTTCTGTTGTTTTTGTATGTGTTTAGTTGGTCAGGGCGTGAGTTGGGGTGGGCATTCTATGTTATGTTTCTATGTTTAGGTTCATTGGTATTAGCCTTATATGGTTCTCAATCAGGGACAGGTGTTTGACGTTTCCTCTGATTGAGAACCATATAAAGGTAGGCTGTTCACACTGTTTGTTTGTGGGTGATTGTCTTCCGTGTCTGTATGTATGTTCGTACCACACGGGACTGTAGCGTTTGTTTGTAGTCTGTACCTGTTCGTGCGTTCTTCGTGTATTTGTAAGTTCTCAAGTTTAGGTCAGTCTACGTCGTTTATTTGTTTTGAAGTTTATTCAAGTGTTCTTCGTGTTTCGTCGTTCTATTAATACATTTCATTATGTATTCAAAACCCGCTGCATTTTGGTCTGATCCCTACTCCTCCTCTTCAGACGAAGAGGAGGAGAGAACCCGTTACAGAATCACCCACCAAACCAGGACCAAGCAGCGGCAGCAGGAGAGGCTGCACTATTTGGAGAAATGGACATGGGAGGACGACCTAGAAGGCAAAGGACCCTGGGCACAGCCAGGAGAATATCGCCGCCCCAAAGAGGAGCTGGAGGCAGCTAAAGCTGAGAGGCGGCGATATGAGGAGGCAGCACGGAAACGAGGCTGGAAGCCCGTGAGTCAAACCCAAACATTTCTTGGGGGGGGGGGGGGGGGGGGGGCTCTCGGGGAGTGTAGTTGGGTCAGTCAGGAGACGTGAGCCAACTCCTCCTGCTTACCGTAAGGAGCCGGTGAGGGCGGTATTGGAGGTGAGTGACGCAGAGACAGTGAAGGAGTTAATGGGGAAATTGGAGGAGAGAGTTATGAGGGATGTACTGGTTTGGTGCATGAGGCACGGCATCCGTCCGACTGAACGTGTTGGTGAGTTAATGTCACCGGGAACAGCTCTCCATACTCGTCCTGAGGTGCGTGCTAGCCGTCTGGTTAAGACAGTGCCTACACCACGCACCAAGCCTCCTGTGCGTCTCCAGAGTCCTGTGCGTCCTGTTACTGCTCCCCGCACTAGCCCTGAGATACGTGTCCCCAGCCCAATACCACCAGTGCTGGCACCACGCACCAAGCCTCCTGTGCGTCTCCAGAGCCCTGTTCCTCCTCCATGCACTCTCCCTGTGGTGCGTGTCTCCAGCCCAGTACCACCAGTGCTAGCACCACGCACCAAGCCTCCTGTGCGTCTCCAGAGCCCTGTACGCACTGTTCCATCTCCCCGCACTCGCCCTGAGGTGCGTGCCATCAGTCCGGTACCACCAGTTCTGGCACCACGTACCAGGCCTATAGTGCGCTTTGAGAAACCAGTGTGCCCTGTTCCTGCTCCACGCACTAGCCCTGTGGTGCGTGTCTCCAGCCCATTACCACCAGTGCCTACATCACGCACCAGGCCTACAGTGTGCCTCAGCCGGCCAGAGTCTGCCGTCTGCCCAACGGCGCCTGAACTGCCCGTCTGCCCAACGGCGCCTGAACTGCCCGTCTGCCCAACGGCGCCTGAACTGCCCGTCTGCCAAACGGCGCCTGAACTGCCCGTCTACCCAACGGCGCCTGAACTGCCCGTCTGCCCAACGGCGCCTGAACTGCCCGTCTGCCCAACGGCGCCTGAACTGCCCGTCTGCCCAACGGCGCCTGAACTGCCCGTCTGCCCAACGGCGTCTGAACTGCCCGTCTGCCCAACGGCGCTTGAACTGCCCGTCTGCCCAACGGCGCCTGAACTGCCCGTCTGCCCAACGTCGTCAAAGCCGCCCGTCTGTACTGAGCCTGCAAAGCCGTCCGTCTGTACTGAGCCTTCAAAGCCGCCCGTCTGTCATGAGTCTTCAGAGCCATCTGCCAGACAGGAGCCGCTAGAGCCGTCCGCCAGACAGGAGCCGCTAGAGCCGTCCGCCAGACAGGAGCAGCCAGAGCCTTCCGCCAGACAGGAGCAGCCAGAGCCTTCTGCCAGACAGGAGCAGCCAGAGCCTTCCGCCAGACTGGAGCAGCCAGAGCCTTCCGCCAGACTGGAGCAGCAAGAGCCTTCCGCCAGACAAGAGCAGCCAGAGCCTTCCGCCAGACAGGAGCAGCCAGAGCCTTCCGCCAGACAGGAGCAGCCAGAGCCTTCCGCCAGACAGGAGCAGCCAGAGCCTTCCGTCAGACAGGAACAGCCAGAGCCTTCAGCCAGACAGGAACAGCCAGAGCCTTCAGCCAGCCATGAGCAGCAAGAGCCGCCAGCCAGCCATGAGCAGCAAGAGCCGCCAGCCAGCCATGAGCAGCAAGAGTCGTCAGCCAGCCATGAGCAGCAAGAGTCGTCAGCCAGCCATGAGCAGCAAGAGTCGTCAGCCAGCCATGAGCAGCAAGAGCCGTCAGCCAGCCAGGATCCGCCAGAGCCGTCAGCCAGCCAGGATCCGCCAGAGCCGTCAGCCAGCCAGGATCTGCCAGAGCCGCCAGCCAGCCAGGATCCGCCAGAGCCGCCAGCCAGCCAGGATCCGCCAGAGCCGCCAGCCAGCCAGGATCCGCCAGAGCCGCCAGCCAGCCAGGATCCGCCAGAGCCAGCCTGCCAGGATCCGCCAGAGCCAGCCTGCCAGGATCCGCCAGAGCCAGGATCCGCCAGAGCCAGCCAGCCAGGATCCGCCAGAGCCAGCCAGCCAGGATCCGCCAGAGCCAGCCAGCCAGGATCTGCCAGAGCCAGCCAGCCAGGCTCCGCCAGCCAGCCATGATCCGCCAGCCAGTCCGGTGCTGCCCTTCAGTCATGAGCTGTCCTCCAGTCATGAGCTGTCCTCCAGTCATGAGCTGCCCTCCAGTCATGAGCTGCCCTTCAGTCATGAGCTGCCCTTCAGTCATGAGCTGCCCTGAGCTACCTCTCTGTCCTGAGCTACCTATCTGTCCTGAGTTGTCTATATTTAGGAGGGGCCTTGGTGAAGGTTCATGGACCATGGTCGGGGGCGAGGGTCGCCACTCAAGGGACGCTAAGGAGGGGGACAAAGACAATGGTGGAGTGGTGTCCTCGTCCTGCGCCGGAGCCGCCACCGTGGACAGATGCCCACCCAGACCCTCCCCTTGAGTTTTAGGGGTGCGCCCGGAGTTCGCACCTTGAGGGGGGGGGTTCTGTCACGTTCCTGACCTGTTTTCTGTTGTTTTTGTATGTGTTTAGTTGGTCAGGGCGTGAGTTGGGGTGGGCATTCTATGTTATGTGTTTCTATGTTTAGGTTCATTGGTATTAGCCTTATATGGTTCTCAATCAGGGACAGGTGTTTGACGTTTCCTCTGATTGAGAACCATATAAAGGTAGGCTGTTCACACTGTTTGTTTGTGGGTGATTGTCTTCCGTGTCTGTATGTATGTTCGTACCACACGGGACTGTAGCGTTTGTTTGTAGTCTGTACCTGTTCGTGCGTTCTTCGTGTATTTGTAAGTTCTCAAGTTTAGGTCAGTCTACGTCGTTTATTTGTTTTGAAGTTTATTCAAGTGTTCTTCGTGTTTCGTCGTTCTATTAATACATTTCATTATGTATTCAAAACCCGCTGCATTTTGGTCTGATCCCTACTCCTCCTCTTCAGACGAAGAGGAGGAGAGAACCCGTTACATCAAGCCTTTTTTGATATACTAAAAGCGCCATTGTTAGATTGTTTTAACTACTCCTATAGAAATGGCACGCTGTCAGGTACTCAGCAAGAAGGTCTGATTTCACTATTATTAAAACAAGACCCAGATGGCAAATATAAAGACCCAGTCTATCTAAAAAACTGGAGGCCCCTTACACTTCAATGTTATGATGCAAAAATACTAGCGAAATGCATAGCACTCATAATTAAAAAGGTTTTACCAGGTATTGTTCATCCTGATCAGACAGGTTTTTTACATGGACGATACATTGGAGATAATATACGACAACTACTAGAAATAATACAAAATCATGAAACATCTAAGAAGCCAAGCCTGGTATTTATAGCGGATTTTGAAAAGGCATTTGATAAAGACTGAATTTTATTTATAAATGCCTGGATTTTTTCAATTTCGGTGATTCTCTTATAAAATGGGTAAAAGTAATGTATAGCAACCCCAGGTGAAAAAGAGTAATTAACAGCTACTTCTCAGTGTCACACACTGATCTGTTCCACCGGTCTGTGCTGGTCTCCACTCCCCTTCAGGTGTCACCCATCTTCCCCATTATCCCATGTGTATTTATACCTGTGTTTTGTCTGATGCCAGTTCGTCAGGTTTATTCAAGCCTACCAGCATTTTGTCTCAGCTCCTGTTTTTCCCTAGTCTCTTTTTTTCTCATCCTCTTGATTTTTGACATTTGCCTGTCCTGACCCTGTACCCGCCCACCTGACCACTGCCTGTCTCTGACTCTGGGCCTGCCTGCCGTCTTATACCTTTGCTCCAACTCTGGATTTTCAACCTCTGCCTGACCTGACCCTGAGCCTGCCTACAGTTCTGTACCTTGGCCTCTGCTCTGGATTATCGACCCGTCTGCCTGGACCTGTCGTTTGCCTGCCCCTGTGGTTACAATAAACATTGTTACTTCACTCAGTCTGCATTTGGGTCTTACCTTGATTCCTGATACTCCTGAGAGTTTTGAATTGTCAATAGGAGTTAAACAAGGGTGTCCGCTGTCACTATATCTATTTGTTATGGCCATCGACATGCTAGCTATTAAAATCAGATCCAATAACAACATTAGAGGATTAGAAATCCAAGGCTTAAAAACAAAGGTGTCCATATATGCCGATGACTCAAGTTTTATGTTAAGTCCGCAAGCTAGAAACCTGCAATATCTCATTGAAGATTTAGATAACTTTTCTGGACTAAAACCTAATTATGATGTGTACAATATTAGGTATTGGATCTTTTAAAAAATACAACTTACATTACACTGCAGTTTACCTATAAAATGGGCTGACAGTGAAATAGACAGTTTGTATTCAATTCACAAAATACAGTTGAAGTCGGAAGTTTACATACACTTAGGTTGGAGTCATTAACTTGTTTAGCAACCACTCCACAAATGTCTTAACAAACTATAGTTTTGACAAGTCGGTTAGGACATCTACTTTGTGCATGACACAAGTAATTTTTCCAACTGTTTACAGACTATTTCACTTATAATTCACTGTATCACAATTCCAGTGGGTCAGAAGTTGACTGTGCCTTTATACAGCTTGGAAAATTCCAGAAAATTATGTCATGGCTTTAGAAGCTTCTGATAGGCTAATTGACATCCTTTGAGTCAATTGGAGGTGTACCTGTGGATGTATTTCAAGGCCTACCTTCAAACTCAGTGCCTCTTTGCTTGACATCATGGGAAAATCAAAAGAAATCAGCCAAGACCTCAGAAAAACAATTGTAGACCTCCAAGTCTGGTTCATCCTTGGGAGCAATTTCCAAACGCCTGAAGGTACCACGTTCAACTGTATGAACAATAGTATGCAAATATAAACACCATGGGACCACGCAGCCGTCATATCGCTCAGGAAGGAGACGCGTTCGGTCTCCTAGAGATGAACGTACTTTGGTGTGAAAATTGCAAATCAATCCTAGAACAACAGCAAAGGACCTTGTGAAGATGCTGGAGGAAACAGGTACAAAAGTATCTATATCCACAGTAAAACGAGTCCTATATCGACATAACCTGAAAGGCCGCTCAGCAAGGAAGAAGCCACTGCTCCAAAACCGCCATAAAAAAGCCAGACTACGGTTTGCAACTGCACATGGGGACAAAGATCGTACTTTTTGGAGAAATGTCCTCTGGTCTGATGAAACAAAAATCGAACGGTTTGACCATACTGACCATTGTTATGTTTGGAGGAAAAAGGGGGAGGCTTGCAAGCTGAAGAACACCATCCCAACCGTGAAGAACAGGAGTGGCAGCATCATGTTGTGGGGATGCTTTGCTGCAGGAGGGACTGGTGCGCTTCACAAAATAGATGGCATCATGAGGTGAAGAGGCCAACATCCCGGAGTCGCCTCTTCACTGTTGACACTGAGACTGGTGTTTTGCGGGTACTATTTAATGAAGTTGCCAGTTGAGGACTTGTGAGGCGTCTGTTTCTCAAACTAGACACTCATGTATTTGTCCTCTTGCTCAGTTGTGCACTGGGGCCTCACACTCCTCTTTCTATTCTGGTTAGAGCTAGCTTGCGCTGTTCTGTGAAGGGAGTAGTACACAGCGTTGTACGAGATCATCACTTTCTTGGAAATTTCTCACATGTTCATTTCTCAGAACAAGAATAGACTGACGAGTTTCAGAAAGGTCTTTTTTTCTGGACAGTTTGAACCTGTAATTGAACCCACAAATGCGGATGCTTCAGATACTCAACTAGTCTAAAGAAGGCCAGTTTTATTGCTTCTTTAATCAGAACAACAGTTTTCAGCAGTGCTAACATAATTGCAAAAGGGTTTTCTAATGATCAATTAGCCTTTTAAAGTTATAAACTTGGATTAGAGAACACAACTTGACATTGGAACATAGGAGTGATGGTTGCTGATAATGGGCCTCTGTACGCCTATGTAGATATTCCATAAAAAAATCTGCCGTTTCCAGCTACAATAGTCATTTACAACATTAACAATGTCTACACTGTATTTATGATCAATTTGATGTTATTTTAATGGACAAAAAAATTGCTTTTCTTTCAAAAACATTTCTAAGTGACCCCAAACTTTTGAACAGTAGTGTATGTTGCGTAGGAATATGAAGAGGGTGGCCAGCAGAGATAGGTGGGATGGGCTGAGGGAA
The DNA here is from genome assembly GCF_016432855.1 of Salvelinus namaycush. NCBI lineage: Eukaryota > Metazoa > Chordata > Actinopteri > Salmoniformes > Salmonidae > Salvelinus > Salvelinus namaycush. The sequence goes on along the minus strand of NC_052326.1, from coordinate 18,197,445 downwards.
GCTGAGGGTTGGGATGAGGAATAGGAGACAAGTGGGAGTGGAGTTGCTGGGCGGGAGATTGACCGTCATTCTAAGTATAAAAAATAAAGTCAAAATTAAACATAATAAAAAGTATGTTTGAATGACACTGAGGGGCAATGTTTTTACAGGTAATGCCAGTTTACCTGATGCTGATGTCGCACAGGTGTTTGTACACATGCATATACACACACTCTCGTTCAAATACACACAAACACACGAAAATAGTGCCAGACATGCACTCAAACATATGCAGTTGGCCTTGCTGTTATGATTTTAGTTGTCCCTGAGGTCTTTTGTTTTTTGCATTGTTGTTTTGTTTTCCTTTTTCTTTTTCTTTTTTCTCTTTAGTTAATTGTCTTGGTTGTTGGTGCATTGGGGGGGTTCTTGGGGGTGGGGAATGGAATTAATTATTTTTTCTTGGGGTGGACTGTGGGAGGTGTCTCGGATAGTTGAGGGGCAGCTATTGGGGAACTGTGGGGGGGATCTTAGAGGGTTCAGGTCCCCATTTTTGGCCTTGTAGGAGATCTGTCGACATGCCCTTGAGCAGGGCATTGACCCTGGATACTTCTGTGTGTCACTCTGAATGGGAGTCTGTTGGATGACTGGTGTGATGTAGTTTTTGAGCGGCTTCACTGCAAGTATATTGTATGTTTTGGATTAAATAAATAAAAATGTTAAGTGCACTATCCTTCTGACCATATGTAACCAGGACCCATCTACGTTTTCACTCCAGTCCTCACAAGTATGGTTGTTTGATCTCTGCTGTGAAGGAATACCACAACAAGTCAACTATTTGATTGATGAAGGCATGTCATTCAGCAAAGGCAGCAGTCATCCACTACATGCACCATTTCTTTACCATCTACGGAGTTGGGGAAACAACTGTGGACCTGAATTGTGATAACTGCAGTGGCCAAAACAAGAACAAGTTTGTGCTCTGGTATTGTGCCTGGAAGACCATGCACAGGCTCCACCACAGTCGGGACCTTCACTTCCTGATCACAGGCCACACCAAGTTTGCCCCTGATTGGTGCTTCGGGCTGATCAAGCAACTCTTCAGAAAGACCAGAGGGAACAGAGATGGCTGGTGTGGTGAAGGACAGCACTGTGACAGGGGTCAGAATCCCACAGCTGGTTGGACTGGAGGATGATATGGTGGTGATGGAAAGCTATGGAGGCAATAACACCTGGCTCCGTACTTCAGGCCTCTGCCACAGATCAAGCAGTACCAGCACTTCAGGTGAATATTGCATTGTATGGGCTTATTCTTATTATCTGAACTTGGAAGGTGAATTGATGTTATGCAAGGTTGTAATGTCTTTTAAATGTTTTGTCTATTTTCCTGTTTTACAGCCTGGTGTTGTCATCGCCAAGGAGCGGACAAGTTTCAGCTGCTGCACAAAGCTGACGTCCTTCCTCTCAAAGATGGTCCGCCTGTACAAGCACCACTTGGACTGACAAGTTTTGCAACAAAGAAGGCATGGACTTCACATACCTTGCAATGGCAGGACAGAAACTGGCTCTCTGAATATAGATTCCCTATCTGCACATTCACATGACTCTATCCTCACACACACACCACACACACGTTGCTGCTACGTCTGTAGAGACCCATACACTTAGATAGACATGGATATGGGGTGGTTATAACTTCTCTTTTACATGACCCATCAAGTTAGAAAGGTCTGTCTGGGGGTGATTACGGCCATCTATTTATTTCATGAACATGTGTACATGTCTAGACTAGTGATTATAAGCTGCCTCGCGCTACAGAAACAGGAGGTAGGATCCTGCCCTATGAGCCACTCTGGGTCACACAAGCCAAGACTCGTGCAAGGCTACTTGCAAGTAATCATTTCACTTTCCATTTACACCTTCGGATGGGACCCCTGCATCTATGCAGGGGTCCCATCCGCTGCCATCGTCTCTTTCTCCAATAATGAGTCACTCATTATGAGTCTCTGGCACCACAGACATAGGCTACATGTTGACGAACCATAATAGCTTAACCAGCATGGAGAGCATCTGATGGGCAAGTTTATTAATGTTTCACATGTAATTTGTTCAAATAACTGCTACAATAAATAAAAACATTTATAAAAAACATTTCTCAGCCTTTTCCCTGTATGAATAGCCTGTTTGCCCATACAGTTGATTGATTCAATAATTTGAATAATACAATGAAAGCAAGTAACAAACATCTGAACGAGATGTAGAAATCCTGTGCATGTAACAAATAAACTTTGATTTGATATATATAATGTGTGTTTACCAGAGACAGTAATGTGAAAAACAACATGATCTGCACCAAAGTCAGATTAGGATTTAGACCAAGGACTAAATAAAGTGTATTTTACCTGGAGTTTTTCATAATTGTGGCTTCTACTTTCACCACTTTTAGATGCTCTGATGAAGGTCAACGGATCGAAAGCTCAGCTACAATCACAATGTTTAGCACATGGCACATGGTCTCACGTGAATCTCTAAAGAGATGGGTGGGGCTAAGGCTTAAGACGGTGTGAACGATGTCGAATAGTTGTGAACAAAGAAGAGATTCAGTAGGTGCACCAAAACATTCTAGGGGCATTTTCTCAAAAGTGAGGTTACAAGTTTATCTTTCAAAGCAGCATTACTTTCCCATTGTTCCTCAACTGCAGTGCATTGTATATATTTTTGAAGCTCCGAGTCAGTACTTTTATCCAATGTAAAAAACACAATTTCAAATTTTGTAACAAGACCAAAAATAAGTGGTTGGTCACATATTGCTCATTATTTTATTCTCTTTTTGGAACTGAATTGATGTATTGTGTATTGGCTTTGGGACATTTAAATGGCTTTTATGTTTTGGAGGACACACACACACACACACACACACACACACACACACACACACACACACACACACACACACACACAAACTAATGTACCCAACTCACTCTGTGGAGGAACACAGACATTTGCAAATCATCTAATGATAACTGAGTTATTTATCGTCTGTTGCCTCTATGAAGTTGCCACTGAGTTGCTCTAATCATTTTTATTGTATGAGAAATATTGGTTGGTTTACCCCTGTGCTGTGACTTGTGTTTACTTGGTGTGTCATATCCACTCTCTCCACTGGCTATCTGGCACTCGAGGCAGTCTCTTCTGCTGATGTGTGTCTGGAAGCTCTCTCCTACTCTGTTCACTGCTACCCTCCTGGCGCCCCAAACAAAAATCTTTATCTTTACCTCTCTAAAAACACCACTACAGAACTGGCACCCGGACAGGGACCTATGGAGAAAAGCACCCATGAATACACCACACACGCAAAGTTGTTGAGGCAAGTATTTTATTGGAATCCCATAATGTGTCAATGTGGACACGCCCAATGGAAATTATGACCAGAATTCTTTCATTGTGGACAGACTCGATTGTGTAATGGAGTTGGAGAGCACTGTGTCTTATCCCCAGGCTTCTGGCTCGCCTATAACCGCTCCACCATTACCTTCCCCTCAACCTCTTCCTGTTACCCTGCCCAGACAGACTGGGAGAGTTGTCTCTGAGCTCACTGGACAAATGGAACAGCAATCGAGACACACCATTAACAGTTTGAAAATGCAGGAGAATGCCGTTCGCAAACTAAGTGAAAGTGTGGAGGCCCATCAGAAAGATGTGCATCTGAGGTTGGCTCACCTTCAAATGGAGGAAAACCAACGCCAAACTGTATTTGCAAGATTCTCTGAAACATGATGTTCAATGGAAAATGCAAAGTTTCAAAACACTCAGAAACTCATCTAGGCATGACCTGTCTTGAGCAGGAACAAAACCAGAGAGCAGAGGATTCAGGCGATGTTGTGAAGAACTCTCTCACAGGGGAAATGCCAGTTATGTAACAACATATTGACACAATGTTGTAAACTGAGTATTTACCCTATTACTACACAGGTATATGAGCAAGTAAATACAAAGTGCCCCAAGATCGTACTCCTAAATGTGTGCTTTGACTATTTGGGTCAGAATTTGGGTCGTCTGCGAGCCACAGGACTAGGCTATGCTAGACCGCTAAGCTAATGTATAGGGATTTGCTCTGGGAAACTAATGCAAGGTAAACTCATCCAGGGACTGTGGTCCACCAAATCACTTCCGTTACAGGTGTAAACTTTGCACTGGAGAAAATAGGGTCAGGCAGTATGCATTATTCAAACACTTATCAAACACTTATCTCCCTCACTAGCTTTAAGCACCAGCTGTCAGAGCAGCTCACATATTACTGCACCTGTACATAGCCCATCTATAATTTAGCCCAAACAACTACCTCTCCCCCTACTGTATTTATTTATTTTGCTCCTAGGCACCCCATTATTTATATCTCTACTTTGCACATTCTTCCACTGCAAATCTACCATTCCAGTGTTTTACTTGCTATATTGTATTTACTTCGCCACCATGCCCTTTTTTTTTTGCCTTTACCTCCCTTATCTCACTTAATTTGCTCACATTGTATATAGACTTAATTTTCTACTGTATTATTGACTGTATGTTTGATTTACTCCATGTGTAACTCTGTGTTGTTGTATGTGTTGTACTGCTTTGCTTTATCTTGGCCAGGTCGCAATTGTAAATGAGAACTTGTTCTCAACTTGCCTACCTAGTTAAATAAAGGTGAAATAAAAATAAAATAAAATAATTCTGAGAGAATGGTCTCCTTATTGAATTGACATGGGATGACTGCTCTGCACTTTGCAAATGTTTACAGAGAGCTTATTGCTCAACCAGCATTATTTGAGTTGGTACCAGCATCATGAAACAGATTCAGAATGGTCTCACTCCTAATGATATCCAAATGGGGTGAAACTTAAACTGAGGTATCCAACTTTTCAAGGACTTTTATCATGTTGATGGCTCAGTATGGGAGCTGAATCAATGGCTTTTTGTTGAATTCATTATCACTGTGCTGTCAGAGTACCCCTTTAGTCACACAGAGATAAGAGACTCAGTGTGGTGTGTGTGTGAGTGCGTGCACTCGTGTGTATGTGCACATTGCACATGTATTTGGATTTTTTCTATGAGTGCGATTTGAGTTTAGCAGATGAGTTTTTGTCTCTGTGTATCATCTCGCTCTGCTAGGTGTGGGTCTATGCAGTGCTTTAGAGTTGCCTGATGATTGTGTGTCTCTCCCTACATGCTAGGTGGGGGGCTGTGCTGGGATGTGTGGACCTCACCTTCTTCCCCCTGGACAGGGAATGCAGAGCCAGCAGGGCTTCGCAAAGGTTGGGAGTTTCCGGGGCGTCTATGTAGGGGTCCCATCAGCTGCCATCGGCTCTTTCCCCAATGATGAGTCACTCATTATGAGTTTCTGGCACCAATAAGACACCACAGACATAGGCTACCTGTTGACAAACTATAATAGCTTACCCAGCATGGAGAGCGTCTAATGGGAAAGTTTATTAATGTTTCAAGTGTAATTTGTTCAAATAACTGCTACAATAAATAAAAACATTTTTTTTAAACATTTAATTGTCAGCCTTTTCCCTGTACAAATAGCCAATGTTTGCCCATACAGTTGATTGATTAAATCATTTGAATAATATAATGAAAGCGCGTAACAAACTTGCGATTGAGATGCAGAAATAGGCCTATCTAAATTATTTAACCCTATACGGAATTGGCTGAGATGGAGAGGGCTACATTGAAAAATAAATACAGTGCATTCAGAAAGTATTCAGACCACTTCACTTTTTCCTTATTTTGTTACATTACAGTCGTGGCCAAAAGTTTTGAGAATGACACAAATATTAATTTTCACATAGTCTGCTGCCTCAGTTTGTATGATGGCAATTTGCATATACTCCAGAATGTTATGAAGAGTGATCAGATGAATTGCAATTAATTGCAAAGTCCCTCTTTGTCATGCAAATGAACTGAATCCAATAAAAACATTTCCACTGCATTTCAGCCCTGCCACAAAAGGACCAGCTGACATCATGTCAGTGATTCTCTCGTTAACACAGGTCTGAGTGTTGACGAGGACAAGGCTGGAGATCACTCTGTCATGCTGATTGAGTTTGAATAACAGACTGGAAGCTTCAAAAGGAGGGTGGTGCTTGGAATCATTTGTCTTCCTCTGTCAACCACGGTTACCTGCAAGGAAACACGTGCCACCATCATTGCTTTGCACAAAAAGGGCTTTTTGCTGCCTGTAAGATTTTTGCTGCCTGCAAGGATATTGCACCTAAGATTGCACCTAAATCAACCATTTATCGGATCACCAAGAACTTCAAGGAGAGCGGTTCAATTGTTGTGAAGAAGGCTTCAGGGAACCAAAGAAAGTCCAGCAAGCGCCAGGACCGTCTCCTAAAGTTGATTCAGCTGTGGGATCGGGGCACCACCAGTACAGAGCTTGCTCAGGAATGGGAGCAGGCACGTGTGAGTGCATCTGCATGCACAGTGAGGTGAAGACTTTTGGAGGATGGCCTGGTGTCAAGAAGGGCAGCAAAGAAGCCACTTCTCTCCAGGAAAAACATCAGGGACAGACTGATATTCTGCAAAAGGTACAGGAATTGGACTGCTGAGGACTGGGGTAAAGTCATTTTCTCTGATGAATCCCCTTTCCGATTGTTTGGGGCATCCGGAAAAAAGCTTGTCCGGAGAAGACAAGGTGAGCGCTACCATCAGTCCTGTGTCATGCCAACAGTAAAGCATCCTTAGACCATTCATGTGTGGGGTTGCTTCTCAGCCAAGGGAGTGGGCTCAATCACAATTTTGCCTAAGAACACAGCCATGAATAAAGAATGGTACCAACACATTCTCAGAGAGCAACTTCTCCCAACCATCCAGGAACAGTTTGGTGATGGACAATGCCTTTTCCAGCATGATGGAGCACCTTGCCATAAGGCAAAAGTGATAACTAAGTGGCTTGGGGAACAAAACATTGATATTTTGGGTCCATGGCCAGGAAACTCCCCAGACCTTAATCCCATTGAGAACTTGTGGTCAATCCTCAAGAGGCGGGTGGACAAACAAAAACACACAAATTCTGACAAACTCCAAGCATTGATTATGCAAGAATGGGCTGCCATCAGTCAGGATGTGGCCCAGAAGTTAATTGACAGCATGCCAGGGTGGATTGCAGAGGTCTTGAAAAAGAAGGGTCAACACTGCAAATATTGACTCTCTGCTTCAACTTCATGTAATTGTCAATAAAAGCCTTTGACACTTATAAAATGCTTGTAATTATACTTCAGTATTCCATAGTAACATCTGACAAAAATATCTAAAGACACTGAAGCAGCAAACTTTGTGAATTTATATTTGTGTCATTCAAAACTTTTGGACACGACTGTACAGCCTCATTTTAAAATGGATTAAATAAAACAAATATATTCAATCTATACACAATACCCCTTAATGAGAGAGCTAAAACATTTTTTTAGAAAATTTTGCCAATGTATAGAAAAATACTGAAATATCACATTTATGCAAGTTCAGACCCTTTACTCAGTAATTTGTTGAAGCACCTTTGGCAGCGATTACAGCCTCTAGTTTTCTTGTGTATGACGCTACAAGCTTGGCACACCTGTATTTGGGGAGTTTCTCCCATTATTCTCTGAAGATCCTCTCAAGCTCTGTCAGGTTGAATGGGGAGCGTCGCTGCACAGCTATTTTCAGGTCTCCCCAGAGAAGCCACTCCTGAATTGTCTTGGCTGTGTGCTTAGGGTTGTTGTCCTGTTGGAAGGTGAAACCTTCACCCTAGTCTGAGGTCCTGAGTGCTCTGGAGCAGGTTTTCATCAAGGATCTCTCAGTACATTGCTCCGTTCATCATTCTCTCAATCCTGACTAGTCTCCCAGTCCCTGCCACTGAAAAACATCCCCACAGCATGATGCTGCCATCACCATGCTTCGCCGTAGGGATTGTGCCAAGTTTCCTTCAGACGTGAAGCTTGGCATTCAGACCAAAGAGTTCAATTTTGGTTTCATCAGACCAGAAAATTTTGTTACTTATGGTCTTAGAGTCCTTTAGGTGCCTTTTGGCAAACTCCAAGCGGGCTGTCATTTGCCTTGTACTGACGAGTGGCTCCCGTCTGACCACTAGCATAAAGGCCTGATTGGTGGAGTGCTGCAGAGATGGTTGTCATTCTGGAAGGTTCTCCCATCTCCGCAGAGGAACTCTAGAGCTCTGTTATAGTTACCATCGGGTTTTTGGTCACCTCCCTGACCAAGGCCCTTCTCCCACGATTGCGCAGTTTGGCCGGGCGGCCAGCTCCAGGAAGAATCTTGGTGGTTCCAAAGAATGATGGAGGCCAATGTGTTCTTGGGGACCTTCAATGCTGCAGAAATGTTTTGGTACCCTTCCCCAGATCTGTGCCTCGACAAAAATCCTGTCTTGGAGCTCTACGGACAATTCCGTCAACCTCATGGCTTGGTTTTTGCTCTGACATGCATTGTCAACTGTGGGACCGTATATATCAGGTGTGTGCCTTTCCAAATCATGTCCAATCAATTGAATTTACCACAGGTGGACTCCAAGTTGTAAAAACATCTCAAGGATCATACATGGAAACAGGATAAACCTGAGCTCAATTTCAAGTCTCATATCAAAGGGTCTGAATACTTGCGTAAATAAGTTCTTTTTTATCTTTAATACACTTGCAAACATTTCTAAAAACCTGTTTACACTTTGCCATTATGGGGTATTGTGTGTATTTTGATAAGGCTGTAACATAACAAAATGTGGAAAAAGGGAAGGGGTCTGTCATGGATTCCCCTGTACTGCTGCTCATTCCGTGCATTTACAGTGTAAGGAGGATCATAGCTATATTCAATAAAATTCACGAGTAGATGTAAAACCTATGTTTAACCCTTTATCATAGTTGGTATCTTGATGGATTTGTCCAAATTTGTTTGACATGAAACATTACTTTTCTGTCCTTGCATTTATGGCAGTGTAAGTTTTCATTATATCATACATTAAGCATTATTCATTTAAATTAGACATTGAACTTGAACCCTGTAAGAATCCTGGATCTAGCCATTGTCTTACTACTACACAAACAGTAATAATGATACTCGGAACAGAGAAGTTTTACATGACTCGATCAAACTAAAGTTAACATAGAACATTCATCTGCAGGCACAGTACTCAATTAGTATCAATGCTCTCGGTTCCACAGTAACAACATGAAGTAATGCCTTTGATAAATGTTATATAATGGTATGACATTATATCATGCATAATAGCTGTTGGACAGTCCTTATGTTATGGGGTAAAAACAGTTCATGGGCACACAAAACCCAAGTGATGTATGTGATTGCAAAATTGAATGCTTCTAACCGAAAGTCGGCTTACTTTGATACTTAAAACCTAAATCGATACTGTCATTAATGTGGTTCTTCAATAATTATGCATAATACTTGTTGGATGAGCATTTGATTTGGTGTCCAGCTGATAAATTATGCCATGATATTTTCACACATCGGATCCAGGAAGGAATTTTCCGAATGACAGTCAAGTGACAAACAGTTGTTGTGATAGTGCATGCCATGCAACAGCCCAAATTCTGGAAAAAAGGTATTTGAGAGGAATGTCAAGAATATTTTGGTGTCTCATTCGTGTAGCCGGAAGACATTTGTGCCTGGATCCACTTTGGATGTAATATCCCTGGTGAATTGATGTTGATCATCTGTTGTTGTCTGCTTGATTTATAGCAGGGTCTCGTTAGATATAACAGAGAAATCACTAAGGTACTGAGTTAATGTTTTCATATGTTTCTGTGCCTCGGATTGGACTCAGAGTGTACTGTGCACAATTGTTTTGGATGAACCATTGCACAACACCCAATGCTACTCCTATTAATTATTCTGGAGATAATGACAAATTACATAGCCTAGTGGGCTTATTTACAACATGATCTGGTAATGAAATAACATGACAAATACATGTCACGTATTCTCCCTCTCCGGCGCTCGAGGTCAACAGGCTGCTCATTATTACGCACACCTGTCACCATCGTTACGTGCACCAGCACCTCACCAGACTCCATCACCTGCCTGATTACCTTTCCTATATATACACACACACGTCACTGCCTTTGGAACAGAAACAATAACGCCTAGAGAAAGAACCAGTGTTCATGGCTGTACGCTATCCGTGTTTCTTGTTTTGTTCTATGTTAATGTATTTATTAACTACGCTCCCTAAACTTGCTTCCCGACTCCCAGCATACACGTTACAGAATAACTCCTGACCAAAGGGAAGCATCAGGGACTGTTTATTTATTAGGGTAGGTGATGTTGGGTCCGGGTGTCGCAACCGGGGTTCCTGCGCCTCAGCAGAAGCGACCGGCCCCCAGGACCATCCCTCTGATCGGAGTCCTGCGCCTGGAGCCGCACATCAGGGAGAGGTTACTGTCAGGTATACTCCCTCTCCGGCGCTCGAGGTCACCAGGCTGCTCATTATTATGCACACCTGTCACCATCGTTACTCGCACCATCGCCTCATCAGATTCACCTGGAGGGGGAGTGGGAGTAGACTTGACAGTCCTAAAAGTGCATTGAAATTACTTAGGAACTGTGCACACTTTGAAGACAACAGTTAGACCGTCAAGAATTTGAGAAATAATAGAAAATAACATGAGTAATAAATACAATGAGTAACGATAACTTGACTATATACACTGGGTACAAGTATTGAGTCGATGTGCAGAGGTACAAGTTAATTGAGGTAGATACAGTATGTACATACTAACTAGGGATAAAGTGACTAGGCAACAGGATAGCTAAAAAAGTAGCAACCACATGAGATGAGTCAAAAAGTTTGTGAAAAAAAAGGTCTGTGGTTAACTATTTAAATAACAATTCATCAGCAGTCTCATGGCTTGGGGGTAGAAGGTGTTTTTGGGAGCAGCCCGACAGGAAGTCCAAGAGTCAGTTGCAGTGGAAGGTGTTCAGTCCCAGGGTCCTGAACTTAGTGATGAGGTTGGAGGGCACTATGGTATTGATTACTGAGCTGTAGTCAATGAAAAGCATTCTCACATAGATGTTCCTTTTGTCCAGGAGGGAGAGGGCAGTGTGGAGTGCAATAGAGATTGCATCATCTGTGGATCTGTTGTGGTATGTTAATGGGTGAGTCCAGTGTGTTTAGGATGATGATGGTGATGATGTGAGCCATGACCAGCCTATCAAAGCATTTCATGACTACAAATGTGAGTGCTACGGGCGATAGTCATTTAGATGGGTTACCTTAACGTTCTTGGGCACAGGGACTATGGTGGTCTGCTTGAAACATGCATGTATTACAGACTGGGTCAGGGAGTGGTTTTCAAGACACATTCATTTTAGTCATTTAAACAGATGCACTTATCCAGCTTAACCACGCAGGCTCCCGAGTGGCGCAGCAGTCTAAGGCACTGTATTTCAGTGCTAGAGGTGTCACTACAGACCCTGGTTCAATTCCAGGCTTTAATTGGGAGTCCCATAGGGCAGTGCACAATTGTCCCAGCGTCGTTAGGGTTTGGCTGGGGTAGGCAGTCATTGTAAAATACAAATTTGTTCTTAACTGGCTTGCCTAGTTAAATAAAATACAATTGACTTACAGTAGTGAGTAAAACATTTTCATATTTGTTCGTACTGGTCCCCCATGAGAATCAAACCCACAACCCTGGAGTTGTAAGTGCCATGCTCTACCAACTGAGTCACACAGGACTTGCCAGCTGCTCAGCGCATTGTAACAGTTTTGACTTGAGGTTATTGTTTGTAGGGGTGCCAGGTAGGTTGTGCCTACCAGAGAAAATATTGATTTCTCCTTTTTGTTTGAGGGAATGAGTCCTGTCTGGTCCATCAAGTCTACACTAATACAAAGGACTCAGTTAAGAAAGTCAGTATAGAAATACACTTTTCAGAAACCTTTAAAACATTGACAATAACTTCAAAACAACTGTTCTTTTGTGTGGGTTGTATTACCAACATAAATGATCACACACATAAATCAAACAATGAGCTTTGGTTCCTCAAGAAAACTTCTGTACATCGGGCCTAAGAGTCCAGCCCGGTAAAGGAGTGTAGCATAAACCCAGTCTCAATCATACACTCACAATATCAAACTCTTTAACCACACAACCATAAAAAGACTATCAAATCTCAGTAGTCTTTAACTACAACTGACCACAAATCAGCACGGTATAAATCACACTCAAACAAATGAAATACCGTATGCAAAAAAAGTTGTGGTCTGTCAGGCAATCCAATCCGCCAACAGATCTCCTGCTGAGAAAGGCCACAACGAAACAGCAGAGACCAACTGAGATGTGTAGTCCAAAGGAAAAAATGAGTGGATCCGATCCTGGTTAAACTTGAGACAAGGCTACAAAGCTCACTTTTAAATACAACAAAAAAAACGGAGTAAAGAAGCTTCGGAACTGAGGTTTGAACACTCCTCATTCGCACCACCATCACAACCCTCTTTTGCGCAGCTGATGCTGGCTATTTAATTGGGAATTAAAGGGGAAGCGCCCTATTGGAAAGAGAAGCACAGACCGTTCAGACAAATTCAGGGCCGTCACAGTATGTCACAGTATGCTCTGAGTACGTGTCCTGGTAATCTGTCTGGCCCCGCGAATCTGTCTGGCCCCGCGGCCTTCTAAATGTCTGGTCCAGCTGCGATCTTACTCACATCGGCTACGGAGAGCGAGATAACACAGTCGTCCATAACGCAGTCGTCCGTAATTTGTTGTGACAAAACCATCAGTAGAGTTTAAAATGCAATGGAAACCCATTTAACTTATTTTTTTATTCGGTACATGGGAATTTATCCGCAAAAGTTATTTTTACGTGCACAATCATCACGCACAGTCTTTTATCTACAACAAGTCAGTTTGATGGAAATACATCTCCGATGGGAAAATGCGCATATTGTCTTGATACAGATTTGAGAACTTTCACATGAAAATCTGTCGACAATTGGATAGAAACCTAGCTAGTAAGGGGCTTTTTGAGCTCTCCTAGTTGTGCCATTGAGGAACTAGAACAAGCACACAAAGTTTGTCGTTATTTTGTTTGGAACACAGCCCTGAATCCCCGCCATCACACAATTACTCTTGTGGTTTACGGAATCCAAAAACAGTCCATTATAAATCGCAATCTGGGTCAGGTGGGCATCATTTGAAAGGGCTACAATGAGACCTGCATTCTCCATTCAAAATGGGTTGTGATGTTTACACTGCTGCCTTAATGAAGTAAGCACTTTTCTCTCATTCTACCCACTCTACCTACTCACTCACTATTGTTTTGACAATATCGCAATATTATTTCTGCACTAGTTTGATATGCCTGCACCGAAATTCCAGTATTTTTCCTTCATAGTTTGTACTCCATCTCCTCCTTAAATAGGGAGGCAATTATTTTTTTTGCACTTTTATTTCCATGACTGATCAAAACTCATTTTCTCAGGGCTCTCTCTTGTCCCTCTGCAGCAGTAATATGTTTAGAACATCGATTTGCAATAAAATCACAGTATGGAATCCCAATACGTATAGAATCGTGAGAATCCCAATACATATCGAATTGGCACATAAGTATTGTGATAATATCGTTTCATGAGGTCCTTGGCAATTGCCAGCCCTACCCTACCCCCCCTTTTCCTTCACTGTTTCTCACTCTCCACTCCCTCCCTCCCCCCCTCTCTCATAGTCAGTGTCATTAATTGCTGTATGCAGGTTGACAAATGGACCCTAAACTCTGATGGTTCTGCTTGGTGTCAGCTGCTGCGTTCTTTGTCACTTATGAAAGCATCAAGACCCTGCTCGGAGCCCACAGAGCCCTCTCAGCCCCGTACAAGGTACCTGTCAGTCACCCAGACTTCCTGGGAGAAATAGCATGTCTCCCAGCTTATTTTTTCTTGATTTCTTTCTCTCCAACCTCTCTCTCTCCCTCTCTCTATCTCCCCCCTCTCCCCTCTATCGCTCTCTCTCTCTTTGCATCACAGTCCAAAAGAACAATACAGCATGCTTGTTTACGTAATTGTGTGAAAATTTCACAGACAAATATGCACAGGGTTAGAATGTGGTTTTAGCTGTGGGCCTCAAGCCCAGTTGGATGACTTTGGGTCCCTGGGCGTCTTAACATTTCACCACCAGCTGGGTAAATAAGATCTCATTACTGGTTATTGACTTAGCTGTTTTCCCAGCGAGGCAACAGACTCCCTACATTTTTGGGCTTTAAAGCCATGAGGAAAGAGACACAATGTCTTCTATTGGTCTAGTACTAATCGCTCTCAGCTAAAGAATCCGTCTCTCTGGGGCTGGCTGTTCACTTTAGCAGGTTCTCCTGTCTTCTCCTGCCTCCTGCCACAACCTCCGTCATCCCGCTAATACTGGTCCTTAGTGTTCCTTGCTTTTGGATAAATGTCATGCCAAGTTTTACATGTTTATAAAATGGCTGTTCTCACTGTATTGTGAAACACTAAGTCTTTTCTGTTGCCTTTTTGTTCAGTCAGAAGAGAATAAGACATATCAAACATCATATGCACAGAAGTTGAATAGTCTTAAAATAAAGCCATAGCAGACACTTTTATCAACAACAACTTACAGTCATGCACGCATGCATTTTCCATACTGGTGGTCCCAGGATTTGAACCCACTACCCTGGCGTTGCAAGTGCCATGCTCTACCAATTGAGCTACAAACAATCTTGCAGTTGGTGTGAATCTTTCTCCCCATATTTTCTTCTTGGTTCATAGTCAACTCTGTTGTATCAGCTTCACAGTATTTTTCCAGCGGGCCATACTTAGCTATTCTGGGCCTGATGTTGTGGATGAGGGTCTCTGACGTCTCTCTGACAATAGTTTGGAGAGTTGAGAGTGAGGTCAGCGCCGCCTTTAACTCGTTACCCGCTGCCAGGGATTAGAGCACTTCAAAAGGGGGATCCGTGGAGCAGAGCAAGGGCAATGCCCTTCTGCATTCTGGGTAAGCGTTATGTGATTCAAAGGGTGTAATCTCCCAGGTTAGTCATAAAATACCTACCCCAGGGCAGCTTAGAGATACACAGAGAAGACAAAAACATCTTCCAGATTACGCAACCGTTTCCACATAGGCTTTTTCATTCTGTCTTCTTCCCACGATACATATTAGGAGTTGATTACAGATAGAAATGATATGTTTTCTATAAATTATCTTAGGAATTAGATCATGGTAAACTCAAAACTTAAAGTTGACTTTGAAGTCCCGTTTTCAGTGCCCTTTCAGTGCCTGTTTGTCTGCCCTAAATAAATAGAGGTGTTGGAAGGTTCAGTTATACCTGAGGTTCTTTGTGACCTGTGCAGTCATCATTAAAGAGCGACTGAACACACCAATACCGCGTGTTTTTCTGTTGCTCATTAAGAAAAATTTGATTTCAATCTTGGGGGTGTGGTTTAATGTGACAGTTACTGATGTTTGTCCCCCAGGAGACACCAATAACCCCATTCCAGTACATGAAACACCGACATCATGCACAGATGCGAGCGACTCCTGGCTGCAGTAAGAAAGCCATCACCATCTGCACCCTTTCAACATAGCCTAGATTGACGTTTTTGGGGTTTTCATATGCTTAAAAGGACGTTTTGATTCTTGCTTAAACAGTCGCTAAGATTATATTTGATTGTGATCTTTGCAAAATAACTATTTTGGATGCAGCAGTTGTTAGCTCGAATGCTAACGCTCATATAGGCTGTAGCAAAAGCTAGCCAAAGAGACATTTTACTGGTTGAAATGTAAGTGTTTTTTTAAGTATAATGCAGTAAATTTGCAATGACGACACAAACATTATATTAAGTATGAAAATCATGCGAGCGTCACAATCCAATTATAATCCAAAAGTAGCGTGAAATGCACTCATATGCAACATGTAAATAGAGGCTTTTTTTCTATAAAACTCCCCCGTGTTCTGCCACCAATTTTGCGCTTTGCCCTCGTGCAGCAATGTTTGCAAACACAGAAAGGGGTTTATGGGAACAAAGCCAGTATCACTTCTTCAAAATAGTCTGAATTAATCTAAGATAATTTAAGAAGGTTTTAGTCACACAATTTTACATCTAACAAAGGTGTTTGGTGCAATATTTCTCAAGTAATAAAATGTGCGATGTGTTGTGTTAAGTAAACAAAGTCCGATCTGCTGTGCTGCTGGGCAGGTCTGTCTCACTGTCTGTGTGTTCTGCAGTATGCTTGGATAGAGCGCAGCTGTTTATCCCGTATTAGTATGCAAGTGAGTATTGTTGAAATCAAAGCCCAAACCTCAAGTAGGCCTTGTACTCAAATCTCACAGAATTCTGACTTTATGACCAAAATGAACCTACTTGCTAATATCAGTCACATATGCCGTTTTCAATGAGAAGAGTTGGTTTTCGAGTTCAGTTCTGCTTTAAGGAGATAATCAAATGCACTGCTTCATCCTGTCTTTGAGTCCTGTCTCCGCCTCTCATTCAACCTGACAGGTAACCCTGTGCCCTTTGACAGAGGGTATATCTGAATTAAAAAAAAGATGTGGCTGCCTTAAAAAGCAAAGCACAACTTTAGAAACTGTTCATAACATTATTATTATTCTGGAACCTCTACTGCCAAAACTGTAAAAGCTACCAACACCAAAACATCTTTCAAACATCCAGACTACCACTGATCAGTTGGCCTGGCTACCTGAACTCCTTGCTCCGGCCAAACGTCACGCCCACAGACGTTAGTTTCTTCCTTAGTTTCTTCAATGAGTCTGGACATGAGTACCTCCACAACGATCTCTAGAATGGAAAAACATTCTAAATGTTCTGATTGGTCCCAGAAACCAATGGGTTGGGCCAGAGCCAGTCTAATAAAAAGCATGAGCTGGCGCACACCCCCAAAAGTTGGTAGAGGTAATGACTAATGGTGTGTAAACTGTAGGCTATAAAATAAATAAAGAGAGTCACACACTCTAGATACAAGCTCCCAGTAATTTATTGGGTAAACCACCAATGTTTCGACATCACTGTGCATTCTTCAGGGTCAGAGCCTGAATACACGTGGGTAAAGCGGAGGTTTGAAAATTCATCATTGGCTTTGCTACTCTGATTGGTTAGAGATGATCCAATCGCTGAATACTTTGTTTTGTACAACACCCCTCATTTTGATGTTACCACAAACGATAGCAATGATGGCAGTCTTAGACTGAAGTACAGTGCATTCGGAAAGTATTCAGACCCTTTGACTTTTTCCACATTTATGACATTAGTCTTTTTCTGAAATTGATTTTAAAAAAGAATCCTCATCAACCTACAGACAATACTCCATCATGACAAAGTGAAAACAGGTTTTTGAAATTTTAGCAAATTTATTACAAATAAAAATGAAATAACTTGTTTACATAAGTATTCAGACCCTTTGATATGAGACTCGAAATTGAGCTCAGGAGCATCCTGTTTCCATTAATTATCCTTGAGATGTTTCTACAACTTGATTGGTGTCCACCTGTGGTAAATTCAATTGACTGGACATAATTTGGAAAGGCACACACCTGTCTAGATAAGGTCCCACAGTTGACAGTGCATGTCAGAGCAAAAACCAAGCCATGAGGTCGAAGGAATTGTCCGTAGAGTTCCGAGACAGGATTGTTTAGAGGCACAGTTCTGGGGAAGGGTACCAAAAAATGTCTGCAGCATTGAAGGTCCCCAAGAACACATTGGCCTCCATCATTCTTAAATGAAAGAAGTTTGGAAAGAAGAGGGAAGCTGAGGGTTGGTATGTGGAATTGGAGACAAGTGGGAGTGGAGTTGCTGTGTGAGAGAGAGAATGATGGTCAAAAGATAAGGGGGAAAAAAGTCAAAATAAAACATAATAAAAGTACATTTGAATGACACTAAGTGGCAGTGTTTTTACAACTAATGCTGTTTTTTTTCTTGGGGGTGGGGAATGGAATTTTTTCCGGGGGGGTCTGTGGGAGGGGTCTCAAAAGGTTGAGGGACAGCTATTGGGGAACTGTGGGTGGATCTTGGAGGATTTGGGTTTCACAAGATTCTGATCATGAAAAAGGAAACTATGACATATATTTTATATCACTATCGTGCACACGCACCCTCACACATAAGGATGGCTCTGTTGCGGAAAGACTGATACATGTTTGATAGTGTCCTGATGCTGTATTGTTTGTCCTTCATGTTTGTCCTTCATCTAATACTTTAATGTTACCCCTTCCTTGTGTTTTTTGTAATAAATAATTTAATTAAAAAAATAATAATAATAATAATAAAAGACTCTTCCTAGAGCTGGCTGTCCGGCCAAACTGAGCAATAGGGGGAGAAGGGCCTTGGTCAGGGAGGTGACCAAGAACTCGATGGTCACTGACAGAGCTCTAGAGTTCCTCTGTGGAGACGGGAGAACCTTCCAGAACGACAACCATCCCTGCAGCATTCCACCAATCAGGCCTTTATGGTAGAGAGGCCAGACGGAAGCCACTCTAGTGTAAAAGGCAAATGACAGCCCACTTGGAGTTTGCCAAAATGCACCTAAAGACTCTAAGACCATGAGAAACAAGTTCTTTGATCTGATGAAACCAAGATTGAACTCTTTGGCCTAAATGCCAAGCATCACGTCTGGAGAAAACTTGGCACCATCAAGTATGGTGGTGGCATGTTTTCAGCGGCAGGGACTGGGCAACTTGACAGAATCGATGCAAAGATAAGCAAAGCAAAGTACAGAGAGATACTTGATGAAAACCTTCCAGAGCACTCAGGACCTCAGACTGGGGCGAAGGTTCACCTTCCAACAGGACAACGAGCCTAAACACACAGCCAAGACAACGCAGGAGTGGCTTCGGGACAAATCTCTGAATGTCCTTGAGTGGCCCAGCCAGAGCCCGGACTTGAACCCGATCGAACATCTCTGGAGAGACCTGAAAATAGCTGTGCAGCATTGCTCCCCATCCAATCTGACAGACCTTGAGATGATCTGCATAGAAGAATGGGAGAATCTCCCCAAATACAGGTGTGCCAAGCTTGTAGCGTTATACCCAAGAAGACTTAATGCCGAATTTGCTGCTAAAGGTGCTTCAACAAAGTACTGAGTGAAGGGTCTGAAGACTTAAGTAAATGTGATATTTCAGTTTTTTAGTTTTAATAAATTACCCAAAAATGTCTAAAAACCAGTTTTTGCTTTCTTATTATGGGATATTGTGTGTAGATTGGTGAGGGGGAAAAACCATTAAATCAATTTTAGAATAAGGCTGTAACGTAACAAAATGTGAACAAATTCAAGGGGTCTGAATACTTTCCGAAGACACTGTAGGTATTGCTCTTGTCCAGATGGAATAGGGCAGTGTGCAGTGTGATGGTGATTGCATCGTCTGTGGATCTATTGGGAGCGGTATGCAAATTGAAGGGGGTCTAGGGTGTCATGTAAGGTGGAGGTGATATGATCCTTAACTAGCCCCTCAAAGAACTTCATGACAACAGAAGTGAATGCTTCAGGGCGATAGTTATTTAGTTCAGTTACCTTTGCTTTCATGGTTACAGGAACAATGGTGGACATCTTGAGGCAAGTGGGGATAGCAGACTGGTAGAGGGAGAGATTGAATATGTCCGTAAACACTCCAGCCAGCTGGTCTGCGCATGCTGTCTGGGTCGGCAGCCTTGCTAGTGTTAACATGCTTAAATGTCTCTCTCACTTCGGCCACGGAGAACGAGAGCCCACAGTCCTTGGGAGAAGGCCGCGTTGATGGCACTGTGTTATCTTCAAAGTGGGTGAAGAAGGTGTTTAGCTTGTCTGGGACCAAGACGTCGGTGTCGGCGACGTGGCTGGATTTCCCTTTGTAATCCATGATTGTCCGGAGTCCCTGCCACATACGTCTCGTGTTTGAGCCGTTGAATTGCGACTCCACTTTGTTTCTGCATCAAATCAACTTTCATTGCCTTACAGAGGACATAACTGCACTGTTTGTATTAAACCTTATTCCAGTCACCTTGCGATGGTTCGCGCTTTCAGTTTTGCGCTAATACTGAAATCTGTCCACGGTTTTGGTTATGGTATGTTTTAATAGCCACAGTGGGAACAACATCCCTATATACTTCCTGATGAACTCAGTCACCTTGTCCATGTACAGCCGTGGCCAAAAATTTTGAGAATGACACAAATATTAATTTTCACATAGTCTGCTGCCTCAGTTTGTATGATGGCAATTTGCACATACTCCAGAATGTTATAAAGAGTGATCAGATGAATTGCAATTAATTGCAAAGTCCCTCTTTGTCATGCAAATGAACTGAATCCCATAAAAACATTTCCACTGCATTTCAGCCCTGCCACAAAAGGACCAGCTGACATCATGTCAGTGATTCTCTCGTTAACACAGGTCTGAGTGTTGACGAGGACAAGGCTGGAGATCACTCTGTCATGCTGATTGAGTTTGAATAACAGACTGGAAGCTTCAAAAGGAGGGTGGTGCTTGGAATCATTTGTCTTCCTCTGTCAACCACGGTTACCTGCAAGGAAACACGTGCCGCCATCATTGCTTTGCACAAAAAGGGCTTCACAGGCAAGGATATTGCTGCCTGTAAGATTGCACCTAAATCAACCATTTATCGGATCACCAAGAACTTCAAGGAGAGCGGTTCAATTGTTGTGAAGAAGGCTTCAGGGAACCAAAGAAAGTCCAGCAAGCGCCAGGACCGTCTCCTAAAGTTGATTCAGCTGTGGGATCGGGGCACCACCAGTACAGAGCTTGCTCAGGAATGGGAGCAGGCACGTGTGAGTGCATCTGCATGCACAGTGAGGTGAAGACTTTTGGAGGATGGCCTGGTGTCAAGAAGGGCAGCAAAGAAGCCACTTCTCTCCAGGAAAAACATCAGGGACAGACTGATATTCTGCAAAAGGTACAGGAATTGGACTGCTGAGGACTGGGGTAAAGTCATTTTCTCTGATGAATCCCCTTTCCGATTGTTTGGGGCATCCGGAAAAAAGCTTGTCCGGAGAAGACAAGGTGAGCGCTACCATCAGTCCTGTGTCATGCCAACAGTAAAGCATCCTTAGACCATTCATGTGTGGGGTTGCTTCTCAGCCAAGGGAGTGGGCTCAATCACAATTTTGCCTAAGAACACAGCCATGAATAAAGAATGGTACCAACACA
Organism: Salvelinus namaycush; assembly: GCF_016432855.1. NCBI lineage: Eukaryota > Metazoa > Chordata > Actinopteri > Salmoniformes > Salmonidae > Salvelinus > Salvelinus namaycush. Next base: position 18,176,328 of record NC_052326.1, on the reverse strand, counting down.
TTCTCAGAGAGCAACTTCTCCCAACCATCCAGGAACAGTTTGGTGATGCACAATGCATTTTCCAGCATGATGGAGCACCTTGCCATAAGGCAAAAGTGATAACTAAGTGGCTCGGGGAACAAAACATTGATATTTTGGGTCCATAGCCAGGAAACTCCCCAGACCTTAATCCCATTGAGAACTTGTGGTCAATCCTCAAGAGGCGGGTGGACGAACAAAAACTCACAAATTCTGACAAACTCCAAGCATTGATTATGCAAGAATGGGCTGCCATCAGTCAGGATGTGGCCCAGAATTTCATTGACAGCATGCCAGGGCGGATTGCAGAGGTCTTGAAAAAGAAGGGTCAACACTGCAAATATTGACTCTTTGCATCAACTTCATGTAATTGTAAAAAGCCTTTGCCACTTATGAAATGCTTGTAATTATACTTCAGTATTCCATAGTAACATCTGACAAAAATATCTAAAGACACTGAAGCAGCAAACTTTGTGAAAATCTATATTTGTGTCATTCTCAAAACTTTTGGCCACGACTGTATACGTCAATGTTATTCTCAGAGGCAACCCGGAACATTTCCCAGTCAGCGTGATCAAAACAATCTTGAAGCATGGATTCTGATAGATCAGACCAGCGTTGAATAGATTTTATCACGGATACTTCCTGTTTGAGTTCCTGCCTATAGGAAGGGAGGAGCAGAATGGAGTCGTGATCTGATTTGCCGAAAGGTAGGGCAGGGGAGATCCTTGTCGCCATCCTGGAAGGGAGAGTAGTAACAGGGCGATAGTCATTTAGTTCAGTTACGTTAGCTTTCTTGGGAACAGGAACAATGGTGGCCATCTTGAAGCAATTGGGGACAGCAGATTGAGATAGGGATTGATTGAATATGTCTGTAAACACACCAGCCAGCTGGTCTGCGCATGGTCTGAGGACATGGCTAGGGATGCCATCTGGGCCGGCAGCCTTGCGAGGGTCAACACGCTTAAATTACTTACTCATGTCGGCTACAGAGAAGGAGAGCCCACAGTCTTTGGTAACAGGCCGTGTTGGTGGCACTGTGTTATCCTCAAAGCGGGCGAAGAAGGTGTTTAGCTTGTCCGGAAGCAAGACGTCGGTGTCCGCGACCTGGCTGGTTTTCCTTTTGTGGTCCGTGATTGTCTGTAGACCCTGCCACATACATTTCGTGTATGAGCCGTTGAATTGCGACTCCACTTTGTCTCTATACTGACGTTTTGCCTTCTTGATTGCCTTAGAGGAAATAACTACACTGTTTGTATTCTGCCATATTCCCAGTCAATTTGCCATGGTTAAATGCGGTGGTTCGCGCATTCAGTTTTGCGCGAATGCTGCCATCTATCTACGGTTTCTGGTTAAGGTAGGTTTTAATATTCACAGTGGGTACAACATCTCCTATACACTTCATGATAAACTCAGTCACCGTATCAGTATATTCGTAAATGTTATTCTCGGAGGCTACCCCGAACGTATCCCAGTTCGCGTAAGCAAAACAATCTTGGAGCGTGGATTCCGATATGTCAGACCTGCATTGAATAGTTCTTAGCACGGGCACGTCCTGTTTGAGTTTCTGCCTATAGGAAGGGAGGAGCAAAATGGAGTCATGATCAGATTTGCCGAATGGAGGGTGGGGGAGGGCCTTGTAGGCATCCCAGAAGTTGGAGTAGCAGTGGTCGAGTGTTTTAGCAGTGCGAGTACTGCAGTCAATGTGTTGATAGAACGGTTTAATTTTCCTCAAATTTGCTTTGTTAAAATCCCCAGCTGCAATAAATTCGGTCTCAGGATATGTGGTTTCCAGTTTGCATAAAGTCCAGTGAAGTTCTTTGAGGGCCGTCTTGGTATCAGCTTGAGGGGTAATATACACGGCTGTGACTATAATCGAAGAGGATTATCTTGTGAGGTAATACGGTCGGCATTTGATTGTGAGGTACTCTAGGGCAGGTGAACAAAAGGACTTTATCACAATCACACCATAAGTAGTTAATCATGAAACATACACCTCCGCGTTTCTTCTGCCTGGAGAGTTCTTTATTTCTGTCAATATACTGGGAACCCAGCTGGCTGTATGGAAGGGGACTGTATATCCGGAGATATATACCTCTTCTCCTCCGATGCCGTTTTGGAGCAGCCTCTGGAATAAGTTCAGTTGACTTGGGGTGTACGACCAAAGGATCCAGTTCTGGAAAATCATATTTCTGGTCATAATTCTGGTGAGTTACCGCCACTCTGATATCCCAAAGTTATTTTCGGCTGTATGTAATAACCCAAAAAGCGTTCTGTGCTAATAATTTAAGAAAAACACAACACAAAAATTGCAAAGCTGGAAGCAGAGCTGCCATAGTCTGTCGGCGCCATCTTCTAATCTTCCATCTAGCTCAGGTCCAGGGCTTACAGACTGACTCAAATAATAAAGCTTTATGCTACAATTTACCACAGTCACTACCAATACCATTACTATTGCAGAAACTACTAGTACTACTACTACTACTACTACCAGTACTACTACCGTCACTACCACTACAACCTCTTTAATTACCATGAAAAACACTTAAAGTGTAGCAAGCACACCAGATTTTCTTCAGGATATTTTTTTCTAGTTTATTAATACATTCAAGTCAAATTATATTCCATGTGTGGGTGTATTCCTTCTGATTGCACGAGAGAACATTTTGAAAACAGTTATCTATGCCTTTACATATCTACTATTAATGTCCCTCTCGTTTTCCTCCCGGTGAGTCAATATCATTCAAGTTAATTTACTGAGATGTCCTTTTCACTATTATTCCTATGCTGATCTATCAGTCTTTGGTGAGAGGGTTACATGTGCTTGCTGAAAACCATGCACAACTGTTCATACTTATTCTTAGTCGCCTTTCCGCTGGACCATGTAGCGCCAAAACCGTAAAAGCTACCAACACCAAAACAACTTCAAAACTTCCAGACTGAGACTGGTCAGTGTGCTTGAAAAAACGTTGAAACTAATTATACTTTTCACACCGTAACTAGTCTTCAACCGTTTAAGCTAGAAACACCATTCAAATTTTAAAACGTGCAGACCGGTCTGGAATAGGTTACTTGTATACACATTTTTTATATTTTTTATACTTTTTGAACTACCAGACGAGCTAACTAGACCCACTCCAATTTGCATACCGCCCCAACAGATCCACAGATGACGCAATCTTAATCGCACTCCACACTGCCCTTTCCCACCTGGACAAAAGGAACTCCTATGTGAGAGTGCTGTTCATTGACTACAGCTCAGCGTTTAACATCATAGTGCCCACAAAGCTCATCACTAAGCTACGGACCCTGGGACTAAATACCTCCATCTGCAACTGGATCTTGGACTTCCTGACGGGCCGTCCTCAGGTGGTAAGGGTAGGCAACAACACATCTGCCACGCTGATCCTCAACACTGGGGCCCCTCAGGTGTGTACTAAGTCTCCCCCTGTACTCCCTGTTCACCCACGACTGCATGGCCAAACACGACTGACACCATCATTAAGTTTGCTGACGATACAACATTGGTAGGCCTGATCACCGACAAAGATGAGATAGCCTATAGGGAGGAGGTTAGAGAACTGGCAGTGTGGTGCCAGAACAACAACCTCTCCCCCAATGTGAGCAAGACAAAGGAGCTGATCATGGACTACAGGGAAAGGCAGGCCGAACAGGCCCCCATTAACATCAATGGGGCTGTAGTGGAGCGGGTCGAGTTTCAAGTTCCTTGGTGTCCAATGAACTATCGTGGTCCAAACACACCAAGACAGTCGTAAAGAGGGCACGACAAAACCTTTTCCCCCTCAGGAGACTGAAAAGATTTGGCATTGGTCCCCAGATCCTCAAAAAGTTCTCAAAAAGCAACTGCTCGGCATCTGACTGTAAGGCGCTACAGTGGGTAGTGCGTAAGCCCAGTACATGTACTGGGGCCAAGCTTCCTGCAATCCAGGACCTATATAATAGGCGGTGTCAGAGGAAAGCCCATAAAATTGTCAGAGTCTCCAGTCACCCAAGTCATAGACTGTTTTCTCTGCTACCGCACGGCAAGTGGTACCGGAGCAGCAAATCTAGGACCAAAAGGCTCCTTAACAGCTTCTACCCCCAAGCCATAAGACTGCTGAACAATGAATCAAATGGCCACCGCACTATTACATTCAACCCCCCCCCCCTCTATTTGTTTTGTACATTGGTGCTACTCGCTGTTTATTATCTATGCATAGTCATGTCACCCCTGCCTACATGTACAAATTACCCCAACTAACCTGTATCCCCGCTCACTGACTTGGTACCGGTACCCCCTGTGTATAGCCTCGTTATAGTTATTTTCATTTTTTTTTTATTCACTGTTTTCTCCACAATTTCGTAGTATCCAATTGTTAGTTACAGTCTTGTCTCATCGCTGCAACTCCCGAGCGGACTCGGGAGAGGCGAATGTCGAGAGCCGTGCGTCCTCCGAAACACAACCCAACAAAGCCGCACTGGTTCTTGACACAATTCCCACTTAACCCAGAAGCCAGCCACATCATACACCTGGCGACCGTGTCAGCGTGCACTGTGCCTGGCCCGCCATAGGAGTCGCTAGTGTGCAATGGGACAAGGACATCCCTGCTGGCTAAACCCTCCCCTAACCCGGACGACGCTGGGCCAATTGTGCACCACCCCATGGGTCTCCCGGTCACAGTGACAGAGCCTGGACTCTAACCCAGAATCTCTAGTGCCTTAGACCTCTGCGCCACTCGGGAGGCCCCTGTTAATGTTATGTTATTGTGTTACTTTTTACAATTTTAATTTTTTACTTTAATTTATTTGGTAAATATTTTCTTAACTCTTTTTGAACTACACTGTTGGTTAAGGGCTTGTAAGTAAGCGAAGAACACTGACGAAGAACACTGACAAACTATACAAAACAATAAACCGACGAACGTAAAGCTATACAAACAATAAGTGGCAACTTAGACATAGACAGGCAACTTAGACATAGACAATCACCCACGAACTTCCTAATGAATATGGCTGCCTAAATATGGTTCCCAATCAGAGACAACGATAGACAGCTGTCTCTAATTGAGAACCAATCTAGGCAACCATAGACATACATACACCTAGACTGAACACTGCCCCATAAACATACAAAAACACCTAGACAATAAAAAAACACATACATCCCCCATGTCACACCCTGACCTAACTAAAATAATAAAGAAAACAAAGATAACTAAGGCCAGGGTGTGACAGGTAAGGTCTATACTTTTTGTATTCGGCGCATGTGACAAATAAAGTTTGATTTGATTTGTATCCTGTACACATTGTCAGACGTATAGTATGTGTGCTATCTGGCCCACCCAGGCCCATCCCTCAGCTTTTTACCAAAACAGAGGTGGGGAACTGCTTTGTTATAGATTCAACTGTGGCTTGCCTCTTTAAAGCTACAAAACACCAAAACAACATTGATATGTACAGACCGACTTAACTTACATTGCTCATTAAAAGATTGTTACTATTTGTGCTTTTTGAACAATAACCCTTTTAAATGTGCATAAAAGCACCAACATCTTCTGTAGGAAATAACTACTACTAGTAAGTAAACCCTGGACCAGAGCTGGACCATAGCTTTAAAAAAAATTTTTTTTTATATAACTTTTATTTAACTACGCAAGTCAGTTAGGAACAAATTCTTATTTACAATGACGACTTACCAGAGCTAGTCAGACTACTACTAGCTAGCCACTAGCTATGTCCTGGACCAGAGATAGTTAGTGGAGACGAGAGCTAGACCAGAGCTAATGCAGACCAGAGCTAGCTACTAGCTTCGCCCTGGACCTTAGCACTGGTCTTGCTCTTGTCCAGGGCGTAGCTTTTAGCTAGCTCACTCTGGCCTAGCTGTGATCTAGCTCTGGTCCAGCTCTGGTCCAGGGTGTAGCTAGTAAGCTCTTGTCTTGCTCTGGTCCAGGGCGTAGCTGGTAGCTAGCTAGCTCTGATCTGCACAAGCTCTGGTTCAGCTCTGGTCCAGGGCATAGCTAGTAGCGAGCTAGTTCTGGTCTGCACTAGCTCTGGTCTAGCTCTGGTCCACACTTACTAGCTCTGATCAAGGGTGTAGCTACCTCATCCCTGTCCTATGGTTCCGGTGCAGGATTGTTTAATGATTACGGTAGACCTGTCAGTGCCAGAGTGGAAAAGGTGAAGTTGACACAGTGTGTGTTTACAGTTCGTCTCGTCATTGACATAAATAAGTAGCTCAGTTTGGCCTGTCATCAAACAGGCTCACCCAAACATAGGGTCTACCAAAAAAAAAAAGATCCCCGGAATCAGGAGGGAATTTTCTATCTGTGTTATGTGTTTATTGATGTTTAGCAATGGATCTTATGCTATGTGTAACAGTTTTTCTTCCTTTCCTCTCCTTGCCCCAACCTGGGCTTGAACCAGGGACCCTCTGAACACATTGTCAACTGTCACCCACAAAGTTTTGTTAACTGTTGCTCCACAAAAACCACGGCCCTTGCAGAGCACTACTTCAAGTTCTCAGAGCGGGTGACATCCCCAATTGAACACTGCTAGCGCACACCCCTGCTACATATGCATCTGTAGGCCTTACAAATATTACACAATCACTTGAATGTGCAGATTATGGAGTATAAATGGAAGTTAGTAAGGTAATATCAGACAGCTGGTGTTCAGTAGATATGTACAATGGTTTGGCTGGTTTTCAGCTAATGTTAGTTGATTGCAACCACTGCTTGCACACTTTCATGGCAAAACCATGGTAACAAGATTATTTGAGAAATAAATCCATATACTTCTGACTGTGTGTGTAAGAGTGTGATGCACTGACTGGTGTGGTGTGACATCTTGCAGAAAGGACCTGCCATGGTGATGCTGTCTGACACTTGACTAACCCTTACCTAACCCTTACCCCTGGCATGTACTGACCTCCCTACCTGAGAGGTCATCTGCTGGCGTTATGATGACCAATAGTTTGTTTTCACAATCTGCAGGAACTCAGCTGTGTGGAAACTTGCGAAGGAACAGAGAATAGTGGCAACGTCAGCTATCCTAATCTGCACAGACAAGCTAATCACCTTTTACACACTATGTTCCCCACCCGTTTCCACAAATATGCTAACTGCCACGTAACCAAAAAGGTTGTACTTCCTATAAAAGCTGAGACCAACTCTGTTCATTGGGCTCTTAACTCTACACCATTGAGTGATTGTTAAAACTTCTTATGGCTGAGATCCCGTTAACAGGATCGATTTGACAACAGCCAGTGAAAGTGCAGGGCGCCAATTTCAAACAACAAAAATCTCAGAATTAAAATTCCTCAAACATACAAGTATTTTACACCATTTTAAAGATAAACTTGTTGTTAGGTCCGATTTCAAAAAGGCTTTACGACGAAAGCACACCATCTGATTATGTTAGGTCAGTACCTAGTCACAGAAAAACACAGCCATTTTTCCAGCCAAAGAGAGGAGTCACAAAAAGCAGAAATAGAGATAAAAGGAATCACTAACCTTTGATGATCTTCATCAGATGACACTCATAGGACTTCATGTTACACAATACATGTATGTTTTTTTTCGATAAAGTTCATATTTATATCCAAAAATCTTAGTTAACATTGGCGCGTTATGTTCAGTAATGTTTTGCCTCCAAAACATCCGGTGATTTTGCAGAGAGCCACATCAATTTACAGAAATACTCATAATAAACATTGATAAAAGATACAAGTATTATACATGGAACTTTAGATACACTTCTCCTAAATGCAACCGCGGTGTCAGATTTCAAAAAAACTTTACGGAAAAAGCACCATGCTATAATCTGAGTACAGCGCTCAGAGACCAAAACAAGCCATACAGATATCCGCCATGTTGTGGAGTCAACAGAAGTTAGAAATAGCATTATAAATATTCACTTACCTTTGATGATCTTCATCAGAATGCACTCCTAGGAATCCCAGTTCCAAAATAAATGTTTGTTTTGTTCGATAACGTCCATAATTTATGTCCAAATACCTCCTTTTTGTTTGATTATTTAATTCCAAATTCCAAATTGATGACACGCCGGCCAGACGAAAAGTCAAAAAATTCCATTACAGTTCATAGAAACATGTCAAATGATGTATAGAATCAATCTTTAGGATGTTTTTAACATAAATCTTCAATAATGTTTCAACCGGAGAATTCCTTTGTCTGTAGAAATGCGATGGAATGTAGCTAACTCTCACGTGAGCACGCGTGATCAGCTCATGCCAGACCCCTGACTCAATCAGCTCTTATTCCCTCATCCTTCACAGTCGAAGCATCAAACAAGGTTCTAAAGACTGTTGACATCTAGTGGAAGCCTTAGGAAGTGCAATATGACCACATAAACACTGTATATTGGATAGGAAAACCTACAAACCTCAGATTTCCCACTTCCTGGTTGGATTTTGTCTCAGGATTTTGCCTGCCATATGAGTTCTGTTATACTCACAGACATCATTGAAACAGTTTTAGAAACTTCAGAGTGTTTTCTATCCAAATCTACCAATAACATGCATATCTTAGCTTCTGGGACTGAGTAGCAGGCAGTTTACTCTGGGCACCTTATTCATCCAAGCTACTCAATACTGCCCCCAGCCATAAGAAGTTAACCGCTCCATTTTTGAAAATCTTATAATAAAGTTGTTGTTTGAAGAATCTACAGAATCTCTTCCTATTGGTTAGAATTTCCACGAGACTCCCATTGTATGTGTCAGCTTATTGGTCATACAGTGAGATACAATGAGTTCTTTATTCTAATGAGGTGTTGATTCATTGTGAGATACAGTACACAGAGTTCTCCATGGTGTTTAGGGTTTAGCTCTTGTTTTGACAGTGACTGTATCATTAGCTGCTGACCTGTCTTGAAACCAGCTCTGTACTTACAGTCGGAAGTTTACATACATCTTATCCAAATACATTTAAACTCCGTTTTTCACAATTCCTGACATTTAATCCTAGTAAAAATTCCCTGTCTTTGGTCAGTTAGGATCACCACTTTATATTAAGAATGTGAAATGTCAGAATAATAGTAGAGGGAATTAACTATTATGTCTTTCCTTACATTCCCAGTGGGTCAGAAGTTTACATACACTCAATTAGTATTTAGTAGCATTGCCTTGAAATTGTTTAACTTGGGTCAAACGTCTCCATTAGCCTTCCACAAGCTTCCCATAATAAGTTGGGTGAATTTTGGCCCATTCCTCCTGACAGAGCTGGTGGAACTGAGTCAGGTTTGTAGGCCTCCTTGCTCGCACACGCTTTTTCAGTTCTGCCCACACATTTTCTATAGGATTGAGGTCGGGGTTTTGTGATGGCCACTCCAATACCTTGACTTTGTTGTCCTTAAGCCATTGTCCCACAACTTTGGAAGTATGCTTGGGGTCATTGTCCATTTGGAAGACTCATTTGCGAGCAAGCTTTAACTTCCTGACTGATGTCTTGCTTCAATATATCCACATAATTGTCCTTCCTCATGATGCCATCTATTTTGTGAAGTGCACCAGACCCTCCTGCAGCAAAGCACCCCCACAACATGATGCTGCCACCCCCGTTCTTCACGGTTGGGATGGTGTTCTTAGGCTTGCAAGTGTCCCCCTTTTTCCTCCAAACATAATGATGGTCATTATGGCCAAAGAGTTCTTTTTTTTGTCCCCATGTGCAGTTGCAAACCGTAGTCTGGATTTTTTATGGTGGTTTTGGAGCAGTGGCTTCTTCCTTGCTGAGCGGCCTTTCAGGTTATTGCGATATAGGACTCATTTTACTGTGGATGTAGATACTTTTGTACCTGTTTCCTCCAGCATCTTCACAAGGTTTTTTGCATTGTTCTGGGATTGATTTGCACTTTTTTCACCAAAGTACGTTAATTTCCAGGAGACATAATGCATCTCCTTCCTGAGTGGTATGACAGCTGCGTGATCCCATGGTGTTTATACTTGCGTACTATTGTTTGTACAGATGAAAGTGGTACCTTCAGGCATTTGGAAATTGCTCCCAAGGATGAACCAGACTTGTGGAGGTTTACAATTTTTGGAGGTCTTGGCTGATTTCTTTTGATTTTCCCATGATGTCAAGCAAAGAGGCACTGAGTTTGAAGGTAGGCCTTGAAATACATCCACAGGTACACCTCCAATTGACTCAAATTATGTCAATTAGCCTAACAGAAGCTTCTAAAGCCATGACATAATTTTCTGGAATTTTCCAAGCTGTTTAAAGGCACAGTCAACTTAGTGTATGTAAACTTCTGACCCACTGGAATAGTGATACAGTGAATTTTAAGTGAAATAATCTGTATGTAAACAATTGTTGGAAAAATTACTTGTGTCATGCACAAAGTAGATGTCCTAACCGACTTGCCAAAACTATAGTTTGTTTACAAGAAATTTGTAGAGTGGTTGAAAAACAAGTTTTAATGACTCCAACCTAAGTGTATGTAAACTTCTGACTTCAGCTGTAACTGAATGCATTAGTTAGCTTAGGCTTTAATAGTACATCAAAGTCCATTACCTAATTAATACTTTACTGTTCATTTTTTTCATTTAAAGACCCAGTGCAGTCAAAAACTATGTTTTTCTGTGTTTTATATCTATTTCCTCACTATGAGGTTTGAATAATACTGTGACACTGTGAAAATTATGATAATGCCCTTTTAGTGTAAGAGCTTTTTGAAATGTTGGTGGGATGGAGTTTTGGCCTGCCCGGTGACATCACCAGGGGGGTAAGTTAGGTACATTGCGGTAGGCTACTTAATTGTTACCCAGCAATGATTTCATTTTGAGATAAAAACATCTGCATTGGACCTTTACGTTTTTTGTTTCTGTGGTTTAACATAAATCACAGTAGTTTCACAGTTCCAGTATATTCCCAACATGTTTATCTCTGATTTTGTGCTGCTTGCTTTGCTTGACAGTGGGCTTTTCAACTATTCTTATTGAGGCGGCTGGTTTCCCAACTCTACTGCTGGGAAGTAATGCAGTCCATGGGGATGTCACCCCTGGAGCTCCCCACACAGAGGAAGATAACCTAAACAGGATCAAATCCAGGGTAGAAGGGTGAAAGCACTATAACCGACCCTGAATCAGGGGTAGAGATGTGGGTTGACAACTTACTGTGTCTGGCCGCTCTGGCTGTGGCCCTCTCCTTACCTACCTTCTCTGATGGAGCTGCACTACATGTGTTGTCAGCTTCTAACCTGCTGCATGTGGGCAGTAATGAGAACATCTTGGTGGAGTCTCAGGACAATACAGGAGGTTCCCTGAACGTAAAGATCATGGTGAAGAACTATACTACCCAGAACAAACTGCTGGCCTCACAATGAGTAGTTATGAATGCAGCACCACTTACAGGCTCTGACACAACTGTTAATCCCAGAGAGGGACCACTTTGTGGATGACTCCAAGCAGAAGCAGTATATGGTCCTGCAGGCCCTGTTCCCTGACCACATCCTGGAGAAAGTTGTCTTGTTCTCCTTTCAGTTTGGATACATCTTCACCCATACTGACAAGACCATTTACACAGCGGCCAGCACCGTCTACTACAGAGTGCTCTGCATGACTCCTGGCCTGGAGCCTCTGACAAGGGAGATCTTTGAGGACAAGGAAGTCGCCAAGAACAAAGATATCACCGACTCTGTGGAGATCAGGACACCTGACAGCATCACCATCTTCAGGGAAATCATCAACCCATACAAGGGAGTCAATTCTGGAATGTTCCATCTCCCTGAGATTGTCAGCTTCGGGACATGGCATGTGGTCACGAGGTTGCAGAGCACTCCTCAGAAGACCTCATCTGACTTTGAGTTCAAGGAGTATGTTCTGGACAGCTTCGAGGTTAGTTTGACCCCAGCTAAAGCCTTCTTCTACGTCGAGGACAAATCTCTGACAGTTGATATCCCTGCCAAGTATCTATATAGTAAGGAAGTGACAGGGACAGGCTATGTGGTGTTTGAGGTCATCACAAGAGAGAACAAGAAGATGAGCTTCCGCCGGCTTTCGGCAGGGGGTAGAGATCAGAGAAGGTAAAGGAGTGTGTCGTCTGAATACATCACACAGACTTTCATAGACATCCATCAACTGGTCAGCCAGTCCACTACGTGTCAGTCAGTGTGTTAACAGAGAGAGGGGGTGAGATCGTGGAGGCAGAGAAGAGAGGGATCCCGATCGTCACTTTGCCATACACCATCCTCTTCAAGAGAACACCCAAATACTTCAAACCTGGCATGCCCTTTGACTCGGTTTACATTACAAATCCTGACAACTCTCCAGCCAATGGAGTGGAGATCTTTGTGAAGACCAAGGACCCGGCTATCCTCCCCACCAGACAGGCTGAGGCCAGCATGAAGGCTCTCCCCTACAGGACTTCCACCAAGAATTTCTTCCATGTCGGGGTTGACTCAAATGATCTGAAGATAGGAGACACCATTAAGATCAACCTGAACCTTGGATGCCTCCCCATACAGAACCATGACCTTACATACATGTTCCTGAGCAGAGGTCTGCTGGTGAACGAAGGAAGATTCAAGAGACAGAGCAGCGCACTGGTGACACTGTCGGTTCCCATTTCCAAGGAGATGCTTCCGTCGTTACGTATTGTAGCGTACAACCATGTCGGAACAGCTGACCTGGTGGCAGACTCTGTCTGGGTTGACGTAAAGGTCTCATGCATGGACTCACTGAAAGTGACGTCGACCAGGCCCAATGCATCCTGTATGCCTTGTAGGGCTTTCAGTCTGACCATCACTGGAGACCCAGGATCTAGATTGCAACTGGTGGCTGTAGACAAGGGAGTCTACATACTCAACAACAAACACTGTATTACACAGACCAAGAACTGAAACGCAATAGAAAAGCATGATACAGGCTAGGCTGTACAGCTGGAGGAGGAGCAGACATTATGGGGGTGTTCTGGGATGCTGGTCTGGTATTCTTAAAGGGACTAGGATCAGAACAGACCCCAGCTGTCCTGATAGTGACAGGCAGAGATGAGCAGTGACCATCAGGTCAAAGTTATCCTCCACAATTACAGCAAAGACCCCATCACTGTGCGTGTGGAGCTGATGGAAATTGCGAGGTGTGCAGCTCAGCTAGCAAGAAGGGTAATTACAGTCAGGAAGTGAACATGTCCAGCTGGGTCGTACCGTGTCATTATCCCTGTTAAGCTAGGCATGCACTCCATCGAGGTCAAGGCTTCAGTGAAAAACCCCTATGACAATGGGGTTAAGAGGGACCTGTGCGTTGTGGCTGAGGGAGTGCTAGTCAAGAAGGAAACCATCATACTCCTGAACCCTGCTAAACATGGTGGGGAGCAGACGGCACACATACCCAGTGGAGTGCCTAGGAACCAGGTGCCAAACTCTGATGCTGTCACACTGATCAGTGTGCTGGTGGAGCAGGCCATCAGTGGAGACTAACTGGGCAATCTGATAGTTCAGCCAGTCGGGAGTGGGGAAGAGATCATGATATACATGACCCTGCCTGTCATTGCTACACACTACCTGGACAACACCAAAAAGTGGGAGGAAATTGGCTTGGACAAACGAAACACAGCCATCAAGTACATCAACATAGAGCTGCCATACCGTACATATGATGGCCCCTACACTGCCTGGGTCAGCAGACAGAGCAGCACCTGGCTGACAGTGTATGTAGCGAAGGTGTTTGCCATGTCCAGTACTCTGATCAGTGTTCAGGAGAAAGTGCTCTGTACTGCAGTCAAGTGGCTGATCCTGCACACACAACAGCCTGATGGCGTCTTCAGTGAGTTTGCTCCGGTCATTCATGCAGAGATGACGGGTAACATGAGGGGGTCGGACAGTGACACCTCAATGACAGCCTTCGTTCTCATCACCATGCAAGAGGCAAGCTCACTGTGTGAGCATCCTGTCAACAGCCTACCAGGCAGTATGATTAAGGCAGTAACGTACCTGGAGAGGCATCTGGCCACCCTAAATAACCCCTATGCTGTAGCTATGACCTCCTATGCTCTGGCCAATGCAGGAAAACTCAACAAGGAGACCCTACTGAAGTTCGCATCTCCACAGCTGGACCCCTGGCCAGTACCTGATGCTAATCAGTACACTCTGAAGGCCACATTGTACGCCCTGCTGGCCGTGGTCAAGGTGAAGGCCATCGAAGAGGCCGGCCACATCGTCAAGTGGCTCAACAAGCAGAACAAGGTGGGAGGGGGATACGGATCCACACAGTCCACCATTATGGTGTTGGAGCAACGTGAAGGAACGGAAGGACATTGACCTGAACATCCACATAGAAGTGGCCGACAGAGCATCAGTTGCCAAGTGGTCCATTAACAACAAGAACCAGATCCTCGCTCATAATGACAAGGTCAACGCCATAGACAAGAACCTGACAGTAAAAGACTGAGGAAATTGTGAGGCGACTGTCAGTGGTGAAGCTGTACTATGCCCAGCCAGAGGAAAAGGGCAGTGACCTCTCTCTCACCCTCACTAAGATGGACAAAACAAGCCACGAGGATGCCAAGGAGTTGTTCATGCTCACTATTCAGATGGTTTATCGTAACTTGGAGAGAGACGCAACCTTTTCTGTCCTGGACATCGGCTTGCTGACAGGCTTCATCGTAGATGCAGACGATCTGAAAAAGTTGCCATAGGGGAGGGAGCGCTACATAGAGAAATTTGAGAGGGATGAAGTTCTGTCTGAAAGAGGCTCTCTCTATAAGGGCACAGGGCGAGACCTAGATGCAGACACGGGAGGCAGATGGTTAGAGACTCTGATATTTATTAGCATCCAAGGGGCAGGCAAGAGAATGGTCATGGACAGGCAAAAAGATCATAACAAGGTCAGAGTCCAGGAGGTACAGAGTGGCAGGCAGGCTCGAGGTCAGGGCAGGCAGTATGGTCAGGCAGGCGGGTTCAGAGTCAGGGCAGGGAAGGGTCAAAACCGGGAGGACTAGCAAAAGAGATAAGAAAAAGCAGGAGCACGGGAAAAACACGCTGGTTGACTTGACAAGACAAACTGGCACAGAGAGACAGGAAACACAGGGATAAATACACCAGGGAAAATAAGCGACACATGGAGGGGGCGAAGACAATCACAAGGACAGGTGAAACAGATCAGGGTGTGACACTCTCATCCTATATATGGATTAAGGTATCCCATAAGCTAGCAGACAAAATATATTTTGAGATCCACAGTTCTAAAGCCAGCTGCCATCTCTGTATACGAGTACTACAATCAGAAGGACTGTGTGAAGTTCTACCACCTACAGAGGGAGGATGGTTCCCCGAGCAGACTGTCGTGTATGTGTGCTGAAGAGCACTGCAGTATGCAGAAGAAAGTTGAGTCACAGAGTGGGTGATGACGGACCGCTGCAATACAAGTACGATCTAGGAAAACAGACATGGATAGAGGACTGGCCCTCACAATCAGTGCCAGTCCAGAGACTACAGAGAAGTCTGTCTAGGAGGAGTTTCTGTCTATAGAGGAGTTTCTCAACCAGATCACGACCTTCGATTGCCCTGTCTAGTTTCTCTTCTTGTTTTGTTATATTTCCATTTTTGTAACATTGCAATCCAAGTTATTTGTGTTCACCAAACGTACAGTAGACACAGTCAGTAAGCTACTTACTGTGCCCTATCATAACTCATTGGAACACAAAAAAATATAGTTAGAGGAGTTTGACCACTTGGAATATATTCTGTCAGAAACTGACCAGTTAATTATGTACACTGTGCATTGTGCATAATAAAACCCTTTGGAGAAATAAAAAATAAACATAAATCTGTTTCAGCTACAAACTGTAGCTGAAACAGACTGACTCAACTTAGATTGTTTGTCAAAAGACTTATGATATTTGTACTTTTTGAGCTATAACCATTTACATTTGCATAAAAGCTCCATAAACATCAACGGGACATTTTGGAATCACCACTGCTAATGATCCGTTTCAGCTACAAACTCCAACCCAACGTTGAAATGTGCAGTCTGACTCAACATACAGTGGCTTGCAAAAGTATTCACCCCCTTTGGCATTTTTCCTATTTTGTTGCCTTACAACCTGGAATTAAAATGGATTTTTGGGGGTTTGTATCATTTGATTTACACAACATGCCTACCACTTTGAAGATGCAAAATATTTGTTATTGTGAAACAGACAAGAAATAAGACAAAAAAACGGAAATCTTGAGCGTGCATAACTATTCACCCCCCCAAAGTCAATACTTTGTAGAGCCACCTTTTGCAGCAATTACAGCTGCAAGTCTCTTGGGGTATGTCTCTATATGCTTGGGACATCTAGCCACTGGGATTTTTGCCCATTCTTCAAGGCAAAACTGCTCCAGCTCCTTCAAGTTGGATGGATTCCGCTGGTGTACAGCAATCTTTAAGTCACACCACAGATTCTCAATTGGATTGAGATCTGGGCTTTGACTAGGCAATTCCAAGACATTTAAATGTTTGCCCTTAAACCACTTGAGTGTTGCTTTAGCAGTATGCTTAGGATCATTGTCCTGCTGGAAGGTGAACGTCCATCCCAGTCTCAAATCTCAGATTTCCCTCAAGAGTTTCCCTGTATTTAGCGCCATCCATCATTCCTTCAATTCTGACCAGTTTCCCAGTCCCTGTCGATGAAAAACATCCCCACAGCATTATGCTGCCACCCCCATGCTTCACGGTGGGGATGGTGTTGTCAGGGTGATGAGAGGTGTTGGGTTTGTGCCAGACATAGCGTTTTCCTTGATGGCCAAAAAGCTCAATTTTAGCCTCATCTGACCAGAGTACCTTCTTCCATATGTTTTGGGAGTCTCCCACATGCCTTTCGGCGAACACCAAATGTGTTTAAGCAATGGCTTAAAGTGGTCTTACGGACAGATACTTCAATCTCTGTCCCGGACCTGTTTGAAGAGCTCCTTGATCTTCATGGTGCCGCTTGCTTGGTGGTGCCCCTTGTTTAGTGGTGTTGCAGACTCTGGGGCCTTTCAGAACAGGTGTATATATACTGAGATCATGTGACAGATCATGTGACACTTAGATTGCACACAGATGGACTTTATTTAACTAATTATGTGACTTCTGAAGGTAATTGGTTGCACCAGATCTTATTTAGGGGCTTCATAGCAAAGGGGGTGACTACATATGCACGCACCACTTTTCCGATTTGTATTTATTTGAATTTTTTGAAACAAGTAATTTTTTAAATTTCAAAAATAGGAAAAATGCCAAGGGGATGAATACTTTTGCAAGGCACTGTAGATTGCTTCAACACAGCTTTTCGCTACCATTCATACTTCATAAACAAATTAATTGAAATCATGGAATTCTGAATTCAACATTTTAAACTGAAATCACTGCCACAGAATTTTCAGAATGTTCAAACTAAAACATTTTGAGAGCTTATATGGCTTATGATGCTATAATACGCGCTACCAAATCAAATCAATTTTATTTATATAGCCCTTCTTACATCAGCTGATATCTCAAAGTGCTATACAGAAACCCAGCCTAAAACCCCAAACAGCAAGCAATGCAGGTGTAGAAGCACGGTGGCTAGGAAAAACTCCCTAGAAAGGCCAAAACCTAGGAAGAAACCTAGAGAGGAACCAGGCTATGAGGGGTGGCCAGTCCTCTTCTGGCGGACTGGCGGGTGGAGATTATAACAGAACATGGCCAAGATGTTCAAATTTTCATAAATGACCAGCATGGTCAAATAATAATAATCACAGTAGTTGTCGAGGGTGCAGCAAGTCAGCATCTCAGGAGTAAATGTCAGTTGGCTTTTCATAGCCGATCATTAAGAGTGTCTCTACCGCTCCTGCGGTCGCTAGAGAGTTGAAAACAGCAGGTCTGGGACAGGTAGCACGTCCGGTGAACAGGTCAGGGTTCCATAGCCGCAGGCAGAACAGTTGAAACTGGAGCAGCAGCACGGCCAGGTGGACTGGGGACAGCAAGGAGTCATCATGCCAGGTATTCCTGAGGCATGGTCCTAGGGCTCAGGTCCTCCGAGAGAGAGAAAGAAAGAGAGAATTAGAAAGAGCATACT
The DNA here is from genome assembly GCF_016432855.1 of Salvelinus namaycush. Taxonomy (NCBI): domain Eukaryota; kingdom Metazoa; phylum Chordata; class Actinopteri; order Salmoniformes; family Salmonidae; genus Salvelinus; species Salvelinus namaycush. The sequence goes on along the minus strand of NC_052326.1, from coordinate 18,158,275 downwards.
TAAATTCACACAGGACACCGGATAAGACAGGAGAAGTACTCCAGATATAACAAACTGACCCTAGCCCCCCGACACATAAACTACTGCAGCATAAATACTGGAGGCTATTATTCTAGCCCACTAACTCACTATAATAACTCCACACCTTCAATTCACCCACAAATAGGTCACTATGGGCTCTATTTTAACAAACCTAACACAATGTTAAATCTAAGCCAGGCGGTAGCACTATAGGTTCAATGGTGTGTCAGAAATATTTTTGCTATTTTCACTATCACAGTTATTGGCGCATGCCCTGGTGCGAAAGGGCTGGGTTTTGATGAATAAACAAGTACAAGTTATGTGTGTCGAGGCTTGGCCCCTGACTGACCAATCAGAACGTTCTCCATGGTTGCTTCAGTTTGTGTATTTACGGTCTTTTATCTATTGCCTTGGAATCAATTCCAATTCCAATGTTAGTAAACTATAGTTTTCTAAATGGATTACAGAAACAAATAACAAAATGTAGACCTATCATTGCTACATATGCTAACTTGAACCCATTTGTGTCCACATTGTTCTAAGTAGTTGCATGGCTTCAATAGCATTTACACTGATATATGGGCTAGGCCTCCTGTAAATTACATTATGGCTGAGCATGGACATGTCAAACATGGTCAATAAGCAAGATTAAATTAATTATTGATAAGGCCTAAAAAGGAACGAATAATCTAATTCTAAACTAAACTGTCATGACTGTCCTGGGAGGATAAGGCTGAATAGGTCAGATCAGCTTTGCAATAATTAACATCAACCAGACTCCCTCTCACCCGCGGGGGGGGGGGGGGGGGGGGGGGGGGGGGGGGGGGGGGGGGGGGGGGGGGGCAGAGAAGGGAACTGGTGGGGGGTTGACAGCTTTTTGTTAAGAGTGGGATGTGATATTAGAAACTATATGAGGAAATTGTTTCTATAACTTTGTACAAGTAAGTAGTCACCTCCCCCTTGAGTAAGGTCAGAGAGCGTGTCAGCCTGACGGAACCTCCCATTTGAATGAACTGTATAAAATGATGGGTTAAGAATTAACATATCAGACCAGAAAGACGTCTTAAAGTGTTTGAAACTTTGAATCTCAACACGAAGTAGAGACGATAGAGACGATAATTAATTCAATCGGGTAACAATCAAACATAGTTAGTTCATTTGATAAATAACAGTCATCAGATTAATGAAAGTAAAGTCAGGACAAAACAAAACAACAACTTGTTTTAAACAGTGGTGTAAAGTGCCTAAGTAAAAAAAAAATAAAGTACCTCTTATGTCGTTTTTTTGGGGGTATCTGTACTTTACTTTACTATTTATATTTTTGACAACTTTTACTTCACTATATTCCTAAAGAAACGAATGTACTTTTTACTCCATACATTTCCCCTGACAGACAAAAGTACTTGTTACATTTCAAATGCTTAGCAGGACAGGAAAATGGTCCAATTCACTCACTTCTCAAGAGAACGTCCCTGGTCATCCCTATTGCCTCTGATCTGGCAGACTCACTGAACACAAATGCTTCGTTTGTAAATGATCTTTGAGTGGTGGAGTGTGCCCCTGGCGATCCATAAATAAATTTAAAAAACAAGAAAATGATGCCGTATGGTTTGCTTAATGTAAGGAATGTGAAATGATTTTTACATTTGATACTTAATTATATTTTAGCAATTACATTTACTTTTGATACTTAAGTATATTTAAAACCAAATACTTCTATACTTTAACTAAAGTTGTATTTTACTGAGTGACTTTCACTTGTACTTGTGTAATTTTCTATTGAGGTATCTTTGCTTTTACTCAAGTATGAAAATTGGATACTTTTGCCACCGCTGGTTTTAAATAGGCTATGCCACACTTACAGGCACCATCATTTTCCCCCGTGGGCATATAATATTAAAACAACTTTGGAGGGTTTTACTCACATCCAATCTTTTCACAATAGCTGGACAAAGATCCAATATAAAGAGAAAGGGAGATTGTCCACTCACTGTTATATAATCGGAACCATTTTACAGATCAGATCACATTTACACATCGGCAGAAGTTGCATTGCAAGCGCGCCACGGACGTTGTTACCATAAAACCAGGAAGGTGAATCATTCTAATAACTTTGGCTGTAATCAAATTTAACGAAAAACAAGCAATCTGTTAAAAAATGTGATACAAAATAAATCATGTAAAATGTAATAATATCATAAAATCGCCAGGATAAAAAAGACACGTTGTTGTTGAACCAGCTTTCGTTAAAGTAGGCCTAAGGGAGGACTTGGGTTTTGAACATATGAAACAGAAAACAAGCTATTTTTTACAGGTTACAGATAACTTCTATATATGAGTTTCACTGTTTTACTCCTCTCAAACTTGATATTTTAATAAAGCTTTGGTGATAAAGATTTATTTCCAAGCTGTCTCAGGAGCCAAACCCTTAATCGACAGTCTTGACTACTTCGCGATTGCATTGGGCAGACAAAAAAGAGCCATAATTGAGAGAAGGGGAGGCTATGGGGAAAAAACAGAACATTTGATGTTTCTAAATGCGAAGTATACAAAAAGTACCCTAATCCCTAACCTTAACCCGTACTCTTACCCTAACCTTAACCCTAACCTTAACCCGAAAACCTAACCCTAACTCATAACCCTAAGCCTAAAACTAATTCTAACCTTACATTAATTCTAACATTATCCCTAAACCCCCTAGAAATAGCACCTTGTGGGGACTAACAAAATGTCCCCAGTTGGTCAAAATGTTGTTTGTTTGTCTGGTCCCCACAAGTATAGTTAAACACGTCCACACACACACACACACACACACACACACACACACACACACACACACACACACACACACACACACACACACACACACACACACACACTCAGAGTGACAGGTCATCAGGCCCCATCTCTGCCCATCTTCTGTGTCTCTCTCTACCTGCAGTGTGTGAATACAAATCAGCCCCGCCTCGTCACCACAAATGAAAACACCAGAATGCCATTATGTTCTCCCCCCCTTATCCACATTACCTTAACCTTCCTTTACTCCTGTCTGGTGTCAGGCAGGCACAGATGCCAGTTTCTTGCATTTTCTCTCTCTCTCTTTCACTCTCTCTTTTGCTGTCTCTTTTGCTGTCTCTTTCTTTTGCTCTTTGGCTCTCTCTTCCTCCCTCCCTCCTGCTTACTGATTCTCTGTGAGCAGCTGGCCGCAGGTATGGCCTGACCACGGGACCTTTCACAAACGCCAGAAATTAGGTGTCATTTGGTCCCAGTCAAACCCCAGGGGACTCAATTTTTGTGCTCAGGTTGAAACATTTTGGACCAGAGGCTCTGCACAGGTGTAAAGCAATGATGAGCCTCTAACCTCACAATGTGAATAATATTCTCTCTGTGAATAATATGCTTCATTTGACACAATCAGAATTCAATCACAATTTGCCACAGAAGATTGTTCTGTAGTTGAAGTTTTGCGATCCACATCATCATGAGTGGCCATGTTTCCCTGGGTTTGTTCCGAATTACCACAAATACACTAGACACTAGGCCTTCTAGCAACCTTTGTATCAGAAGAAAGTAGGAAGCAAAGAAAGAAAAAGTCAAAGACAGAAAGGAGGAAGAGAGAATGTGAGAGGGGGAGAGGAGAAGCTCCAGGGCCATTGTTTTAGTGACTGCAGCGTGACTGTCCTTCCCATAAAGAATGGTGGAGCTGATGGTGTCTGTCAGGGACTAGCAGGTTGTTATCCAGCCATTATATCAGATTTATCTTCATTCCTATTCGCCAGACACATGCCCTGAAAGCTCATTTGTCAAGCGGAGGGAGCGGCTTACTTGCATTTATAAACCCTGTCTCCTGGAGGATGTACTGGAAAATACAGTGTGACATGCAAGGGGGCCGGGACGGGGTGATACTGGCATCTGGCTGCCATTTAACTTGGCACGGCCTGGAATAATCCATGCATCGCCTCCCAAAAGAGAAGAGGCGGGAGCCTGTGATTTATTGGGCGTCTTTAACTACAACTTTGTATCGCATCGCCCTCATCTCTCCCTCCTCTTCCTCACCCTCCCTCCTCACCTCGCCTCACCTAGCATCAAATGGAGTTGTGCTTCAAATTGGACGTATGATCAAAATGCGTGGTGTCAGAAGGAGATTGGCTCAGCCATATGTAATATGACTACCCAGCCTATGCCTGTTGGTCGTCCTGTGTAGAAATTGCCCAGTGCCGTCTCTTACTGATGTGTTTCTGCAGGACTGCTCCCAGGAGGCAGGAGCCCCCTCACAGGTTCAAAAGAAAACAGATCTGCAGAATTTCAGAGCCGAGATGTAGTTATCTATGCAGGCACAGGTATTACTACCCATAGGAGATGGGCTAAGCTGGATATTCTGATAGATTTCTGACTTCCTGTGGGAAGCACTGTTGGGCGGCTGAGGTGATCAGGGATGCTCCGGAATGTTCTTTTGGTTGTCTTCCTGATTCTAAAATAACTTCAGGGGAGAAATATTGTGTGGATTGCCAGTGTGACGAAAATTAGACTGAAATGTGTGTTTGGGGATGGCTAAACTGAGAGTATGGAAGAAGATAAGTTGCCCTTTATGGACTACTAAATTACAGTGCCTTCAGAAAGTGTTCACACCCCTTGACTTTTTGTACATTTGGTTGTGTTACAGCCTGAATAAAACATCTATTACATTGAAATGTTGTGTCACTGGCCTACACACAATACCCCATAATGTCAAAGTGGAAATATGTTTTTTGACATTTTTACAAATTAATAAAAAATGAGAAGCTGAAAAGTCTTGAGTCAATAGGTATTCAACCCCTTTGTTATGACAAGCCTAAATAAGTTCAGGAAGAAAAAGTGCTTAATTAACATAAAAAGTTGCATGGACTCACTCTGTGTGCAATAATAGTGTTTAACATGATTTTTAAATTACTGCCTCATCTTTGTACCCCACAAAATAAATGTATCTATAATGTCCCTCAGTCAAGCAGTGAATTTCAAACACAGATTCAACCACAAAGACCAGGGAGGTTTTCCAATGCCTCGCACAGAAGGGCACCTATTGGTAGATGGGTAAAAAAAAAGCAGACATGGAATATTTTTTGGAGCAGGGTGAAGTAATTAATTACACTTTAGATGGTGTATCAATACACCCAGTCACTACACAGATACAGGCGTCCTTCCTAACTCAGTTGCAGGAGAGGAAGGAAACCACTTAGGGATTTCACCATGAGGCCAATGGTGACTTTAAAGCAGCTGTGTGATTGGAGAAAACTAAGGATGGATCAACAGCATTGTAGTTACTCCACAATACTAACCTAATTGTCAGAGTGAAAAGAAGGAAGCCTGTACAGAATACAAATATTCCAAAACATGCATCCTGTTTGCAATAAGGCACTAAAGTAAAACTGCTAAAAAAATTGCCAAAGAAAGCTTTATGTTTGGGGCAAATCCAACACAACACATCACTTGGTACCACGCTTCATATTTTAAAGTAAGGTGGTGCTACATCATGTTATGAGTATGTTTGTCATCAGCAAGGACTAGTGAGTCTTTTAGGATAAAAAGAAACGGAATAGAGTTAAGCACAGGCAAAATCCAGGAGGAAAACCTGGTTCAGACACTGGGAGACAAATTCACTTTTCAGCAGGACAATAACCTAAAACACAAGGCCAAATATACATTGGAGTTACTTACCAAGACAACATTGAATGTTCCTGAGTGGCCTAGTTACAGTTTTGACTTAATTTGGCTTGGACATATATGGCAAGACTGAAAATGGCTGTCTGGCAATGATCAACAACCAACTTGACAGCTTGAAGAATTGAATAAATAATGCAAATATTGTACAATCCAGGTGTGCAAAGACTTACCCAGAAAGACTCACAGCTGAAATAGTGTCAAAGGTGATTCTAACATGTATTGACTCAGGGGTTGAATACTTATCTAATCATTCATAGAAAAAAATATATTCTTCAATGTTGACATAACAGAGTATTTTGTGAAGGTCACGGACAAATAAAATACAATTCAATCCATTTTATTCCCACTTTGTAAGACAACAAAATGTGGACAACTTCAAGGGGTGTGAACACTTTCTGAAGGCACTGTACTCATATCTTTCACTGGCCAGATGGTCACTGTTATGGTGTGTTTTTTCTGCAAGATCCCTAGTGCTGCAAAATGTACCTTTTAGATGGGCCTGTTTAGTAATTCCATCTGTTTGTTATTTCATCCCACATCACATTAAGCCTGTCTCTCTGCTCACGCCTGAGGCTGCTCCATATGTGTTGACTCAGCCCTTTTGCTTTCTAGCCAGTTCTCTCTCTGTGAGGTTGAGGATTGTCTTTTAGAGGTGGCAATGCCAAAAACGTTGAATTACAAATTAATCAAATAGTTCTTATCTGCTGTTGCCCATTTCCATTGTCTAAGCCCTCAGTTATTCTACCTGTTGCTCTTTGTGGCGTGTGTCAGTAATCTTGATTGGCCACAGGACAGTGGGCAGGGGATTAACTGGCCGTGAGCCGGGGAGATAGAGGAAGAGATGGGGGGATGGAGAGAGTTAACGAATGGAGTCCTGGATTGATTTTCCTGTGTGCTGATTGGTGCCGTGAAACTGTGTTAATGTCCCCTGTTCCTTCCGCAACCTTTTCCCTGTGATTGAGTGTGGACTCTGTTATTGTTTGGCGGCGGAGTGGAAATGAAAGCAGTTGTCATTAGGATTTACAACAGCAGGCAGCCAGGCAGGCAGGCAGGCGGGCAGGCAGCCAGTAAGGCAGGGAGACAGTCAGGGAGGCCAGAGGAAACACAGGTTCCGATCACACGCTGACTCTTATTAAGGCCACACACTCCAAATTGCTTGTAAATAAAGATAAATGGTGCAGGGAATGTAAAAGATGCTGGCATTGGATTTATCATACAATTAGCCTACCAAGCCAGTCTGAGGGAGATGGGGAGTGAGGTGGGGAGGGGGAACACATGTCTATCACATGCCCACACTCCTCCCTCTAAACATGAGGTAACAAGCCAGTCCTTAACAACCCAGTGGGTGACACCTAAATCTGCCTCCCCTGTCCCTCCCCCATCACTCATGGGTCTGGTCTCAGACAGTGCTTTCACAAAACCATCCTCTGAAATGGTCTGGTCAGTGCACTCGCCCTCTCCTCCTCTCCTCTTCCCACCTCTCCCCGTAGCAGTCCTTAAACTACTCCCAAATTAACAATGTCCCTAATTGATTTGGTATAATCGCTGTCTCATTCCGCAGCCTCCCGTGAGCTGATGAGAGAGAGTGCCCGCCACCATTCCCAGCCCCCGATTCAATTAAATCAGGAATTACTTGTCATAGCCACTTTTCTATCCATTTAGCAGCATAATTCTGATCCTTTGGAGAATTACGTGGGGGAAACATGATGTACAATGTATGATAAATGTTAACCCAGCCAAAGGGAGAGTAAATGAAATCTTGGAAATGGATCCTGTCAGGTTGGATAGCAGACAGATGGAGGCTGGTGCTCTATCTCACCACTGGGTGGCACTGTTGCACCATGCTTTGGATGGAGAACAGAGAAACTTCCCTCTGCGTACTGTCCAGGGCTCTCCAACTCTGTTCCTTGAGAGCTACCGTCCTGTATGTTTTCACTCCAACCCTAAGCTAGCACACTTAATTCTAATAATTAGCTGGTGGATAAGTTGAACCAGGTTAGTTACAACTGGGGTTGGAGCGAAAACCTGCAGGATGGTAGCTCTCCAGGAACAGGGTTGGAGACCCCTACTATAGACAAAGGCCACATTCACAATTAGACACCTAGGTTGTTTCTGTGTAGCTAGGTTCTGGAACAAGGGTTTGTTGGTTTGTGTCTTGTTTGGCATAACATTTCAGAGTCATTATCCTTCTAACCTCGATCTAAGATTCAGATGAAGTGAAATAGTTAGTTCACCAGGACCTGTTAGAATGATATCATAACCAACTTCACCACATGCTGGTCTCACATATTTGGGTGACCTTGAAAATCATCTTAGACAAGTTGGCAACTGCTGGTCTCAATTCATTCCACAGGAACAGTAAAATGACTAGCTGTGCAACGAGATTTGTTCCCAGACAAACTGAATTCTACATCTCTCAGACACCGGTGGTCACCCTCTCTCTACTCTCCATCCCCCATGTCTAGTCTATACATACATTACATGTAATGACCTGCTCTGGCAGAGGGGTGGAGTGGGGAGGTGGAATATAGAGCAGCGGTAAGTGTGTGTGTGTGCTCACAGTCAGTGTGCCACGAAGAGGGCAGAAAACCAGGGATGTGTCCCAAGGTGCCCCTGTGCCCTATCCCAGGTAGAGCCTGCCCTATCCCAGGTAGAGCCTGCCCTATCCCAGGTAGAGCCTGCCCTATCCCAGGTAGAGCCTGCCTTATCCCAGGTAGAGCCTGCCCTATCCCAGGTAGAGCCTGCCCTAGACCAGGTAGAGCCTGCCCTATCCCAGGTAGAGCCTGCCCTATCCCAGGTAGAGCCTGCCCTATCCCAGGTAGAGCCTGCCCTAGACCAGGTAGAGCCTGCCCTATCCCAGGTAGAGCCTGCCCTATCCCAGGTAGAGCCTGCCCTATCCCAGGTAGAGCCTGCCCTATCCCAGGTAGAGCCTGCCCTAGACCAGAGAGGGCTGACAGGGCTTAGAGTTGAGGATGTCCTACCAGCCTACCAGTAATCTCCAGGGTGCCACTGCCACCTCAGTGCCACATTCCCCTCTGCAGAGTGAGATTGCCTCGGTGATGGTAACGACAGCCGCTCGCACCCAGGGGAGTCAGGGGTACGGTGCGGGGGGCTCCTCGCCTCCCTCAGTCTGGGAGATTGCTTCCCGTTACCGGTGCTCCCCAGTATTTCCGCCCCATGCAGCATTAATGGGAAATCAATCGGAGGAGCCCAGCCTTAACCGAGCAGGAGGCAGCAGCCATAAATATTCATGTCCATTTTGAGAAGTTGTTTGAACTCCATATTTCTGTTGACATATGGGGTCTGTGTTGGCATTTGTATCTGGAGGTATGAGGGGTGGTGGGTATGTGTGTTTTGCAGAGGGACACAGATGGGCAATGAGGCAGTGACAGTGACCTGTTTACCTGCTGCTCAGGTGTCATGTGATTGAGAGTTGGTTTGTCAGTCACACAGGCCAGGACTGGGTCATTAAATTGTTTCAAAGGAGCAGCAGGCCTACACTAACACAAACACCAGGTAGTCTATTCACCTTTGCTGTCTGGTAGCTTACTGTTTAACAGTTTTCTCTTAATCTAAATCAAACATACAGTGCAGGGGAATAGATAACAATTGTATTTCTCATCTGTTGTCTTACGAGTTTAACTGTTCGTTACGTGTGTGTGTGTCTCTGTGTGTGTGTGTTTTTGTGTGTATGATCTGTTCTGGGTGTTGTAATGTCCTATGTTCCTGCTCTAGGTCCCATGTCTGATCAGTGTGCCTACTGAGGAGGTGAAGCAGAGGACTCAGGCCTTGCTGTCCTCCAAAACCTACCAGGTGCTGCTGGCCACCCTCAGAGAAGAGGTTGGTCTACATCACGACCCATCAACACCAGCACATTTGTTTTTCCATTCTCTCCATGTGTTCCATGCATGTGTGTGTGTATCCAGACAGTGTTTGTGCGTGTGTCCTAAGTAGATATAACACCTATCTTGTCTCTGTACAGGGTGTCAGAGGCTTGTACAGGGTGTCAGAGGCTTGTACAGGGTGTCAGAGGCTTGTACAGGGTGTCAGAGGCTTGTACAGGGTGTCAGAGGCTTGTACAGGGTGTCAGAGGCTTGTATAGGGTGTCAGAGGCTTGTACAGGGTGTCAGAGGCTTGTACAGGGGCTACAGGAGTGCGGTACACAGAGAGGCAGGTCTGTTCTACCACACACACCTTCCCTTCTACACTGACTTGAACAAAAGTGCATCCAAGCTTTCTCGTTGCATTAGCCTCCATCAAACATCATTGGCAAGATCATGGACTTCTCTTGATATGTTTTTTGGCAGGTGTACCAATATGCTTGTATGTATGCAGCCTATACCACCATAACATGTCAGGTACTGTACTTGTAGAATGAGACGATTCAGAATTGATTAATTCATGATAACTGTGTGAAAGATGGTATTATTTTCTCCCATTATACCTCTGAAAGTGTTCTAAATCCCCTTGGGCAGAGAGGGAAGTGGATGGAAACACTGAACTATTGTTTTTTTCTCTGTTTCATTTTGCACAATTACTTAACCGAGACCAGTTCCATCTGTTTGAATCGCTTGATTAATTCAAGTAATTAGAGATGTTATAAATGGAAAACAAAATGAGGAGAAAACAAGCAGAGATTGAACATTGAAGCAGTCCCCTTGATGAAGGCTCACCTTTGTAATGGAGTGCCCACTGCTCCCTCCCGCTCTTTGATTCATCATCTGCTGGTTAATTGCACCTGCAGAGCGTGGTAACGTCTCATGGATTCAGGCATTTATTCCCACCACAGGTTTTTTCTTCTTTTTCATTTTCAATAGATTGAGAAAGAAACAGAGAGAGGGAAGAAAAGTTGTATATGAAGGTGACACTCGTTTTTCGGTCTCTTTTTTGGGTAATATAGTCCCCTACTGCTGTGCTAGCCTGTTCTTATTTTCTGCCTCACTAAACCAATGTTATTCACACAAATTCCATTCTGGACAGGGAGGCAAAAAAGGACAACAAGGCTCTCTGATTTCTCCAAGGGGATGTGAATAAATGAATACATTTCAAGGCTGGTGCCCGGTCTCGGTGCATACTAAGGGCCAGATGAAACAGGCGGGGAGATAGGCAGAGGAGCGCCTAGGATCCTCCTTGCGATTGGCTTTGACGTGTGTCAGGAAGGTAATTCATTTCCTCAGCCGGCTATCCGCTATCTCATCCTGCTCGGCGACCCTGTCAAGATAACTTTATTTAGCTTGAGCGGCGCTCCCCCAGCACGGCCATCTAATTGGGGTCCTCTCTATGATGTAGATTCATTAAGGATCCTTCAGAAGTGATTTCTGATAGCAAAGATCTCACAGGTTACGGCAGGAAGGGAGTGTGGCTTTGTCCAGGATGAGGGGTTACACAAGTAGGGAGTGGTGGAGAACTGATTCACAACTGGCATGATTATGTTAGGTAGCACATCACTTTTCTTATTTATTTATTCATATATATATATACAGTACCAGTCAAACATTTTGACACACCTACTCATTCAAGGGTTTTTCTTTATTTTCACTATTTTCTACATTGTACAATAATAGTGAAGACATCAAACTATGAAATAACACATCATGTAGTAACTAAAAAAGTTTTAAACAAATAATATCTTCTAGATTTTAGATTCTTCAAAGTAGCCACCATTTGCCTTGAAGACAGCTTGCACACTCTTTGCATTCTTTCAGCCAGCTTCAGGAGGAATGCTTTTCCAACAGTATTGAAGGAGTTCCCACATATGCTGAGCACTTGTTGGCTGCTTTTCCTTCACTCTGCGGTCCAACTCATCACAAACCATCTCAATTGGGTTGAGGTTGGGTGTTTGTGGAGACCAGGTCATCTGATGCTACACTCCATCACTCTCCTTGGTCAAATAGCCCGTACACAGCCTGGAGGTGTGTTGGGTCATTGTCCTGTTGAAAATCAAATGAAAGTCCCACTAAGCGCAAACCAGATGGGATGGCATATCGCTGCAGAATGCTGTGGTAGCCATGCTGGTTAAGTGTGCCTTGAATTCTAAATAAATCACAGACAGTGTCACCAGCAAAGCACCACTACACCATCACACCATTTTCTCCATGCTTCCCGGTGGGAACCAGACATGCAGAGATCATCCGTTCACCTACTCTGCGTCTCACAAAGACACGGAGGTTGGAACCAAAAATCTCAAATTTGGACAGATTTCCACCGGTTTAATGTCCATTGTTCGTGTTTCATGGACCAAGCAAGTCTCTTCTTCTTATTGGTGTTCTTTAGTAGTGGTTTCTTTGCAGCAATTCGACCATGAAGATTTTGTTGAGATGTGTCTGTTACTTGAACTCTGTGAAGCATTTATTTGGGCTGCAATTTGAGGTGCAGTTAACTCTAATGAACTTATCCTCTGCAGCAGAGGTAACTCTGGGTCTTCCTTTCTTGTTGAGGTCCTCGTGAGAGCCAGTTTCATCATAGCGCTTGATGGTTTTTTGCAACTGCACTTGAAGAAACCTTGAAAGTTCTTGACATTTTCTGGTTTGACTGACCTTCATGTCTTAAAGTAATGATGGACTCTCGTTCCTCTTTGCCTATTTGGTTACTACATGATTCCATATGTGTTATTTCATACAATGTAGAAAATAGTCAAATAAAGAAAACCCCTTGAATGAGTAGGTGTGTCCAAACTTTTGACTGCTACTGTATGTTTGATGTATACTTTCTTAATGACCTATTACATTGTTTATCTTTGTAAAGTTGAGGTATCATTTAGGTTTCAGACAGATCCAGTATGAAATAGCCTTAAATGAGAAATCCAGCGCAAGCAAAGTGATTTTGATTTGCCTGTGTAAAAAGAAAGCACGTACTTTAATCTAAATACAAGTTGTAGTGAGTAATTATTTAGGATTCCTATGCACTAGGCTGTTAGGTGCATTTGTTGTCCATTTAGATCAGTGATTCATTGTAAAAGCCCAGTAAATCACCACAATCAGTAGTATGTAAATGTATGTGGTAAATACTTTTAATTAAGCCCTTGCTTAGATCTTTTGTTTATGTACTTTGGCATGTTCCTCAGTTTGTGTGGTTTTTGATGTTCTCTCTTCACCACCTCTGTTCAGAGTACTGCTTCTCTTCATCACTAGACGGCACAATAAGAATATTCCACTCAGACTCTTCTGTTCCATTTTACATGAACATTTGAGTTATTTAGCAGACACTCTTATCCAGAGAGACACATTTGGAGTATTCATCTTAAGATTGCTAGGTGAGACAATCCTATATCACATTTGAACTTAGAACATTTTTCCTCAGAAAAGTCAAGTGTTATGTATGTATTTTGTATTTATGTATTGCTGCTCTGTACACAAGCCCTCTCTTTCCTCTCCAAACTGGCTTATAACATTATGAGTACCAATCACCCTAATAAAATTGCATGACAATAGTGGACATTTTGGATGGAGTGCCCATATACTCTTGGCCTGAAATGTAATATTTGATCTAGGAGTTGATCTAGACTGCTTCAATTTCTTTTTGTGTGATGAACGTCACTTATGTTATTTGATAGTAATTCAGTAATTTGTTAGTTTGCGCTTAGGAAGGGCTGTGTAAGTGAAGCAGACAGTCATTTCTCTGATAAGGTGGATTGACGGAGCTGTGTTATCCTCTCCAGCCATCAAGCACAACTCCACACTCTTTCTCTCTCTCTCTCTCTCTCTCTCTCTCTCTCTCTCTCTCTCCCTCTCTCCCTCTCCCTCTCCCTCTCCCTCTCCCTCTCCCTCTCCCTCTCCCTCTCTCCTTCTCTCCCTCTTTCTCTCTCTCACTCGCTGTCCCGGTCTCTGTCTTTCATTCTTTCCTTCTTTCTTTCTCTCTTCCCCCTCTTTCTCTCCCCACATCTCTAACCCCACTGTGGGGTCTACTTCTGCCCTAGATAGTTGCTGTTGGAGAGAAAGAGTGACAGAGAGAAAGGGAGAGAGATCCAAAAAGCTAATATTTGTAGAGAGAGAGAGAGTGAGTGACCTATCTTTGGTGCGTCTGTCTGACAGGAACAAAAGTGGGATGATTTATGTTTCCTCGGTCCTCCTCCCAACAACACAGGGCTGGAACAGTCGCCTGAAAGCACTAAACTGACAGACAACCTACAGCCAGCCTCTCTCTCTTTCTCTCTATGCCTCAGCAGACAGGAGCTGGCAACCAGCTCAGAGAGAGCAACCAGTCTTAACAAACGCCTCCACTCCTCTCTGTTCTGTTCCCCTCTCTCCGTCTTGTGTCTCTCTGAAAGAACTCACATGTAACTAGAAATTGTCACCAAAGTAAATACAGTTTAACATGTAAAAAGGGTAACTTTGACTACAGAAATAACTTTTCCCTCTCGCGCTCCCTCCCATGCTCAAGCCCTCTTCCTCATTTCCTCCCTCAAACACTGTTGACATGAGAGGGCCTTTGGCCCCTGAGGCCCAGGTCTAAACCCACGCCCAATTTGTTTGAATTACTCTGTCGTTTACCTTCCTGCTCTGCCTTCGTCACACTGGATTGTGCGTGTGTGTACTGATGCATGTCGTATGTATGCGTGTCCGATTTGGTACACTAACAATGGTGTTATATTTACACTTTTGTTATGATTGGAATGAAGTCCCTTAACAAGCGTATGACAGACATGACCCTTCTGTGGCTCTTTGGAGAGAATCCATGTTTGTCCGTGTGGCACATTTCAAGAAAAGAGGTGAGAATACAAGAAAAGAGAAGAGACAATCATGCAGTTTTCTGTTCCTGTGCTCAGTGATCCATATGGGCTAGTGTTTATATACCCTCATCCATATCTGGCACTCGCTGGCACAGAGAGAGACTGGAGAGAGTATGTGAGCCAGGGAAGATTTACTCTGCACTTGCTGTTGTTTACTGCTGGACAGTTGGACTGTAAATCTAGTCCAGGGTTCCCCTCACTAACGTCAATATCTACAGTCCAAAATATTCCCAACACCCCCAAACAAAAAGGGAGATGAGACTGGTACACATGTAACTGTAGGGAAATATAACTTGGTGTTGTTGTTTAGAAGATGGAGTCTTATGGTTTCACATCTGCTTGCACATTGCTCTGTTTAGAGAGAAAGAGAGAGAGAGAGAGAGAGAGAGAGTCACGACTTCCGCTGAAGTTGGTTCCTCTCCTTGTTCAGGCGGCATTCGGCGGTCGACGTCACCAGTCTTCTAGCCATCGCCTATCCACCTTTCATTCTCCATTTGTTTTGTCTTGTTTTCCCACACACCTGGTTTACATTCCCTCATTACGTGACGTGTATATAACCCTCTGTTCCCCCATGTCTGTGTGTGGAATTGTTTGTTGTAACGTGTATGTGCATTATAGACTGGTTTGCTACGGGATATTTCAACCCATATTTTGTTGTTCTGGGTGCCGTCGGTTTTGTCTCATTAAACTGCTCCGGTTATTACCCAGTTCTGCTCTCCTGCGCCTGACTTCCCTGTAGCCAGTTACGCACCTCTTACAGAGAGAGAGAGAGCGGATGGTAGAGGTGTAGGGTGTGTGTGGGGTGAGGCGACCATGTGTGTTTGGGGAGGTATCTGGTGTCAGCACATATTTGGAGCTGGTATTACCCGTGCAGACAGGCTGAGGGAGAGGAGACACAGCTGTTGCATGCTGCTCCTACCAGGCAAGGAGGAACCAACCTTCACACTACAACCTCCTCATTTCCCTTAGAACCTCCACCCTGCTGGGACCAGCTCTGTCTGATAATCCACCCCCCACTGGAGCAGTTGGCCTGAGCTGACTCACCATCACCACCTGGATTAGCACCCCATGTTTATAACCCACTAACCATGTGTACCAAGGTATTTGGAGGGAGTAGACATGAAGCTATCCATGTTGAAAGAGCATCAGAAACCACACTAAGTAGGCCAATAGAATGAGATCAGAGACATCATAAAAAGGCATCATTGGATAAAACATAGAATGGAATTGCATGGTCAGAATGTTGGAATTTGCAAAGCCTTTACTAACTCACTTTCTGGACCGAAAGCTATAGCCTGTATTACACATTGAAATGAACTAGTCTCAGGAATACTCATTTTGTTTTAACGATTAAATGGATGTCCTGTTGAAACCTTTACTCTTCTGTTGGTAGCCTAACTCGTTTAACAGATTTCTGTTGGTAGCCTACCCCATTAACAGACTTCTGTTGGTAGCCTAACCCATTAACAGACTTCTGTTGGTAGCCTAACCCATTAACAGACTTCTGTTGGTAGCCTAACCCATTAACAGACTTCTGTTGGTAGCCTAACCCATTAACAGACTTCTGTTGGTAGCCTAACATCATTAACAGACTTCTGTTGGTAGCCTAACCCATTAACAGACTTCTGTTGGTAGCCTAACCCATTAACAGACTTCTGTTGGTAGCCTAACTCGTTTAACAGACTTCTGTTGGTAGCCTAACCCATTAACAGACTTCTGTTGGCAGCCTAACCCATTAACAGACTTCTGTTGGTAGCCTAACTCGTTTAAAAGACTTCTGTTGGTAGCCTAACCCATTAACAGACTTCTGTTGGTAGCCTAACCCATTAACAGACTTCTGTTGGTAGCCTAACCCATTAACAGACTTCTGTTGGTAGCCTAACCCGTTAACAGACTTCTGTTGGTAGCCTAACCCATTATCAGACTTCTGTTGGTAGCCTAACCCATTAACATACTTCTGTTGGTAGCCTAACCCATTAACATACTTCTGTTGGTAGCCTACCCCATTAACAGACTTCTGTTGGTAGCCTAACCCATTAACAGACTTCTGTTGGCAGCCTAACCCATTAACAGACTTCTGTTGGTAGCCTAACCCATTAACATACTTCTGTTGGTAGCCTAACCCATTAACAGACTTCTGTTGGTAGCCTAACCCATTAACAGACTACTGTTGGTAGCCTAACCCATTAACAGACTTCTGTTGGCAGCCTAACCCATTAACAGACTTCTGTTGGTAGTCTAACCCATTAACAGACTTCTGTTGGTAGCCTAACCCATTAACAGACTTCTGTTGATAGCCTAACCCATTAACAGACTTCTGTTGGTAGCCTACCCCATTAACAGACTACTGTTGGTAGCCTAACCCATTAACAGACTTCTGTTGGCAGCCTAACCCATTAACAGACTTCTGTTGGTAGCCTACCCCATTAACAGACTTCTGTTGGTAGCCTAACCCATTAACAGACTTCTGTTGGTAGCCTACCCCATTAACAGACTTCTGTTGGCAGCCTAACCCATTAACAGACTTCTGTTGGTAGCCTAACCCATTAACAGACTTCTGTTGGTAGCCTAACCCATTAACAGACTTCTGTTGGTAGCCTAACCCGTTATCAGACTTCTGTTGGTAGCCTAACCCATTAACAGACTTCTGTTGGTAGCCTAACCCATTAACATACTTCTGTTGGTAGCCTACCCCATTAACAGACTTCTGTTGGCAGCCTAACCCATTAACATACTTCTGTTGGTAGCCTAACCCATTAACAGACTTCTGTTGGTAGCCTAACCCATTAACAGACTTCTGTTGGTAGCCTAACCCATTAACAGACTTCTGTTGGTAGCCTAACCCGTTAACAGACTTCTGTTGGTAGCCTAACCCATTATCAGACTTCTGTTGGTAGCCTAACCCATTAACAGACTTCTGTTGGTAGCCTAACCCATTAACAGACTTCTGTTGGTAGCCTAACCCGTTAACAGACTTCTGTTGGTAGCCTAACCCATTATCAGACTTCTGTTGGTAGCCTAACCCATTAACAGACTTCTGTTGGTAGCCTAACCCATTAACATACTTCTGTTGGTAGCCTACCCCATTAACAGACTTCTGTTGGTAGCCTTTCCCATTAACAGACTTCTGTTGGTAGCCTAACCCATTAACAGACTTCTGTTGGCAGCCTAACCCATTAACAGACTTCTGTTGGTAGCCTAACCCATTAACAGACTTCTGTTGGTAGCCTAACCCATTAACAGACTTCTGTTGGCAGCCTAACCCATTAACAGACTTCTGTTGGTAGCCTAAAGCCCATTAACAGACTTCTGTTGGCAGCCTAACCCATTAACAGACTTCTGTTGGCAGCCTAACCCATTAACAGACTTATGTTGGTAGCCTAACCCATTAACAGACTTCTGTTGGTAGCCTAACCCATTAACAGACTTCTGTTGGCAGCCTAACCCATTAACAGACTTCTGTTGGCAGCCTAACCCATTAACAGACTTCTGTTGGTAGCCTAACCCATTAACAGACTTCTGTTGGTAGCCTACCCCATTAACAGACTACTGTTGGTAGCCTAACCCATTAACAGACTTCTGTTGGCAGCCTAACCCATTAACAGACTTCTGTTGGTAGCCTACCCCATTAACAGACTTCTGTTGGCATCCTAACCCATTAACAGACTTCTGTTGGTAGTCTAACCCATTAACAGACTACTGTTGGTAGCCTACCCCATTAACAGACTTCTGTTGGCAGCCTAACCCATTAACAGACTTCTGTTGGTAGTCTAACCCATTAACAGACTTCTGTTGGTAGCCTAACCCATTAACAGACTTCTGTTGGTAGCCTACCCCATTAACAGACTTCTGTTGGCAGCCTAACCCGTTATCAGACTTCTGTTGGTAGCCTAACCCATTAACAGACTTCTGTTGGTAGCCTAACCCATTAACAGACTTCTGTTGGTAGCCTAACCCATTAACAGACTTCTGTTGGTAGCCTAACCCATTTACAGACTTCTGTTGGCAGCCTAACCCATTAACAGACTTCTGTTGGCAGCCTAACCCATTAACAGACTTCTGTTGGTAGCCTAACCCATTAACATACTTCTGTTGGTAGCCTACCCCATTAACAGACTTCTGTTGGTAGCCTAACCCATTAACAGACTTCTGTTGGTAGCCTAACCCATTAACAGACTTCTGTTGGCAGCCTAACCCATTAACAGACTTCTGTTGGTAGCCTAACCCATTATCAGACTTCTGTTGGTAGCCTAACCCATTATCAGACTTCTGTTGGTAGCCTAACCCGTTAACAGACTTCTGTTGGTAGCCTAACCCATTATCAGACTTCTGTTGGTAGCCTAACCCATTAACAGACTTCTGTTGGTAGCCTAACCCATTAACATACTTCTGTTGGTAGCCTACCCCATTAACAGACTTCTGTTGGTAGCCTAACCCATTAACAGACTTCTGTTGGTAGCCTAACCCATTAACAGACTTCTGTTGGTAGCCTAACCCATTAACATACTTCTGTTGGTAGCCTAACCCATTAACATACTTCTGTTGGCAGCCTAACCCATTAACATACTTCTGTTGGCAGCCTAACCCATTAACAGACTTCTGTTGGTAGCCTAACCCATTAACAGACTTCTGTTGGCAGCCTAACCCATTAACAGACTTCTGTTGGCAGCCTAACCCATTAACAGACTTCTGTTGGTAGCCTAACCCATTAACAGACTTCTGTTGGTAGCCTAACCCATTAACATACTTCTGTTGGTAGCCTACCCCATTAACAGACTTCTGTTGGTAGCCTAACCCATTAACAGACTTCTGTTGGTAGCCTAACCCATTAACAGACTTCTGTTGGTAGCCTAACCCATTAACATACTTCTGTTGGTAGCCTAACCCATTAACAGACTTCTGTTGGTAGCCTAACCCATTAACAGACTTCTGTTGGTAGCCTAACCCATTAACATACTTCTGTTGGTAGTCTAACCCATTAACAGACTTCTGTTGGTAGCCTAACCCGTTTAACAGACTACTGTTGGTAGCCTAACCCATTAACAGACTTCTGTTGGTAGCCTAACCCATTAACTTCTTGAGAATACAGGGGGTGCTATTTTCCCATTAGCATAATTTGCTCAACAGATTAAACTGCCTCTTATTCAATTATTGCTCTTACTACATGCATATAAATAATACCATTGGAAAGAAAACAATCTCTAGTTTCTAAAACCGTTTCAATTTTGTCTCTGAGTGATACAGAAGTCATTTCACAGCACTTTCCATGACCAAGAACATAAAATCAAGATGTGTTATGCTGGCTTCAAAGCTCTGCCTATATATGGTCGTGCCCCCTATGACCCGAAACACACCTCATTCGCCTTCCTCTGGGTGTCAAGAAGACGTCAGAGGAGAAATTCTTTGTTTATCTGGTACTGACGTGAAATAAGACCTATTTCTTTGGCGTGACCGACAACTTCCGGTTTGCTGATTCGCACGAGTTGGAGCTGCGATTGTGTACTGTTTTGCTGGCGTTATGGATGAAAACTATCTCCGTGTCGAATTTTGTTTGATACATGTGACCATATCATCGTAATGTATGTTTTTTCAATATAGTTTAATCAGATTATTTGAATTTTTTTGGGAGTTTTGCGGTGTTCCGTTGTCACAATTTATTTACATTTGAGAGATCTGTGCCACTCGACCGGTACCTGTGCTAAATGGAGTGGGAAAGGAAGATTTCTGAACGGAACCAACGACTCATCTTGACAAAGGACACTTTGATCAACATTCTGATGAAAGATCAGCCATAGTAAGACCCAATTTACGATGTTATATCATATCTGTTGTGCATGTGAACTGACCGTGGGCGCCTAGCCGAATCTGCCTTGTATAGCTATGCTAATTTAGCGCTACATTTTGTTTTCGTTATAAAACATTTAATAAATCTGAAATATTGTTTGGATTCACCAGATGTTGGGCTTTCAATATCTGTACGCTGTGTATTTTTCTGAAATGTTTTAAGATGAGTAATTCGTTATATGACGTTGGTCTCTGTAATTGTTCTGGCTGGGTCAGCACTATTTCAGATTGCAGCTGCAATGTAGAACTGTGATTTATACCTGAAAAATGCACATTTTTCCCCAAAAAAACTATGCTATACCATAAATATGTTATCAGACTGTCATATTATGAAGTTGTTTCTTGGTTAGTGGCTATATATATTTTTATCTAGTCGAATTAGTGATAGCTACTGACGCAGGAAAAAGCTGTTGGGAGTAAAAAAATCGTGTCCTTTGCTAACGTGGTTAGCTAATAGATTTACATATTGTGTCTTCCCTGTAAAACATTTTAAAAATCTGAAATGGTGGCTTTATTCACAAGATCTGTATCTTTCATTAGGTGGCTTGGACTTGTGATTTAATGATATTTAGATGCTACTATTTAATTGTGACGCTATGCTAGCGATGCTAATCAGTGTGGGGGGGGTGGGGGGTGATCCCGGATCCGGGGTTGAGGCTCGTTAGAGGTTAACAGACTTCTGTTGGTAACCTAACCCGTTTAACAGACTTCTGTTGGTAGCCTAACCCATTAACAGACTTCTGTTGGTAGCCTAACCCATTAACAGACTTCTGTTGGCAGCCTACCCCATTAACAGACTTCTGTTGGTAGCCTAACCCATTAACAGACTTCTGTTGGTAGCCTAACCCATTAACAGACTTCTGTTGGCAGCCTAACCCATTAACAGACTTCTGTTGGTAGCCTAACCCATTAACAGACTTCTGTTGGTAGCCTAACCCATTAACAGACTTCTGTTGGTAGCCTAACCCATTAACAGACTTCTGTTGGCAGCCTAACCCATTAACAGACTTCTGTTGGTAGCCTAACCCATTAACAGACTTCTGTTGGTAGCCTAACCCATTAACAGACTTCTGTTGGTAGCCTAACCCATTAACAGACTTCTGTTGGTAGCCTAACCCATTAACAGACTTCTGTTGGTAGCCTAACTCGTTTAACAGACTTCTGTTGGTAGCCTAACCCATTAACAGACTTCTGTTGGTAGCCTAACCCATTAACAGACTTCTGTTGGCAGCCTAACCCATTAACAGACTTCTGTTGGTAGCCTAACCCATTAACAGACTTCTGTTGGTAGCCTAACCCATTAACAGACTTCTGTTGGTAGCCTAACCCATTAACAGACTTCTGTTGGTAGCCTAACCCGTTTAACAGACTACTGTTGGTAGCCTAACCCGTTTAACAGACTTCTGTTGGTAGCCTAACCCATTAACAGACTTCTGTTGGTAGCCTAACATTAACAGACTTCTGTTGGTAGCCTAAATTAACAGACTTCTGTTGGTAGCCTAACCCGTTTAACAGACATCTGTTGGTAGCCTAACCCATTAACAGACTTCTGTCGGTAGCCTAACCCATTTAACAGATTCTAGAAGTCTGTGCTAAACTCTTGAATGGTTTTCTGTGTCATGAACATAAAGTCGTCCCTATCAGTGGATGTGATTTATCAACACGCATCATGATACAGTCACATAAACTGCTCTCCAGCTGAGTGGTAGAATGGGGCTAATTGTTTCCGTCTCACTCAGAACCCTCACATTGGATATTATTGGCCGAGTTTTGCCTTGGTTAGAGATGAGAGTTTATGATATCAGTTTATGTAGGCCTATCTCTCTCCCCTCTCCTTTTGTCATTAATCTCTCTGGTTAATGTGTTTGGCAGGACTATGGATGAGGTTCTGTGTGCTATGTGCTATACACACACACACACACACACACACACACACACACACACACACACACACACACACACACACACACACTCCCCTCACATGCACACACTCCCCTCACACACACTCCCCTCACATGCACACACTCCCCTCACATGCACACACTCCCCTCACACACACTCCCCTCACACACACTCCCCTCACACACACTCCCCTCACACACACTCCCAGTGGGATGCAGTTTGGCAGGTGCTCCTCTACAGCTCCTGGTGTATATCTGAGAACAAGCCTCGTGGCCTCCGCTAGAACAACAAGCAGAGGTACTGATGACTAATAGACTTGGATGAGGAGGTGGACTCTGGATGAGTACACAGGCAGGATGGAGACTGACAGACACCCCTTGTACAGGGCCAAGGCCCAGAGTCTTATCATTGGCTGGGAGACAGGACATGGTTGTGTTCAGCTGGATGAGGAGAGGAGCATGATGATCCATAGGAGGTTGAGCCACAGGCACCCATGGATCATACATCTCATGGTTATGTGTCTCTGACTTTGCTGCAGAGTATTCCCCATCAGGGAAGTGATTCATAAAGCAGTCCCAGACTGGGTCAGGGCCTGTCATACGTGTTTGTGCTTGTGTGTTGATATAATGGACTCTCTGAAGGGCTTCAGTATCAGCAGTATTAGTGAATTATGTGGGGTGATTGTGTGAGGACTGACTTGACCAACGTTGCTGTCCTTCTAGAGAGGTACTTCATGTGCTAGGATAACCAAACACTGATTAATATTTGTATCTATTGCATCACTGCTGTAGTTATGTGCATTGGCGGTGTTCTATTTAGGCTTATTGACATTCAAAGATGACAGTTGTATTTGACCACGATGAGAGCGTAGAAAGTATGTACTTTACGTCTACATTATCCTGCACTATGTGTCTTACTACCCATTGATGGGTATTACACCCAAACTGAAGAGAATGCAGTGATTATTTATTTTCATCCATTTATGATTGTTGCCCAGCTCTCAACGATTTCTCAGGCATTTGACCTTTCAGAGAAGCTGCAGGGACACCCTAGCTGGATGTCAGTGTTCATCAGACCCAGGCCTTTAGGCCAGAGGGAATCTGTTTGTAGCAGACACACACAGGACACAGGGATTCACAACAAATACTCCCACTCTGACATGGTTTTTTATATCTATTATTCTATTATCCAAGGCTAGGAGACAGTTATGTTTGAGCTGATCATTGTTGTCAGGGTCGGTGGTGTGGACGTGACCAACATGGCTGCCGTTAGCGGTCTGAAATGAGCATATCTCTCCAGGTCTCGGGGCTATGTTTGCTTCCCACAATTTTCTGCGTGATTAGCTCAATCCAAGCAGAAAACTATCCGGGCCCCACACATGTGTTTCCAATAAGGACCGTGGGCCTGGTGAGGAACCCAGAGAATCAGAGAGCGGGGGGGGATCTAGAGGGGGGAGAGTAGGACAGACTGGAGTGCGGTCAAGAGAATGAGAACAGGGGGAGAGGGTAGGAGAGTGGTGGGGGATATAGAGGAGAGAGGGGGGAGAGTAGGAGAGACTGGAGGGGGGGTCAAGAAAGAAAGAAAGCAATATGTGACTCACCACCTGGATTCAGTCTTATTTAGCAACATTTGAATTTCTGTTTTTTACATTGGATAAAAGTAGAGACTCAGAGATACAAAATGGTATATCATACACTACAGTTGAGGAAACAATGGGAAAGTAAATCTGCTTTGAAAGTTGATCAACTTGTAAACTCACTTTTGAGAAAACTGTCTTTCATGTTTTGGTACTACTATTGGAGAGCCCTTCTTTGTCTACACCCATTCAGCATCGTTCCCACCCTCTTAAGCCTTAGCCCCACCCATCTCTTTAAGGGTTGATCCAACCCAACCCATCTCTCTCTCTAAGAGAGAGAGAACAGCTCACTGAACATTACTCGCACTATCACTTTATCTGTGGTTTCGCGTTCAGAGCGTTCAGGACGATCTGGCCAATAAGTAGGGTTGTTCCGAAAGCTCACAACTACAGTCAAGCACTCAAGCTAACATTGGCTAGCTACTTCCAGACACATAATGAGAGAACACCCCAATCTGACCATTTTACTCGCCCTAGCAGAGCTGGTTAGGCTTTTTCACATTATCCAGAGCATTGGTGACTGTACCTGTGCTGCTGGCAACAATTGAATTACACTTTGTCGCCGACGTTTACTGACACCGGACATATTCAACGAGTGTTTAGCGTTCAAAAATGCATCAGTTATTCTGCGCTCTGGCACACTAAGACGAGAGTCTTTTGTTAAAAAATGTAGCTAGATAGGTAAACAATGAATCCCAACGCATGATGTAACATTAGTTAGCAAGCCAACCAGCTAACGTTAGCTAGCTAGCTAACAGTACTCTTTAACTTGAAATGAATATACTTTGTCAAAATTAGAGTGGAGTCTTTTGTTAAGACATGTAGCAAGCTAGCTAAACAATGGACCATAAACACAACTCATGCCGTTACTACCCTACATGAATCTGCAGGTAGCTAACCACCAAGTTTTATGGCTATAACTAATCAAGCAAATGTGTCTGAGATACGAAGAATAAGATCATACACATAACATTAGCTAGCTAACAGTACACTTGAAATTAAACCACTTTCTGTCAAAATTAGAAATGTGTAATATCTGAAAATCTTACCAGTATACATGATGGTTGGACGCATCTCCTGTCTGATGCCATGCATGGTTTGTCTTAGTTTGACAATGTATTCCAGAGAGGTGTTTTCTCTATCTCCTTAGGTATCATACTCGAATTCCACTGATTTCAAAACTCGGTCCTCCAGAAAGTGGAGAGCATACCCATAACGTTATCTAGCTAACAGTACACTTTAACTTGACATTATGTTTATGCAGTTTACTAAGCAATACTTTTTTTTTTAAGCCGCGTTAAACACGATTACCTAAACACGATTACCTAAACATACTAATCAGCTCCAATACACAGACGCTATATGGTAGGCCAATCCAAACTCATCTCTCAGCATGTCCAGCCCACTCATTATCTCAGCCATTCATGGCTAGCGGGAAGGTTGCTCACTTTTTCTTTGGCTAAATCAACTAGGCTCGTAATTTAACAATTTTATTCATATTTACAGATGGCATACACGTTTGATATTAAAGCACATGAAAGTTGTGTTGTTGTATGTGTCAAATTGCTATGCTTTATCTTGGCCAGGTCGCAGTTGCAAATGAGAACTTGTTCTCAACTAGCTTACCTGGTTAAATAAAGGTGAAAAAAATAAAAAAAAATAAAAGTTCACATGTTCAAAAAGGCATTTCTGCCAAAAAATGCATTTTGATAAAAAAAATATGTTTTATGTTCAAACAGCTCTCCTGTGAAGTTGTGACTTGCGACATACGCCTAATTTCCTGAATCGGGTCATATACGCTATACAGGCATAGAGGCTGAAGGAATCAATTTCCACCATGCCAGGGCTTTATCACCTGAGGATGTGATGGGAGAGCAGAGGATAAATACTGTAAATCTCTATCACTGTAGAGAGACGTTGGGAGGGAGAACCCTGTAATTAGAGGTTAACCTCACACTTGTTTAACAGTGCAACTACTCTTTCATGAGGGGAAACTGCTTAGTTACACTCCTCTCTCCTCCCTCTCTCATCCTGCTTGCTCTCATCCTTCTCATCATCACATGGCCATCTGTTTCAATTTCAGCCAATTCATATGTTGAATTGAATGTCAAATTGATTAATAGTGTGTTCTTGCCTGGGCACCTTTCAAAGAACATTTTTACTGCATGGATTTGAAAATGAATAACATAGAATAATCCAATCTAGAATAGGTCCCACTTTATTTAGATAGTGCATCTGTAGATACTCTACAGATGGTCATACTATCCACAAACTATCTGTTGATAAGCAACTGCTTGCTAAGGTTATTGTTAGGTTCAGGTTTAGAATAAGAGTTAGGTTAAGGTCAGGTCTAGGGTTAGGGTAATATTTTTCTGAAATTATTTTCTGGAAGTAAGCTCCTGTATTTCTGAAGCATGGATGTGTAACCTAGTTCAGGGGTTCTCAAACTTTGTGGGTTCGGGGAGACCTTTTGTGATAGCAAATTCATCAGGGACCCCTTATAACTCGAGTGAGATAGAAATATGATTGAAGGAGTTTTACTTCGGCAGTGCATGGCCGGAGGAACCAAGTCGCGGGCCCTGGGAAGGAACATTTTAAAGACCCACCTCTTGGTGTCAGTGATAAAATGTAGCAGTTTTCAAGCTAATTTCCTGCAATTCCACACTCCTCTGTTTTGGTAAAAAGCTGAAGGAATGGGCCTGGAGAAATAACCACTCTCAAATTCATAGACAGAGCTATGGATGCAAGGACTGACCATCCATGATAGCAAAATTATAGTTTTAACCATCTACATTGTTTACAAACATTGGTGTAAAACAAGCTTATATTTTGGGTTATGATGGGGTATAACAGTTGAACTATGCTCATAAGTTATATTCTTTATGAATCATTGGGTGTATCATGCTATTCCATACCAAAAATGGATGTAGCATCTAAGGATTCTAGCTTTAAATTATGGTGCATTTATGTAAAAAAAATATACAATAAGTATTAATAAGTTGAAAAATGTATAATTGGTGGAGCACTATGGATACCAATATCCCAGTGATCCTCCCAGGCCCATGTTGCCCAGTGTTCAGAACATAAATTGTATGTAATATTAGATTGTATTGTATTGTAATATACCCTCTAAACTTGTTCCACGGATCCCTTGGCCAAAATGAGTTTAATCTGTTAAACCTCTGCGTACCCCACTTTGAGACCCCCTGGCCTAGTTGTTCTCTGGAGGCTATAGTGCTGTGACATTGGCCAGATGGTGGCACCTGCTGCAGGCTGAGAGCCCTGGTCCCTGTTCTCTGGCCCTGTAGGCCCCCACCAGCCTGGGAGAGCACTGCTGACATGTCTGTTTAGTTTAGCTCAGCTAAAAGCTCGACTAACAGCTGACCGCCATCTGGAAACATCTGGAACAGCCCATTGGGGTCAGGGGTCAGACAATGATGTAATTTTTTTAAATGTCGAATGGAGAAGAAAAAATAAAACATTGACTATGTAAGTAACACAGCCTTTCTCACCACACCCCACTGGCTGTGGAACTGGTGAAAGGCTGACTCATGTCTCCATCTGCTTCCCTGGAGCATTCATAGAGTCCTGTAACATTGTAGCTAGGCTAGTAGAGCATCTGCTTCAATACTGAAAGGTAAATGACTGCTCTATCCATCCATCCATCGTCCTTCCTTCCTTCCATCCATCCATCCATGTATCCATCCATCCATCCATCCATTCAGTCAGTCAGTCAGTGATTTCATCATGCGGCCTGTTTCTGAGGGAGTTCTGAACAGGCTTGTTGAGGAGTGATCAGGTCCATGCAGTCTGTGGGTTCATGCTGTCACTGCCAATCAGACCTGAGCTCTCCTTCTGAAGCTCCGCTATTGCCAGCTGTCCTGAGCTTATCTGATTCCCATAAGCTTTGTACTGTAGTGGAGAGAATGTTTAGATGACCACTATAACAGACACGTGTCCTTTAATAGCGTTGAGATGATCCCAACCTTTCCAGACTGCTGTAAGAGAGATGACTTCAGAGAAGCCCTGATCCACAGCTGATTTATGCACAGGTTTTACACCTCTGGAAGAGATGCAGTGTGTGTGTGTCTAACAGCTGGATCTCCCTGAAGGCAGTGATTGGTGTGTTAGAATGTTTCTGCTCTGTGTGTCATGGCTCTGGGCTCGGCTCCCACATTGCACTCTGCTGTGTGTTTGAGGGGGATGCGCCAAGCCAGAGGGCTCTGCCTGTCTTTGTGTAGAGCTGACAGAGGTCAAATGACTTGTTCTACTGGACTGAGCAGTATAATCTCTCACCTCAGTGTCCCTCTCCCTGGCCCCTCACCTCAGTGTCCCTCTCCATGGCCCCTCACCTCAGTGTCCATCTACCTGGCACCTCTCCCCCAACCCTTCTCCTTCATAACCACTCACACCTTCACTGTGTAACTCTCAGATTCTTTCTCAGCTCTCTACCCTTCTACTTTCCCTACTCCCCTTGTCTCCAGGCCTTCAATCCCTCCATTGATATCTTTTCATTCAGCCCCTCATCCCCCTCTCCCTCCAACCTCTCACTTTTCCCCTAGGTCACTCTACCTTATCGCCTAAACCCCTTTCTTACTTACTTTCCTACTTACTTCAATGCTCTTACCCTTACCCAGCCTCAATGTCATGCAGCCCCAGCCCCAGCCCTCTATCCTCACCTCCATGCAGCCCCAGCCCTCTATCCTCACCTCCATGCAGCCCCAGCCCCAGCCCTCTATCCTCACCTCCATGCAGCCCCAGCCCCAGCCCTCTATCCTCACCTCCATGCAGCCCCAGCCCTCTATCCTCACCTCCATGCAGCCCCCGCCCTCTATCCTCACCTCCATGCAGCCCCAGCCCCAGCCCTCTATCCTCACCTCCATGCAGCCCCAGCCCCAGCCCTCTATCCTCACCTCCATGCAGCCCCAGCCCCAGCCCTCTATCCTCACCTCCATGCAGCCCCAGCCCTCTATCCTCACCTCCATGCAGCCCCAGCCCCAGCCCTCTATCCTCACCTCCATGCAGCCCCAGCCCCAGCCCTCTATCCTCACCTCCATGCAGCCCCAGCCCTCTTTCCTCACCTCCATGCAGCCCCAGCCCTCTATCCTCACCTCCATGCAGCCCCAGCCCCAGCCCTCTATCCTCACCTCCATGCAGCCCCAGCCCCAGCCCTCTATCCTCACCTCCATGCAGCCCCAGCCCTCTTTCCTCACCTCCATGCAGCCCCAGCCCTCTATCCTCACCTCCATGCAGCCCCAGCCCCAGCCCTCTATCCTCACCTCCATGCAGCCCCAGCCCTCCATCCTCACCTCCATGCAGCCCCAGCCCCAGCCCTCTATCCTCACCTCCATGCAGCCCCAGCCCTCTATCCTCACCTCCATGCAGCCCCAGCCCTCTATCCTCACCTCCATGCAGCCCCAGCCCCAGCCCTCTATCCTCACCTCCATGCAGCCCCAGCCCCAGCCCTCTATCCTCACCTCCATGCAGCCCCAGCCCCAGCCCTCTATCCTCACCTCCATGCAGCCCCAGCCCCAGCCCTCTATCCTCACCTCCATGCAGCCCCAGCCCTCTATCCTCACCTCCATGCAGCCCCAGGCCTCTATCCTCACCTCCATGCAGCCCCAGCCCTCTATCCTCACCTCCATGCAGCCCCAGCCCCAGCCCTCTATCCTCACCTCCATGCAGCCCCAGCCCCAGCCCTCTATCCTCACCTCCATGCAGCCCCAGCCCCAGCCCTCTATCCTCACCTCCATGCAGCCCCAGCCCTCTATCCTCACCTCCATGCAGCCCCAGCCCCAGCCCTCTATCCTCACCTCCATGCAGCCCCAGCCCCAGCCCTCTATCCTCACCTCCATGCAGCCCCAGCCCTCTTTCCTCACCTCCATGCAGCCCCAGCCCTCTATCCCCACCTCCATGCACCCCCAGCCCCAGCCCTCTATCCTCACCTCCATGCAGCCCCAGCCCCAGCCCTCTATCCTCACCTCCATGCAGCCCCAGCCCTCTTTCCTCACCTCCATGCAGCCCCAGCCCTCTATCCTCACCTCCATGCAGCCCCAGCCCCAGCCCTCTATCCTCACCTCCATGCAGCCCCAGCCCTCCATCCTCACCTCCATGCAGCCCCAGCCCCAGCCCTCTATCCTCACCTCCATGCAGCCCCAGCCCTCTATCCTCACCTCCATGCAGCCCCAGCCCTCTATCCTCACCTCCATGCAGCCCCAGCCCCAGCCCTCTATCCTCACCTCCATGCAGCCCCAGCCCCAGCCCTCTATCCTCACCTCCATGCAGCCCCAGCCCTCTATCCTCACCTCCATGCAGCCCCAGCCCCAGCCCCCTATCCTCACCTCCATGCAGCCCCAGCCCCAGCCCTCTATCCTCACCTCCATGCAGCCCCAGCCCTCTATCCTCACCTCCATGCAGCCCCAGGCCTCTATCCTCACCTCCATGCAGCCCCAGCCCTCTATCCTCACCTCCATGCAGCCCCAGCCCAAGCCCCATGCAACCCTCTGCAGTCCCATGCAGCCTCAGTCCTGTAGCCCATCCAGGCCTTCGGGCAGCTGTAGATCTCTTCCTAGCTGTCAGCACCTAATTGGTTGGCCCAGAGGGCATCGTGTGCCATACCACAGGATAATTAATTGGCTACCTAACAGACTCCCTCTGACATCATTGGCACTGCAGTGAAAGGTGCTTTGCCTGCATGCATAGAAAACCCTTCAATTTTGAGTGAGTGTGAGCTGACTGTCTGTTATTACTGTCAGGGGTTAAATTGGGCCGGGTTCGACACCCGGTACCTATGATCCAAAATGAGAGTCAGGCTGAGTTGAATACCTTTGGTTATTTGAATTATCTAATGAAAAATTGTTGTCCACATGTAATTTTCCACAGCCCAAAAACATGCGTAAGCAACAGCTAAATAAGACAAACCCATAGTAGAATAGTTGACCTATTGAGTTGTTTAGCCTGCAGTATTTTATGCAAGAACATAAGATTCCTCTCGAGGCGCATTCAAATGGTGAGTGCCGCATAGGGTGAGAATTATGCTACACATGCCCAGTTACTGTACAACATTCTTAATGCAGTAGTGGGAAAACACACATTTGAAAGCAGTTTTTAGGCCACTGTTAAAAGAGGAGGATCACGGAGCTTTCTAGTGTTACTAGGCAACGTTTAATTCTGAAATCCAAGAAATGAGTCAAATATACCATTTTAGAACTGGAGTATTTAGCAGCAGTATGAGTTATGCTCGCTGGCGCTCGTCTATGGCGCCGATGGGTTTGAATGTGTGGGGAGGACCGGGGTTAAATGTAGGCTCACACTGGTCAGGTGTAACAGATAGACCTACATTATATTCACAGTGCATGATCCGTTGTTGGCTGAGTGCCAGTGGAATGTTTTTTTTGGGACATTCAAGTCATCATCAATATGTTGCTACCCACTGGACACACCATGTAAATCCAACGTGGAATTTGGGGTAATATTTGAGATATAGATCAAGGAGATTTCAGCCTTTAATCAGCCACTCAAAAAAACAGCCAGAAGTTTGTTGAATTACCAATGTGTTATCACTATGCTTTCAACCATCTAAAAGATGGGAATACAATGTCAAATATGTTCTATTCATACAGTACAACAACATAATGTGTTATCACTGTGCTTCATCTAATAGCACAACCAAATGACCTGGATTGCAGATGAGATCACATTAAAAGTACAAAGTGCAAGTGATCATTGCTGTTCGAGATTCTGCACAGATTATTATAGCAATTGTGAAGATCTCCACAGACCTGTGACCTTTGCATGCTATCTTGAACATGCCCACTTTCTATGATTACATAAGAAGACGTTTATAGTTACATGAGGCTAACCACAAAATATGCCCATGGATGTGCTACTCATTTTAAAGTTGAATAAATAATGTTAAATCAGTTTGTAAGATAGCCTTAACTTTAGGCTATTTACTGTATGAGAAAAGTAATATTGAATTGTTGCCTGGTTGACAACGCAACCAAATATAAACATTTAAAGGATATCTAATGCTTGGATAGTTTCATGTGAGCCACTGGCTTAATCCTATAACTTTTTGGTTTAGATGGAGACGTGAATCGAACGTATCATTTGTTAACTTGTCGACAAGTTAGCAAAAGTGTAACTGAATTGTGTTTGGTTGTCAACATCACCAAATATCAAAATTTGAAGGAGATGTGTCTTTTGTCTCCCATCCAGGGTTGCTGTGGTATGTGCTTGCCTTCCTTGGACTAAGGACCCCCCACCTCCCAAATCCCAATTTAACCACTGATTACTGTACTCTATAGGTCAGTGTGTGTAACCTAGTTTTTCACCTGTGTTGAGGATTTTTGTCATTGAAAGACGGGAATATCCATTTTAGCTCATGTGCATCAGATGCAGAATGTGAGTGTTTCTCCAAGTCTCACATTAGCAACAACCTGCTGCTGACTGCAAGGTTCACTGGAGGTTGTGGAGCAACAGCCTCAAACACAGGTGCTTTGTTGATAAGGGAGTGGCTTGTCTCTTATATCTGCCTTCTTCTGGTAGTGTATCAGGCGTCCCCTCAAACGCCTCAGTACACCGGACAGGCAAAGAGCCACAAAACGTCAATATTATGGGCTGTTTCTGGGAGTCATTTCTCTCATGTCGATAGAATTGCTGTCTTGAATGTTTGCCAGCGTGCTGATTCAGGCCCTCCTCCCTCCCCCTGGCCAGAGCTCACAACAAGTCTTCATTTGTTGGGAATATTATTGTCCTCCAACTCCACTCTGGCTGATGGGATGCCGGGCCAGCTGGCTTGTGATTGTCTGCTTGGAGCACGGTGTGCTGGAGCACGGTGTGCTGGAGCGCTTGCCCTTGTTTGGCTTGTTTAAACACACACCCGCTGTGCCGACGGGCCGTGCCATTCAAAGGCTGTCGGTTGGAATTCTTCAGGAAGTGCATTCACACTCGTGCCTGGCTGCGTCTGTACAGAACCATTTTGTGTGTGTGTAGGTATGTGTAGTAGTGCAAGCACAGTTCTACAGAAGGTGTGTGTTTGTACAGCAGAGGGTATGGATGTCTGTTTTCTGTAGGAGAGAGAGAGAGCAAGCAGGTTTGGCTTCCCAGCCACTGAGTAAATTACTGTCATGAGAGCAGCCCCCCCCTCCGCCCCCTTCTCTCTCTCTCTCTCTCTCTCTCTCTCTCTCTCTCTCTCTCTCTCTCTCTCTCTCTCTCTCTCTCTATCTATCTATCTATCTATCTATCTATCTATCTATCTATCTATCTATCTATCTATCTATCTATCTATCTATCTATCTATCTATCTATCTATCTATCTATCTATCTATCTATCTATCTATCTATCTATCTATCTATCTATCTATCTATCTATCTATCTATCTATCTATCTATCTATCTATCTATCTATCTATCTATCTATCTATCTATCTATCTATCTATCTATCTATCTATCTATCTATCTATCTATCTATCTATCTATCTATCTATCTATCTATCTATCTATCTATCTATCTATCTATCTATCTATCTATCTATCTATCTATCTATCTACCTATCTATCTGCCTCTGGCCTTCGCCCTCTCTCCCTCCCAGGCTTCTGTCTTATGAAGTGTTAGGCCACCTGTGTGTCCAGAGCTCCGGTATCAGACTCCCCCTATTGATTGGCTGTATTTAATTTATTTAGAGGCCCTGTCCCTGAGGGGTGCTTATACGGCCAGGCTCTAGCAGGCTCTCCTGGTCCTGGGTCGATGTGCTCATATGTTTGGCCAGCCTGGAGAACGCTTGGTGATTCAGCCCGGACTTGTTCCTCTCATATGGAGGTGTGACATTAGGTCATGTACATTTACATACAGCTACATGCACACAGGAAGTTGTTTGATGTTTGGTGACGTATAAGAGTTTGTTTATTTATTAATAGATAGGGGAGTTGATGACAGAATTATTCTCAACAGCCCCTTGGTCTATAGACCTACATTGGTAGTAATGTAGTGAATTGTAGGTATGTGGTTTTGACTGTGCAGTTTTGTTTATATTCAATAAATGAATCTATTCAGTTACAACATTTATGGACTACTTTACAGCCATAGCCTGATATCGAACAGGCAGTGTACATTGACCCCCTTATCTTCATGATGCACTATTACAATGGCACTTAGCGGGAACATGCCTGCGCAGCGATGTGTGAATGTACACGTAAGCGAGGGAGAGAGAGAGTGACTCACGGTAGGCCTATCTAAAAAGGTCATGAATCAGTTGACAGACAAACTGGTCTGACTTGGTTCTCACTAAGTTTTATTGAGGTTGATCTGTTTGCACGATAAAAGTGAAAGATGTCCAACGTAATTACCTGCTGGAGTGATTTATACCCTAACAAATTCAAAGCTATTTATTACAGAGTGGTATATCTATCAATCCCTATGACATGTCACTAATGTTTCCTTATGAATGCTGATTTGCATGAGGCATATTGTTGTGTGCGTCTGTGCTTGCCAATGTGTATCCATAGACTTTTATGCAAAACATGGGGGTGTGGCCCACACAAGACCACATGCATGAAAAAACAACAACGTATTATGTTCTTGTTTTATTTAGGCATGTGGTCTTGTGTGGGCCACACCACCACGTTTAGCGTAGCTATTCCTCCAGGCCAGCGGAGGTCTAGTGTGCACATGTCTGTATAGCTGTTGTTTGTTTGTGTGTGTAAAAAAAAAAAAAAAAACATTTAACTTTATTTAGGCAGGGAGTCCCATTGAGACCAAAGTCTCTTTTTCAAGGGAGCCCTGCATGACAAGACCCACATAAACCTCTTTGACTTTGACATAACAAAGTGTGTGTGTGTGTGTGTGTGTGTGCGTGTTGTATGTAGTGTGTAGCCTACTGTATATGTGGTGTGGCTGGTGGCCAGTTGATCCAGTGTGCAGTCTGGTTGCGTTAGCCGGTAATACATGTGGACTTAGGCTCTGGGCTGCTCTCTCTCTCTCTCTCTCTCTCTCTCTCTCTCTCTCTCTCTCTCTCTCTCTCTCTCTCTCTCTCTCTCTCTTTCTCTCCCTCTTTCTGTCTCTCTCTCTTTCCCTCTCTCTCTGTCTCTGTCTCTGTCTCTGTCTCTGTCTCTGTCTCTGTCTCTGTCTCTCTCTCTCTCTCTCTCTCTCTCTCTCTCTCTCTCTCTCTCTCTCTCTCTCTCTCTCTCTGTCTCTATCTCTCTCTGTCTCTATCTCTCTCTGTCTCTCTCTCTGTCTCTCTTTCTCTCTCTCTCTCTGTCTCTGTCTCTCTTTCGCTCTCTGTCTCTCTCTCTCGGTATCTGTCTCTCTCTCTCGCTCTCTCTGTCTCTCTCTCTGTCTCTGTCTCTGTCTCTCTCTCTCTCCCTCTGTCTCTGTCTCTGTCTCTATCTCTATCTATCTATCTATCTATCTATCTATCTATCTATCTATCTATCTATCTATCTATCTATCTATCTATCTATCTATCTATCTATCTATCTATCTATCTATCTATCTATCTATCTATCTATCTATCTATCTATCTATCTATCTATCTATCTATCTATCTATCTATCTATCTATCTATCTATCTATCTATCTATCTATCTATCTATCTATCTCTCTCTCTCTCTCTCTCTCTCTCTCTCTCTCTCTCTCTCTCTCTCTCTCTCTCTCTCTCTCTCTCTCTCTCTCTCTCTCTCTCTCTCTCTCTCTCTCTCTCTCTCTCTCTCTCTCTCTCTCTCTCTCTCTTACTCTCTCTCTCTCTCTTACTCTCCCTCTTTCTGTCTCTCTCTCTTTCCCTCTCTCTGTCTCTGTCTCTCTCTCTCTCTCTCTCTCTCTCTGTCTCTATCTCTCTCTGTCTCTATCTCTCTCTGTCTCTCTTTCTCTCTCTGTCTCTCTCTCTCTCGGTCTCTGTCTCTCTCTCTCTCTCTCGCTCTCTCTCTCTCTCTGTCTCTCTCTCTGGCTCTCTCTCTCTCTGGCTCTCTCTCTCTCTCTGTCTCTCTCTCTCTCTCTCTGTCTCTCTCTGTCTCTCTCGCTCTCGCTCTCTCTCTCCAGTCCTCACATACAGTAGGTCTTCACACGGCCCATGGTGCTCTGCTCTCTCTTCCTACTGATTGAGATCAAGCTGATCACTAAACCATCGGAGTCCCATCTGTTTCCTGCTGCCTCTCTCTCTCCCCAGCCGCAGTCTGTCTCCTATTCTCTCTTCTGTCTCCTAGTCTTCTCAACTTTCATTCAGAACCAAAAATGTACCTGAAATAAGTCTTTTTCAATGTTCGGAAAATATGTATTTTAAACATATGGAAAATATGTATTTTAGATGTCTTTTCAATGTTATTTTGCTTACTGGAACTATTCTAGTTTTGCGGGGGGCAGCATTTTATGGTCTCTACTAGTGCGGCAGAACAGCACGGACCTGCCCTGTTCACACCAAGTACCTTTTGAAGTTCTGCCCTATCCTCTTACCAGGAAGTGAAGAACCTCACAGCCTTCTGTCCTGCAGACTATAGTCTGCATTTGAGTCCCTGTCTCTCCTTGAGATTCTTCTCTCTTCCTTGAAATGTCACAGGTTCCCTGACTCATCTAGCAGTTCCTTTCCCCATCCATCCAGCCTGATGAGCACAGCTGCCCACATTCTGCTGGAGATTTCCTCTCTCTCTTTCCTCCCCTCTCCCTCTCTTTCATGCTCTCCTTCTCTCATGGCACTGGGGCACTGACATCTCTCCATTCCTCTCTTCTCCTTTCTCTCTGAGTCTGAGAGTTTCTAAACCAGCCCCTTTCAGGCCCTTAGGCCAGCAGTATAGGCCCTGCTCCGGTGCTGCTCAGGACAGAAACAGAGACAGGCCTCAGTCTGAATGGAGCCGTAAAAGGCCCAGCTGTGCAGATGGGTGACAGGTTGTTAAAATGTGTAAAAGGGAGAGTGCTCCAGCACCAACCCTCCAGCAGTGTCTGAGCCCAAGGGTGTCTGTCTGAATCTGATTGAGGAAAGAGAGGAAAAAGCCCATGCGTCATCTGAAAAGTCTGATCAATGTATGATCCAATAGACTGGAATTGCCTGAGTCCTAAAGAATGCAGAAGACGTCATGCAAAGAGAACATAATCAAATAAAAATAGTTTTCCTACACATTGGGGAAGTTTGTCTACTCTTAGCGACTGTAGTTAGTGCTGGCTGTTGCTGTCCTGTACAGTAGTAGACAGAGATAGTTAGATTCTCCCCCCGTTTCTATCTCCAGCTATCCAGATGCTCATCAGTATGCAGGGAGTGAAGCCTGACCTATTAAAGTCGTTTGTCAAAATGCAGCCAACTGCAGGCCCTGCAATCAGGCTCAATTTAAATGTATTTTGACATTTGTTTTTCCTGCCGTCAAGTGAGTGGCTAAGGGCCTGTGACGGCCTGAAGCATCTCTGAATACTAATACACTTAGGACAACACACACACACACACACACACACACACACACACACACACACACACACACACACACACACACACACACACACACACACACACACACACACACACACACACACACACACATCCTCGAATGCAAAGGAGTGTGACACAGGAAAGGGAATCTCTATC
The DNA here is from genome assembly GCF_016432855.1 of Salvelinus namaycush. Lineage (NCBI taxonomy): Eukaryota > Metazoa > Chordata > Actinopteri > Salmoniformes > Salmonidae > Salvelinus > Salvelinus namaycush. The sequence continues at coordinate 18,120,878 of NC_052326.1, read as the reverse complement.
TCTCAATGATAAAGTACTTGACAGTCTCTGCAAATGGTAATGTTACGGTCTTAACACACACACACACATACACACACACACACACACACACACACACACACACACACACACACACACACACACACACACACACACACACACACACACACACACACACACACACACACACACACCAGCAGGGCCATGTGACTCATTGTCATGTGTTTGGTAACACTAACCCCCCCATCCATCCAGAGGAATCCTGTCCCCCGAGGCTGAATGACACAGATGTGTGTGGGGCCTGGGAGCAGAGGTTGGCTCTGAGCTGTCATGCAAACGGAATGGTGGTGGGGAAATATCCCCTACTCTGGTGTCACTCGCATGCATTAAAGGAATGGAAAACGTGTTTGCATTGCAAACCATTTAAGAGTCAACAAGGCTGATCCCTCTCACTCTCTCCTTTTCTCTCACTCTATCTCTCCAGTCATTGGACTCTGTCTCTGTCCAAGTGCAGACCACAAACCACAATGTGTTAATATGTTTTTTGTCTTAGTCACACTAGTCTTACTGTGACTCAGCGGCTTAGTTCTCCCATGGTTTCATGTCGTTATGCCCCTTGTGTACTTAACCAAACAAACTGTGGCAGGCAGAGGAAGAAAACCTCAATCTGTTTCACTAGGTCCAACAGAGGCCTGCCTGCCTGCCTCTGCTGCTCTACCACATCCTCTTATTAAATCTACAATGCGTTCTGTTCACCACACTGTCTGCTGGCGATACTCTAGTCCCTCTTCTGCCCGTCTCCCTATTTGACGTGTTGAATTAGCTCATGGCTGGGTAGCCTATTTGTTTAAACACTTGTTTTATGTGCTGGGCAGCAGGCTGTGTCAGACCTGCTCAATGCAGCCCTTTATCCTGTCTGTTCCTCAGTGGTTTTATTGGGCCTGGCCGTGTGGCGTTGTGTTATCATGCAGGGCCAGAGTCGTGACACGCGCTGGGGCCTTCTGACCTAGCCTGGTCCGTGCCTCTCTGTCTGGTCCCCCCTGGCTCTGTCTGACCCGACCCGGCCCACTGGCCTCAAAGGCAGGCAGGCTTTACGGAGTTGTACACCCTGCTCTCTCTCTGCTGGGCCGTTATATGAGGCGGGGCCGGAGCTGGGGGCCCGAGGGGCAGAGTAAGCACTGGAGGTATGTACCTTTTATACGTGCTGGAGCGCCTCTCCTTCCATGTGCCGAGCAGATTTGTGGCCCTCTGAACTCTGGGAATATTAGTATGGCTGCGCTGCCTGGAGGGGACAGGACTTGCTGCACCAGTCTGAGACAGAGGGAGGAAAATAACTGCTCGCTCTTTCTCAATCTCTCTCTCTTTCACTCTCCTTCTCACTTTCTTGGGTTAACTTACTCACCTGCACACCTGTTCAATGCAATACAATGGCATCATGAGTTATGAGCTATCTCAGTTGAGTCAGTCACCTGCCATACTACTCAGATCAGTTAACTCCCTCTCAATCACTGGGTTTACCTCCTTATCATCACACTTCAGCTATCTGCCCCTGTATCAGCCTTGGCTGATACACAGCTGGATGTGGTCCTATATCAGCATTAGTTGGTCACACACACACACACACACACACACACACACACACACACACACACACACACACACACACACACACACACACACACACACACACACACACACACACACACACACACACACACACACACACACACACACACACACACACACACACACACACACACACACACACACACATAAAATCCCTCTCTCCCTCATAGGAGTGTGTCAGTAGTATGTGAAAAATCTCCTCACTCAGCCTTCCCATCACTATAAATGGCTTATCAATATAAATCTGACCATATGTGGCTTTCAGGCACTCCATCTCTGCCAGTTGCACTGACACACACACACACACACACACACACACACACACACACACACACACACACACACAGACACAGACACACAGACACACACACAGAGACACACACACACACACACACACACACACACACACACACACACACACACACACACACACACACACACACACACACACACACACACACACAAACCCTGCATCTCAGCCAGAGGTGTAAAACAATTGATGCATAAATCAGCAGTGGATGGATCAGGGGCTTCTCAGAAGCCATCTCTCTAGCAGCAGTCTAATAAAAGACAGGAGTCTGTTAGAGTGATCCTCTAAACTTGGAAACCAACACTCTCTGCTTGCCATGAAGCTCATAGCACGGCTTGGGTAAGTATGTTCCTCATAACAAACACTGTCTGCCAAGCTGAGAGGGAAGCAACGATGGAGAGAGATGTCTAAGAGAAACATTGGAGAGAGAGAAAAGTGCTGTCTGACAGAGAGAGAACCTATGACTTGGTTAAGCTGTTTAGTATCTAAAAGTAGCCTATAAAGAGCTAAGTGAGGCTGTCCTCCAGAGAAGCAGCAGAAGAAGGACCAGAGGAGGGTTAGGTTGGTGTACGTCTGCCCAGACCCAGACACTATTAGGTTAGGCTGAGTTTGTCTTGGTAATTGAGCTTCAGAGACATGTGAGGCCAACTGAATGAACGCTCCTGTTGTTGCTAGGATCGACGGGGGCGAAATTTAGAGTGTCCGCTCCCCGTCCAGTAGACAGTGACATTGACTTCCTCTCCCTGTAACTTCCTGTGTTAGCTGATGGTACGTTTCCAGTTGCAGCCTTCCGTCACTCTCCCAGCCCCTCCTTCTTTCATCAGTCTATCCCTGAGCTCCAGACCACAGCCCTCTCATTTATGAATCATCGCCACAAAGGGAGAAACGGCAGATAGAGGGAGAGAGTGTGTGTATGTGAAAGAAAGAGGAGTAGTAGAGGAGAGAATGAGAGAGGGATTAAGTTAGAGGCTCCTCAGAAACCAGGGCCTGGCTATACACTTCTACCTCCATCTATCTACCCCTCCATCTCTCCACCCTACCTCCATCTCCACCACTCCATCTCTACCTCTCCATCTCTCCACCCTACCTCCATCTCTCCACCACTCCATCTCTCCACCCTACCTCCATCTCCACCACTCCATCTCTACCTCTCCATCTCTCCACCCTACCTCCATCTCTCCACCCTACCTCCATCTCCACCACTCCATCTCTACCTCTCCATCTCTCCACCCTACCTCCATCTCCACCACTCCATCTCTACCTCTCCATCTCTCCACCCTACGTCCATCTCCACCACTCCATCTCTACCTCTCCATCTCTCCACCCTACCTCCATCTCCACCACTCCATCTCTACCTCTCCATCTCTCCACCCTACCTCCATCTCTCCACCCTACCTCCATCTCTCCACCCCTCCATCTCTCCACCCTACCTACATCTTTCTACCTCTCCATCTCTCTACCCCTCCATCTCTCCACCCTACCTCCATCTCTCTACACCTCCATCTCTCCACTCTACCTCCATCTCTCTACCTCTCCATCTCTCCACCCTACCTCCATCTCTCTACCTCTCCATCTCTCCACCCTACCTCCATCTCTCCACCCCTCCATCTCTCCACCCTACCTCCATCTCTCCACCCCTCCATCTCTCCACCCTACCTCCATCTCTCCACCCTACCTCCATCTCTATAGCCCTCCATCTCTCCACCCTACCTCCATCTCTCTAGCCCTCCACCTCTCCACCCTACCTCCATCTCACCACCCTACCTCCATCTCTCCACCCTACCTCCATCTCTCAACCCTACCTCCATCTCTCCACCCTATCTCCATCTCTCCACCCTACCTCCATCTCTCCACCCTACCTCCATCTCTCCACCCTACCTCCACCTCTCCACCCTACCTCCATCTCTCTAGCCCTCCACCTCTCCACCCTACCTCCATCTCACCACCCTACCTCCATCTCTCTAGCCCTCCACCTCTCCACCCTACCTCCATCTCTCCTCTCTAACTCCATCTCTCCACTCTACCTCCATCTCTCCACCCTGCCTCCACCTCTCCACCCTACCTCCATTTCTCCACCCTACCTCCATCTCTCCACCCTACCTCCAGCTCTCCACCCCTCCATCTCTCCACCCTACCTCCATCTCTCCTCTCTACCTCCGTCTCTCCACCCTACCTATACTTCTCCACCCTACCTCCATCTCTCCACCCTACCTCCATCTCTCAACCCTACCTCCATCTCTCCACCCTATCTCCATCTCTCCACCCTACCTCCATCTCTCCACCCTACCTCCATCTCTCCACCCTATCTCCATCTCTCCACCCTACCTCCATCTCTCCACCCTACCTCCATCTCTCCACCCTACCTCCAGCTCTCCACCCCTCCATCTCTCCACCCTACCTCCATCTCTCCTCTCTACCTCCAGCTCTCCACCCCTCCATCTCTCCACCCCTCCAGCTCTCCACCCTACCTCCATCTCTCCTCTCTACCACCAGCTCTCCACCCCTCCATCTCGCCACCCTACCTCCATCTCTCCACCCTACCTCCACTTCTCCACCCTAACTCCATCTCTCCACCCTACCTCCATCTCTCCACCCTACCTCCATCTCTCCACCCTACCTCCATCACTCTAGCCCTCCATCTCTCCACGCTACCTCCTTCTCTCCACCCGTCCTCCATTTCTCCACCGTACCTCCACCTCTCCACCTCTCCACCCTACCTCCATCTCTCCACGCTACCTCCATTTCTCCACCCTACCACCATCTCTCCACCCTACCTCCATCTCTCTACCCCTCCATCTCTCCACCCTACCTCCATCTCTCCACCCTACCTCCATCTCTCCACCCTACTTCCATCTCTCTAGCCCTCCACCTCTCCACCCTACTTCCATCTCTCTAGCCCTCCATCTCTCCACCCTACCTCCATCTCTCCACCCTACCTCCATCTCTCCACCCTACTTCCATCTCTCTAGCCCTCCACCTCTCCACCCTACCTCCATCTCTCCACCCTACCTCCATCTCACCACCCTACCTCCATCTCTCCACCCTACCTCCATCTCTCAACCCTAACTCCATCTCTCCACCCTATCTCCATCTCTCCACCCTACCTCCATCTCTCCACCCTACCTCCATCTCTCCACCCTACCTCCATCTCTCCACCCTACCTCCATCTCTCCTCTCTACCACCAGCTCTCCACCCCTCCATCTCGCCACCCTACCTCCATCTCTCCACCCTACCTCCACTTCTCCACCCTAACTCCATCTCTCCACCCTACCTCCATCTCTCCACCCTACCTCCATCACTCTAGCCCTCCATCTCTCCACGCTACCTCCTTCTCTCCACCCGTCCTCCATTCCTCCACCTCTCCACCTCTCCACCCTACCTCCATCTCTCCACGCTACCTCCATTTCTCCACCCTACCACCATCTCTCCACCCTACCTCCATCTCTCTACCCCTCCATCTCTCCACCCTACCTCCAGCTCTCCACCCTACCTCCATCTCTCCACCCTACTTCCATCTCTCTAGCCCTCCACCTCTCCACCCTACCTCCATCTCTCCACCCTACCTCCATCTCACCACCCTACCTCCATCTCTCCACCCTACCTCCATCTCTCAACCCTACCTCCATCTCTCCACCCTATCTCCATCTCTCCACCCTACCTCCATCTCTCCACCCTACCTCCATCTCTCCACCCTATCTCCATCTCTCCACCCTACCTCCATCTCTCCACCCTACCTCCATCTCTACACCCTACCTCCAGCTCTCCACCCCTCCAGCTCTCCACCCTACCTCCATCTCTCCTCTCTACCACCAGCTCTCCACGGTTAGGGTGGAGAGATGAGGTAGGGTGAGAGATGTGAGTGTTAGGGTGGAGAGGATGGGACGTAGGTGGAGAGATGGAGGGGTGGATAGCTGGTGGTATAAAAGGAGAGGAGAGATCTAGGTAGGGTGGAGAGATGGAGGGAGGGTGGAGAGATGGAGGGGTGGAGAGCTGGAGGTAGGGGTGAGTGAGTCTGGAGGTAGGGTGGAGAGATGATTTAGGGTGGAAAGTATAGGTAGGGGGAGTTTTTGGGGGGAGATACGGATGGTAGAGAGGACAAGACGGCGGTAGGGTGGAGAGTGGGAGGTATGGGTGGAGCGCTGGAGGTAGGGTGGAGGGTAAGGTTAGGGTGGAGAGGTGGAGGAGTAGAGAGATGGAGTAGGGTGGAGAGATGGAGGTAGGGTGGATAAGTATATAGGGTGGATAGGGTGGAGGCTTAGAGAGATGGAGGGTAGGGTTGAGAGGTGGAGGTAGGTGGAGAGATGTAGTTAGGGTGGAGAGATGGAAGTAGGGTAAAAGTCGTATGTAAGGTTGGAGAGGTGAGGGCTAGAGAGATGGGGTAGGGTGGATACATGGAGGTAGGATTGGCGAGATGAGGGTGGAGAGCTGGTGTAGAGAGGAGAGATATAGGTAGTTGGAGAATGAAGGTAGGGTGTTAGAGATGGATGGGTGGAGAGCTGAGGTAGGGTTGATAGTGGATAGGGGTGGAGAGGTTGGAGGCAGGTGGAGAGATGGAGGTAGGTGAGAAGTATAGGTCGGGGTGGAGAACGGAGGTAGAGAGGAGAGATGGAGGTAGGGTGGATAGGTGAGGTAGGTGTACGAGGAGGGGAGTTTAGAAGTGGAGAGATGGGATAGGGTTGCGAAGTAGTGGTGTAGGGTGGTAGTGAGACGGAGGAAGAGAGAGATAGGCTTGGTAGGGTGGAGAGATGAGGGGGGAGAGGCTGGTGGTAGAGAGGAAGATGGAGTAGGGTGGAGAGAATGGAGGGTTGACAGCTGGAGTAGAGGAGGAGGATGGAGGTAGGGTGGAGAGCTGGAGTTAGGGTGAGAAGGATTGACGTAGGTGGAGAAGTATAGGGGTGGGTTGTGGTGACGGAGGTAGAGAGGAAGATTGAGGTAGGATGTAAGAGGTGGAGGTAGGGTGGAGTAGATGGGAGTAGGGGTGGAGAGCTTGTGGTAAGAGAGAGATGGAGGTAGGGTGAGGATGGAGGGGTGTGGATGAGCTGGAGGTAGAGATGAGAGATGGAGGTTAGGGTGGATAGCTGAGGCAGGTGGAGAGATTGAGGTAGGGTGTGACAATATAGGTAGGTGAGAGGAACGGAAGGTATCGGTATGCAGAGAGTGGAGGGTAGTGTTGAGAGTGGTAGGTATGGGTGTGGAGAGTTGAGGGGTGGAGAGCTGGAAGGTAGAGAGGAGAGAATGGAGGTAAGCGGTGGAGAGATGGAGGGGTGGAGAGCTGGATAGGTAGGGTGGAGAAGTATAGTAGGGTGGAGAGACAGAGGTATAGAGGGAGAGGATGGATAAATGGAAGTAGGTGGAGAGGTGGAGGTAGGGTGGAGAGATGAAGTAGGGTGGAGAAGTATAGGTGCGGGTTGGAGAGGTGTGTAGGGCTAAGAGATGGAGGTAGGGTGGAGAGATGGAGGTAGGGTGGAGAGATGGAAGTAGGGTGGAGAAGTATAGGTAGGGTGGAGAGGTGGAGGGCTAGAGAGATGGAGGTAGGGTGGAGATGATTAGGTAGGGTGAGATGATGGTAAGGTGAGGTTGTGAGGAGATTGAGGGTAGGGTGGAGAGATGGAGGGTGTGTAAGCAGTAGGAAGGTAGGGTGGAGAGATGGAGGTAGGGTGGAGAGATGGAGGTAGGGTGAGAGATGGAGTGTGTAGAGAGATTGAGTATGGGTTAGAAATGGAGGGGTGGAGAATGGATGTAGGGTGGAGAGATGGATGTATGGTGGAGAGATGGAGAGGTAGAGATGGAGTGGTGGAGATGGAGGGTAGGGTGGAAGATTGGAGAGGTAGAGATGTAGTGGTGGAGAGGGAGGGAGCGGTATATAATAACAGATGGAGTAGATGGTGTGAGATGATGGAAGACAAGGTAGAGGAATGAGTGGTGGAGACAATTTAGGTAGGGTGGAGAGATGGAGAGTAGAGATGGGTGTGGAATATGGAGGTAGCGGTGTAGAGATGGAGGAAGGTGGAGTAGGATGGAGATGTGTAGAGATGAGTGGGGTGGGAGATGGCAGTAGGGGTGGAGAGATTGGAGAGGTGATAGATCGGATTGGTGGATATGTAGGTAGGGTGGACGTGATAGGATGGAGGTAGGTGGGTTGGAAGCGTGTAGGGTCTATATAGATGGAGGTAGGGTGGAGGATTGGAGGTAGGGTGGAGAGGTAGGTCGGTGAGAGATGTGGTGTGTAGGGTGGAGAGATGGAGTGTAGGGTGTTGTAGAGAGTGTAGGTAAGGGTGTAGAGATGGGAGGGTAGAGAGATAGGTACGGTATGGTGGAGAGGATAGTGAGGGTGTCAGGGTGTAGGAGGGTGGGAGAAAGGTGTATGTAGGGTGGAGAGCTGAGGTAGGTGGACGGAGATGGATGTAGGGTGAAATGATGAGTAGGGGTGGAGAGATGGAGGTAGTGTGGAGAGATGTAGGGGTAGAGAGATGGAGGGTAGGGTGGAAGATGGTGGGTAGGATGAGAGATGAAGTTAGGGTGGAGATGATGAGGTAGGGGTGGAGAGATGGAGGTAGGTGGAGAGATGAGAGAGAGTATGTGTTAGAGATGAGAGGGTAGGGGGGTGGAGGATGAGAGTAGGTGGAGAGTGGGGGCAGGGTTGAAATAGTATGGAGGTCGAGAGGAGAGATGGAGGTAGGTGGAGAGGTGGATGGGTATGGGTGGAGAGATGGAGGGTAGTGGTGGAGAGCTGAGGTAGGGTGAGAGATGGAGGTACGGGTGGAGACAGATGAGGTAGTGGAGAGATGGAGGGGTAGAGGAGTGGAGTAGTGTGGAAGAGGTGGGTGTTGAGGGGTGGCAGATAATGGAGAGTAGTTCGGAGAGATGAGGTAGGGTTGGAGAGGGGAGGTGGTGGAGAGATGAGGTTGGATGAGAGAAGGAGGTATGGTGGAAAGATGGAGGCTAGAGAGATGGAGGTAGGGTGGAGGAGATTGGGTAGGGTGGAGAGATGTAGGGGTAGGGTGAGAGATGGATGTTAGGGTGGTGAGATGAGGTGGGTGGAGAGATGGAGGTAGGGTGGCGAATGGAGGGTGGAGAGGCTAGTGGAGAGAGGAGAGATGTGAGGTAGGGTGGGACGAGATGCAGGGTGGAGAGCTGAGGTAGAAGTGAGGAGATATGGGTAGGTGGATAGATGGAGGTATAGAGAAGAGATGGCGTTAGGGTGGTAGAGATGGCGGTAGGGGGAGAGCTGGAGGTTGGGTGGAGCAGAAGGAGGAGGGTGGAGGAGATGGAGGGCTAGAGAGATTGGAGGTATGTGTGGAGAATGGAGGTAGGGTGGAGGAGATGGAGGTATTGGTTGAGAGATGGAGGTAGGTGGAGAGTGGAGGTAAGAGAGTTGGGAGGGAGAGATGGAGGTAGGGTGGGAGTCGAGTGGTGAGAGAGAGGTGGAGAGACGGTAGAGATGAGCATGAGGAGGGTGGAGAGGTGTGAGAGGAAGATGGAGGTAGGTGTGTAGAGATGGATGCGGGGAGATGGAGAGGGGAATTGGAGGTGGGAGTGAGTGCGAGAGGAGGTGGACGTAGGGTGGAAGATGGGAGGTGGAGAGCTGGGGGTAGAGAGGGGAGATCTGAGGTAGGGTGGAAAGATGGAGGTAGGGTGAAGAGATGGAGGGGTGGAGAGTGGAGGTAGGGTTGGAGATCTCGGGGGTTAGGGTGGGAGAGATGGAGGAGGTGGAAGTGAGTAGGGTGAGAGATGTGGTGGAAGAGCAGGAGGTATGGTGGATAGATGAGGGGTGAGAGTGTGAGTAGAGGTGGAGAGGTATAGGGGTAGGAGATGGAGTGTAGGGTGGAAGATGGTATAGGTGAGAGATGGAGAGGGGAGTTAGGAGAGATTGAGGTATGGTTAGAGATGGGGAGTGGGAGTAGTATAGGGGTGGAGAAGAAGTGTAGGTGGTGGAGAGGTGGAGGCTAGGTAGAGACTGGTAGGTGAGGGTGGAGAGGAGGTAGGGTGGGAGGTATGGGTCGGGTGGAGGATGGGTAGGTAAATGAGGTAGCTGGAGAGATGGAGAGTAGGGTGGGAAGGGAGAGGAGGTATGAGGTAGGTGGGTGGAGAGGTGCGTAGGTGGAATTAGGGAGAGATGGAGGGCTAGGGATGGAAGGTAGGTGGAGGATGGGGGGGTGGTAGTGGAGTGGGTGAGAGAATGGAGTAGTGGTGGAAGATGGTAGGTGAGAGCTGGTGGTAGGAATGAGGGGAGAGGTGGAGTAGGGTGGCGAGATGGAGGTAGTGGGGGGTGGAGTGTCATGGTAGGAGAGTATGGAGGTAGGGTGGAGAAGTGATGTCGGGTGGAGAGATGGAGGTAGGAGATAGGATGGCAGGATGGAGAGATGTGGAGAAGTATTGAGTAGGGTGGAGAGATGGAGGGGTGAGGAGATGGTGAGGTAGGGTGGAGAGATGGAGAGTAGTGGTGGAGATAATATAGGTAGGGTGGAGAGACGGAGGGTAAGAGGAGTGAGAGGTAGGAAAAGAGTGCTATGAGGTGTAGAAGAGGTGGGGTAGGCATGAAGCTGGAAGAGTAGAGGTAGTAGTAGGGTAGAGATGGAGGGTAGGTGGAGGGTGAGAGGAAGAGATGGTTAGGGTGGAGAGCATGGAGTGGTGAGAGTGGAGATAGGTGGAGAAGTATAGTACTGGGTGGAGAGACTGGAGGTAGAGAGTGGAGAGTGATAGGGTGGAGGAGGAGGAGGTGGAGAGATTGGAGGTAGGGTGGAGAGATGTAGGTATGGTTGAGAGGTGGGGTAATGGATGGAGAGATGGAGGTAGGGTGGAGAGGATGGAGGTGAGACATGGAGGTAGAGAGGAGAGATGGGGGGTAGAGGATGAGAGTGCTGGAGGCCTAGGGTGAAGAATTGTAGGGTGAGAGTAGGAGGAGAGAGATGAGGTTAGGGGGGTGGAGAGGGGAGGTGAGAGAGAGTAGGTGAGACAGGAGTAGGGTGAGGTGGAGGGGTAACTGAGGAGTGAGTATGGGGAGTGTGAGAATGGTAGCGTAGATGTGTAGTGATGAGATGTGGTATATGGCGGTGGGAGATGGAGGGGGGTGGGAGGGATTGAAGAGCCGTGGAGGGTAGTGGAGAGTGAGTAGGGAGATGGTGGTGGGAGATGGGGGTGAGGGCTGTGGTGGAGGGAGTAGGAGAGCATCTGGAGGATATGGGTGTGGAGATAGTACATGGTAAGGGTGTGAGAGGAGGAGTGGAGATTAGAGGATAGAGGTGAGAGTTAATGGAAGGTAGGGTGTGGAGAGCTGGAGGTAGGTTGAGAGATGGAGTAGGGTGGAGGAAGTATAGGTAGGGTGTGGAGACGAGTAGAGAGGGAGAGGAGGTATGGTGGAGGTGGATGGTGGAGAGTGGAGGTAGGGTGGAGGGTAGTGGGACGAGTGAGTAGGGTTGAGAGATGATAGTGAGAGGTTAGGGTGACGATGAGGGGATGGCTAGGAGAGTATGGAGTGTGGAGGGTGGAGGTAGGTGGAGTAAGTAAGGTAGGTGGGGAGAGGATGGTAAGGAGGTAGATGATAGCGGTGAGAGAGGGTAGGTGAAGATAGAATGAGTGAGAGGATGGAGTAGGGGGGAATGGATGGGGTGGAGAGAGATGGCAGGTAGGTGTGGAGAGTCATGGAGGTAGTGTGGAGAGATGGAGGGGTGAGAGATGGAGGTAGAGGAGAATGGAGGTAGGGTGAGAGAGTGGAGTAGTAAGGAGAGATGGAGGAGGGTTGAGGAGATGGAGGTGGTGGAGAAGGATGTAGTAGTGTGGGAGAGATGGAGGCGTAGCGGTGAGAGATGGAGGAGGTAGAGGGTAAGGGTGGAGAGTGGAGTTAGTAGAGTGGAGGTAGGGTGGAGAGATGGAGGTAGGGTAGGAGATGGAGGGGTGGTAGATGGAGGTTTAGAAGATGGGGTGGGGAAGATGATTGGTAGGGTAGGAGAATGGAGGTAGGAGAGAGAGATGAGGGTGGAGATGGAGGTAGGGTGGAGAGTTGGGGAGGTAAGGAGAAATGGAGTGCGGGAGATATGGAGTAGGTTGAGAGAGAGTGGAGGTAGGGTGAGAGCTAGTAGTGTAGAGATGAGGTGGGTGAGAGTTAGGGTGAGAGCAGATGGTAAGTGTGAGAGATGGAGTGGTGGATGATGGAGGTTAGGTGGAGATCGTGGGGTAGGTGGACGAATAAGGTAGTAGGGAGAGATGGAAGGTAGAGGAGTGGAGAGAGGAGGAGGTAGAGGTGGATGTAGTCTGGAGTAGGGGTGGGTAGAGATGGAGGTGAGGTGGAGAGTGGATGGAGGGTGAGAGATGAGAGTAGAGGAGAAGCGATGAGTAGGGTGGGAGAGGTGAGAGGTCAGGATGGGAGGGAGAGCTGGAGGTAGGGGTGGAGAGATGAGGTAGGGTGGAGAGATGAGGTAGGTGGATGAGGTAGGGGAGAGATGGAGGTAGGGTGGGAGATGGAGGTAGGGTGGAGGAGGAGTAGGTAGGGTGGACTGTGGAGAGAGCGGAGTGTAAGAGGAGAGATGGAGTGTAGGGTGGAGATGGAGGTAGAGAGGTAGATGGAGGTAGGGTGGAGAGTGGAGATAGGGTGGAATGAGTAGGAGGATAGGGTGGAGAAGTATAGGATGGAGGGTGGAGGGAGGAGGTGGAGATGAGGTAGGTGAGATGGAGGTAGGGTGGAGAGGATGGAGGTAGGTTGGAGAGATGGAGGTAGGGTGGCGAGATGGAGGGGTGAGATTGGTTGGTAGAGAGGGAGAGATGGAGTATGGGTGGAGAGTATGGAGGTAGGGTAAATGGAGTAGGGTGGAGAGGATGGAGGGTAGGGTTGGAGAAGTATAGACTAGTGGAGAGAGGAGGTAGAGGGTGAGAGATGGAGGTAGGGTGGAGAGGGAGGTAGGAGTGAGAGAGTGGAGGTAGGGTGGAGAGCTTGGAGGTAGGGTGGAGAGATGAGGTAGGGTGAGAGTATAGGTAGGGTGGAGAGAGGTCGGAGTAGGTGAGAGAGGAGGAGAGTGGAGGTAGGGTGGGAGGTGGAGGTGGAGAGGTGGAGGCAGAGATGGAGGTATGGTGGAGAGATGGGGTAGGGTGATAGATGGAGTGTATGTAGGGTGAGAGGTGGTAGGGTAGAGAGGAGAGATCTAGGTAGGGTGGAGAGATGGAGGGTGGGTGAGAATGGAGGGGTTGAGAGTGGAGGTGGACATGGAGGAGGGAGAGATGGAGGTAGGGTGGAGAGATGGAGGGGTGGAGAGCTGGTGGTAGAGTAGGGGTGGAGAGATGGAGGTAGGGTGTGAGATGGAGATGGAGGTATGGTGGAGAAGTATAGAGTAGGTGGAGAGAGGAGGTAGAGAGGAGAGATGGAGGTAGGGGTGAGAGATGATAGTGGGTGGAGAGAGTGGAAGTAGGGTGGAGAATAGAGGTAAGGGTGGAGAGGTGGAGATGGGTGGAGATAGATGGAGGTAGGTGGAGTAGGTGGAGGATGGGTGGTGGAGAGAGATGGAGTGGTGAGGTGGAGGAAGATGGAGGTAGGGTGGGAGAGATTAGGTATAGGTGGAGAGACGGAGGTATGAGAGGTAGAGATGGATGTAGGGTGGAGAGTGGAGGTAGAGAGAGTAGAGATGGAGGTAGGGTGTGCAGAGAACTGGAGGTAGGGAGGAGAGATGGAGGTAGGTTGGGAGGTATGAGGTTGGAGGGTGAGAGAGGAGGGTAGAGAGAGAGATGGAGTAGGTGGAGAGTGGAGGTAGGGTGGTAGATGGAGGTAGGGTGGAGAGATGGAGGAGGGTGGAGATAGTGGAGTAGGTGTGAGAGAGATGGAGGTAGGAGTGGAGAGTGGTGGTAGAGACGGAGTAGATCTAGGTAGGGTGGAGAGATGGAGGGTGGGTGGAGAGATGGAGGTAGGGTGGAGAGCTGGAGGTAGAGAGGAGAGATGGAGAAATGGAAGTAGGGTGGAGAGGTGGAGGTAGGGTGGAGAGATGGAAGTAGGGTGGAGAAGTATAGTGGTGGAGAGTGGAGGGCTAGAGTATGGAGGTAGGTGGAGAGGTGGAGGTAGGGTGGAGAGATGGAGTGGGTGGAGAAGTATAGGTAAGGGTGGAGAGGTGAGCTGGCTAGAGAGGTATGGAGTTAGGGTGGAGAGTGTGGTGGAGATATAGGTAGGTGGAGAGATGGAGGTAGGGTGGATGGAGGATTGAGAGGTAGGGTGAGAGATGGACGGTAGGAGATGGAGGTATGGTGGAGAGAGTGGAGGTAGGGTGAGAGAGGAGAGTGGAGTGGGTAGGGTGGAGAGATGGAGAGGTAGAGATGGAGGTATGTGGTGGAAGTGGAGGTGTAGAGAGATGGGTAGGTGGAGAGATGGGGGTGGAGAGATGGAGTGGGGTGGAGAGATGGAGAGGTAGAGAATGAGTGGTGGAGATGGAGGTAGGGTGGAGAGATGGAGAGGTAGAGATGGAGTGGTGGATATGAGGTAGGTGGAGAGATGGAGTAGATGGAGGGCTGGAGAGGAGTGGAGAGATGGAGGAGGTGGAGAGTGAGTGGTGGAGATGGAGGTAGGTGGAGAGATGGAGAGGTAGAGAATGAGTGGTGAGATGGAGTAGGGTTGGAGAGATGGAGAGTAGCAGATGGTGTGAATGGAGTAGGGTGGAGAGATGGAGTAGGTGGAGAGTGGAGGCTAGAGAGATGGAGGTAGGGTGGAGGATGGAGGTAGGGTGGAGAGGTTGGAGGTAGGGTGGAGAGATGGGGTAGGGTGGAGAGATGGAGGTAGGGTTGAGAGATGGAGGTAGGTGGAGAGATGGAGGGGTGGAGAGAGATGAGGATAGGGTGGAAGATGGAGTAGGGTGGAGAGGTGAAGAGGGTGGAGTAGGTGGAGAGTGGAGTAGGGTGAGAGATGGAGTAGGGTGAGAAGGAGTGGAGGTAGGGTGGAGAGATGGAAGGTAGGGTGAGAGGGGAGATGAGGTTAGGGGTGGAGAGATGGAGGGTGTAGAGAGATGGGAGGTAGGGTGGAGAGATGAGGGTAGGTGGAGAGATGGAGGTAGGGTGGAGAGAGTGGAGGTAGGGTGGAGAGATGAGGGTAGGGTGGAGATGGAGGTCGGGTGGAGAGATGGAGGTAGGGTGGAGAGTGTGGAGGCAGGGTGAGAGAGATGGAGGTAGAGAGGCGAGATGGGGTAGGGTGGAGAGGTGGAGGTAGGGGTGGAGAGATGGAGGTAGGGTGGGAGATTGGATGTAGGGTTGGAATGGAGGTATGGTGGAGAGATGGAGGTAGGGTGGATGAGATGGTGAGGTAGGTGGAGAGATGGAGGTAGGGTGGCGAAATGGAGGGGTGGAGAGCTAGTGGTAGAGAGGAGAGATGGGTAGGGTGGAGAGATGGAGGGGTGAGAGAGCTGGAGGTATGGAGTGGAGGAGAGGAGGTAGGTTGGAGAGGTGGAGTAGAGAGATGGAGGTAGTGGTGGAGAGATGGAGGTAGAGGTGGAGAGATGGAGGTAGGGTTGGAGATGGAGGTAGGAGGAGTGGAGAGATGGAGGTAGGGTGGAGAGATGGAGGTAGGGTGGCGAGATGGAGGTATAGAGGAGAAGAGGTAGGGTGGAGAGATGGAGGTAGGGTGGAGAGATGGAGGTAGGGTGGAGAGATGGAGGTAGGGTGGAGAGGTGGAGCTAGGGTGGAGAGATGGACGTAGGGTGGAGAGATGGAGGGGTGGAGAGCTGGTGGTAGAGAGGAGAGATCTAGGTAGGGTGGAGAGATGGAGGTAGGGTGTAGAGATGGAGGGGTGGAGAGCTGGAGGTAGGGTGGAGAGCTGGAGGTAGGGTGGAGAGATGGAGGTAGGGTGGAGAAGTATAGGTAGGGTGGAGAGACGGAGGTAGAGAGGAGAGATGGAGGTAGGGTGGAGAGGTGGAGGTAGGGTGGAGAGATGGAGGTAGGGTGGAGAGGTATAGGTAGGGTGGAGAGGTGGAGGGCTAGAGAGATGGAGGTAGGGTGGAGAGATGGAGGTAGGGTGGAGAAGTATAGGTAGGGTGGAGAGGTGGAGGGCTAGAGAGATGGAGGTAGGGTGGAGAGGTGGAGGTAGGGTGGAGAGATGGAGGTAGGGTGGAGAGATGGAAGTAGGGTGGAGAAGTATAGGTAGGGTGGAGAGGTGGAGGGCTAGAGAGATGGAGGTAGGGTGGAGAGGTGGAGGTAGGGTGGAGAGATGGAGGTAGGGTGGAGAGATGGAGGTAGGGTGGAGGGATGGAGGGGTGGAGAGGTGGAGGTAGGGTGGAGAGATGGAGGTAGGGTGGGAGAGCTGAGTAGGGTTGAGAGATGGAGTAGGTGGAGAGATGGAGGTGAGAGGAGAGATGGAGGTGGATGGGTGGAGAAGTGGAGGTAGGGTGGAGAGATGGAGGTAGGGTGGAGAGGTGGAGGTAGGGTGGAGAGATGGAGGTAGGGTGGAGAGATGGAGATAGGGTGGAGAAGTATAGGTAGGGTGGAGAGACGGAGGAAGAGAGGAGATGGAGGTAGGGTGGAGAGATGGAGGGGTGGAGAGCTGGTGGTAGAGAGGAGAGATGGAGGTAGGGTGGAGAGATGGAGGGGTGGACAGCTGGAGGTAGAGAGGAGAGATGGAGGTAGGGTGGAGAGCTGGAGGTAGGGTGGAGAGATGGAGGTAGGGTGGAGAAGTATAGGTAGGGTGGAGAGACGGAGGTAGAGAGGAGAGATGGAGGTAGGGTGGAGAGATGGAGGTAGGGTGGAGAGATGGAGGTAGGGTGGAGAGCTGGTGGTAGAGAGGAGAGATGGAGGTAGGGTGGAGAGATGGAGGGGTGGAGAGCTGGAGGTAGAGAGGAGAGATGGAGGTAGGGTGGAGAGCTGGAGGCAGGGTGGAGAGATTGAGGTAGGGTGGAGAAGTATAGGTAGGGTGGAGAGACGGAGGTAGAGAGGAGATGGAGTAGTTGAAGATGGTAGGTAGGTGGAAGAGATGGAGGGGTGGAGAGCTTGAGGTAGAGAGGAGAGATGGATAGTAGGGTGAGAAGATGGAGGGGTGGAGAGCTGGAGGTAGGGTGGAGAGGTGGAGGGGTAGAGAGATGGAGGTAGGGTGGAGAGGTGGAGGTAGGGTGGAGAGATGGACGTAGGGTGGAGAAGTATAGGTAGGGTGGAGAGGTGAGGCTAGATGAGATGAGATTAGGGTGGAGAGGATGGAGGTAGGGTGGAGAGATGGAAGTAGGGTGGAGAAGTATAGGTAAGGTGGAGAGGTGGAGGGGCTTAGAGAGATGGGTAGTTGGAGGGTGGAGGTAGGTGGAGGAGATGAGTAGGGTGGAGAAGTATAGTAGGGTGGAGAGGTGGAGGGTGAGCGTGTAGAGATGGAGGGGTGGAGAGGTGGAGGTAGGGTGGAGAGATGGAGGTAGGGTGGAGAGATGGAGGTAGGGTGGGAGATGGAGTGGTGGAAGTGGAGAGGATGGAGGATAGGGTGGAGAGATTGGAGGTAAGGGTGGAGAGATGGAGGGGGTGGAGAGATGGAGAGGTAGAGAGATGGAGGTTAGGGTGGAGAGATGATGGTAGAGAGATGGAGGTAGGTGGGTGGAGAGATGGAGGTAGTGTGGAGAGATGAGATGGTGGGTGAGGGGATGGAGAGATGGAGGTAGGTGGGGATGATGGAGAGGTAGAGATGGAGTAGGTGGATATGGAGGTAGGGTGGAGAGATGGAGGTGAGGGTGGAGAGATGGAGAGGTAGAGAATGATGGTGGAGATGGAGGTAGGGTGGGAGATGGAGGGTGAGATGGAGTGGGGATGATTGAGGTAGGGTGAAGAGATGGAGAGAGTAGAGAGTAGGTGGAGATGGAGGTAGGGTGGAGTGGAGGGTAGAGATGGAGTGGTGGGGGTGGAGAGATGGAGGTAGTGTGGAGAGGTGGAGGGCTAGAGAGATGGAGGTAGGGTGGAGAGATGGAGGTAGGGTGGAGAGGTGGAGGTGGAGAGGTGGAGAGATGGGGGTAGGGTGGAGAGATGAGGTAGGGTGGAGAGATGGAGGTAGGGTGAGAGATGGAGGGGTAGATAGATGGAGGTAGTGGTGGTAGAGAGGTTGGAAAAGGTAGGGTGGAGAGATGGAGTAGGGTGTGGAGGAGGTGGTAGGTAGGGTGGAGAGATGGAGGGTAGGTGGGAGATGGAGGAGGTGGAGAGTGTGGTAGAGAGAGAGAGTTGGAGGTAGTGGGGAGAGTGGATGTAGGTGGAAGTGGGGTAGGGTGGAGAGAGAGGTAGGTGGAGAAGTATAGGTTATTGGAGAGATAGGAGGTAGAGATGGAGATGGAGGTAGTGGTGGAGAGCGTAGAGAGAGAGTGGAGGTAGGGTGGAGAGCTGGAGGTAGGTGTAGAGATGGGTAGGGTGGAGAGAGTGATAGGTAGGGGAGGAGAGGTAGAGAGGATGAGTGAGGTAGGGTAGAGGTGGAGGTAGGTGGAGAAGAGTGGAGGCTAGGGTGAGAAGATGGAGGTGGGTGGAGTGGAGGAGGTGGAGAGCTGTGGTAAGAGAGGTAATTAGGTGGAGAGATGGAGGTGGGTGAGAGATGGCGAGGTGGAGAGCTGGAGGTAGAGAGGAGGAGATGGAGGTAGGGTGGAGAGATGGAGGGGTGGGACTGGAGGTAGGGTGAAGAATGGAGGTGGGTGAGATGGAGGAGGGTGGAGAGTATAGGTAGTGTGGAGACGGTGGAGAGAGGAGAGATGGAGGTAAGGGATGGATGAGATGGAGGTAGGGTGGAGATGATGGTAGAGTAGGGTGGAGAAGTATGGTTAGGTGGAAGATGGAGGGCGAGAGCTGGAGGTATGGTGGGAGAGGTTGAGGTAGGGTTAGGGTAGAGATGAGGTGGAGGAGGGTGGAGAGATGGAGAGGTGGAGAGGTAGGGTGGAGAAGTATAGGTAGGGTGAGAGCGGAGGTAGAGATGAGAGAGATGGAGGTAGGGGTGGAGAGTGAGGTAGGTAGAGAGGAGAGATGGAGGTTAGGGTGGAAGAGAGTGGAGGGGTAGGGTGGAGAGATGGAGGTAGGGTGGAGAGTATAGGTAGGTGGAAGAGATGTGAGAGGAGAGATGAGGTAGGTGGAGAGTGGAGGGTGGTGGAGGATGGAGGTAGGGTGGAGAGATGGAGGTAGGGTGGAGAGATGGAGGTGGAGTGGAGAGATGGAGTAGGGTGGAGATGGTGGTGAGAGGTAGAGATGGTAGGGTGGAGGATGGAGGGTAGGGTGGAGAGATAGAGGTAGGGTGGAGAGTGGGGTAGAGAGGAAGAGATTGGAAAGATGGAGTGGGTGGAGATGGAGGTAGGGTGAGAGATGGAGTAGGGTGGATAGTATGGAGGTAGGTGTGGAGAGGTGGAGGTAGGGGAGAGATGAGTAGGTGGAGAGAGGGTGGATGAGGGGTAGGAGAGATGGATAGGGTGGAGAAGTATAGTGTAGGGTGGAGAGGTGGAGGTAGAGAGATGGAGTTAGGGTGGAGAGGATGGGTGGAGTGAGAGTGGAGGTAATGTGGGAGAGATGGAGGTAGGGTGGAGAGATGGAGGGGTGAGAGGGTGCGAGGTAGGTGGTGGAGAGATGGAGGTAGGGTGGAGACGGATGGTAGGGGTGGAGAGATGGAGAGGGTAAGAGAGATGGAGGTAGGGTGGGAGATGGAGGTGTAGAGAGAGTGGGAAGGTAGGGTGAGAGAGAGAGTGGAGGTGGAGTTGGAGAGATGGAGTAAGGGTGAGAGAAGTATAGGTAGGGTGGAGAGAGACGGGAGGTAGAGAGGAGAGATGGAGGTAGGGTGGAGAGGGTGGAGGTAGGTGGAGAGATGGAGGTAGGGTGGAGAGATGGAGGTAGGGTGCGAGAGATGGATGTAGGGTGGAGAGCTGTGGGTAGAGAGGAGAGATTAGGTAGGAGATGGAGAGATGGGGTGGGGAGAGATGGAGGGGTGGAGAGCTGGAGGTAAGAGGAGGAGAGATGGAGGTAGGGTGGAGAGTAGTGGAGAGATGGCTTAGAGCTGGAGGTAGGGTGGAGAGATGGAGGTAGGGTGGGAAGATGGAGGTAGGGTGGAGAAGGGGTAGATGGAGGTAGGGTGGGAGAGACGGAGGTAGAGTAGGAGAGATGGAGGTAGGGTGGAGAGCTGGAGGTAGGGTGGAGAGATGGAGGTATGGTGGGAGAGTAAGGTAGGGTGGAGAGAGGAGGGGGTAGTAGGGAGAGATGTAGGTAGGGTGGAGAGGATGGAGGTAGGGTGGAGAGGAGGTGGAGTGGTAGAGATGGGAGATGAGGTAGGTGGAGATGGGGTAGAGGGAGGAGGTAGATGAGGTGGGTGGAGAGATGGAGGTAGGGTTGAATGAAAGATGGAGATTAGGGTGGAGAGATGGAGGTAGAGTGGAGAGAGTATGGAGGTGGTATTTGGTAGATGACTAGGTAAGAGGAGAGATGATGAGGTAGGGTGGAGAGTGGAGGTAGGGTCGAGATGGAGGTAGGGTTGGAGAGCTGGAGGTATGTGGAGAGGATGGAGGTAGGGGGAGAATATGGAGGTAGGGAGACGGGAGGTAGAGAGGAGAGATGAGGTAGGGTGAGAGGTGGAGGTAGGGTGGAGAGGAGGTGGAGTGGTGAGGTGGAGAGATGGTAGATTAGGGTGCAGAGATGAGGAGGTGGAGAGCTGTGGTAGAGAGGAGATCTAGGTAGGGTGGAGAGATGGAGGGTAGGGTGAGAGATGGAGGGGTGGAGAGCTAGGAGAGAGAGAATGGAGGCTAGGGTGGAGAGATGAGAGGGGTGGGAGTGGAGGTAAGGGTGGAGGAAGAAAAAAAAATTGGGGAGGGGAGAGGAGTAGGAGGTGGAGATGGAGGTAGGGTGGAAAGGTATAGGTAGGGTGGAGAGAGGAGTAGGTAAGGAGAGATGGAGGTAGGGTGGAGAGATGGGGTAGGGTGGATAGGAGAGTGGAGTAGGGGAGAAGTATAGGTAGAGGTGAGAGTGGATGGGCTAGAGGAGGATGGAGGTAGGTGGAGAGGTGAGGTAGGGTGGAGAGATGGAGGTAGGGTGGAGAGATGGCGAGTAGGGTTGAGAAGTATAGGTAGGGTGGAGAGAGGAGGTAGAGAGGAGAGATGGAGGTGAGGGTGGAGAGTGGGGGTAGAGAGGGAGTGGAGGGTAGGGTGGAGAGCTGGAGGTAGGGTGGAGAGATGGAGGTAGGTTGGGAGAAGTATAGGTGGTTGAGAAGACGAGAGGTAGAGATGAGAGATGAGGTAGGGTGGAGAGTTGGAGTAGGGTGGAGGATGGAGGTATGGTGGAGAGATGGAGTAGGGTGGGAGGAGAATGAGGTAGGGTGGAGAGGAGGTGGGTGGCGGCTGGAGAGAGGAGAGATAGGTAGGTTGGAGAGATGGAGAGGTGGGGTGGAAGAGATGGAGGTAGGGTGGGATCTGGAGGTATAGAGATAGATGGAGAAATGGAAGGTAGGGTGGAGAGGTGGAGTAGGTATGAGAGATTATGAGTACGGTGGAGAAGTATAGGTAGGGTGGAGAGAGTGTAGGCTAGAGATGAGGAGGATGAGGGTGGAGAGGTGGAGCTAGGGTGGAGAGATGGAGTAGGGTGGAGAAGTATAAGGTAGGGTGAGAGGTGAGGTAGAGGAGATGGAGTGGGTGGAGTGTGGAGAGGTGGAGAGATAGGGTGGAGAGATAGAGGTAGGTGGAGAGATGGAGGTAGGGTGGAGAGATGAGGGGGGAGAGGAGGTAGAGGGGGAGAGATGGGGTAGGTTGGAGAGATGGAGGGTGAGAGATGGAGAGGTACGAGATATGGAGTAGGGGTTGAGAGCATGGAGGTAGAGTAGAGAGATGGAGGTAGGGTGTGGAGAGTGGAGGGAGGGTGGAGAGATGGATGTAGGTGGAGAAGGTATAGGTAGGTGTGAGAGACGGAGGGTAGAGGAGAGATGGAGTAGGGTGGAGAGGGTGAGGTAGGGTGGAGAGATGGAGGTAGGTGGAGAGATGGAGGTAGGGTGAGAGATGGAGTAGGGTGGAGAGCTGTGGAGAGGGAGGAGATTGAGGTAGGGTGGGAAGAGATGGAGGTGGGTGGAGATGGAGGTGGGAGATGTGGAGTAGTAGATTAGAGATGGAGTGAGGTGGAGAGATGGAGGGTGGAAGCTGGAGGTATGGGTGGAGGATTGGAGAGATTAGGGTGAGAGATGGAGTAGGGTGGAGAAGTATAGGTAGGGTGGAGAAGACGGTAGGGTGGTAGAGAGGAGAGATGGCTTTTCAGGTAGGGTGAGAGATTGGAGGTTAGGGTGTAGAGATGGAAGGTAGGGTGGAGAAGTATATGTAGGTGGATAGGTGGAGGGCTAGAGAGATGGAGTAGGGTGGAGAGGTGGAGGTATGTGGGGGGGTGGAGAGATGGAGGTAGGGTGGAGAGATGGAGGTATAGGTATGGTAGGGTGGGATAGGAGGTGGAGAGAGTGGAGGTAGGGTGGAGAGTGGATGTAAGAGGGGATGGAGGTAGGGTGGAGAGTGGAGGTAGGTGGAGAGATGGAGGTAGGGTGGAGAGTATAGGGGTGGAGAGACGGGAGGTAGAGAGGAGAGATGGAGGTAGGGTGGAGAGGTTGAGGTAGGGTGGAGAGATGGAGAGGATGGAGATGGAGGGGGTGGAGATGGTAGGAGAGAGAGAGAGTAGGGTGGAGAGATGGAGTGTTGTGGTAGGAGAGATGGAGGTAGGGTGGAGAGATAGTTGTGAGACGAGGTAGGAGTAGAGATGGAGGTAGGGTGGAGAGTGGAGTAGAGAGGAGAGATGGAGGTAGGGTGGAAGTGGGGTAGGTGGAAGAGATGAGTAGGGTGGAGAGTAAGGTAGGGGTGGAGAGTAGGAGGTAAGAGGATGGATGGAGGGTAGGGTGAGAGGGGAGGTAGGAGAGGAGAATGGAGGTAGGGTGGAGAGATGGAGGTAGGGTGAGAGATGGAGGTAGGGGTGGAGAGCTGGTGGTAGAGAGAGAGTCTAGGTAGGGTGGAAGATGGGGGGGGTGGAGAGATGGAGGGGTGGAGAGCTGGAGTGTAGATGAGGAGAGATGGAGGTAGGGTGGAGGAATGGAGATGGTGGAGAGTGGAGTAGGGTGGAGAGATGGAGGTAGGGTGGAGAGATGGAGGTAGGGTGGAGGAAGAATATAAAGGTAGGGTGGATAGACGGAGGTAGAGAGGAGAGATGGAGGTAGGGTGGAGAGATGGAGGTAGGGTGGAGAGATGGAAGTAGGGTGGAGAATATAGGTAAGGTGAGAGGTGGAGGCATAGGTAGGGTGAAGAGATGGAGGAGTAGGATGGAGAGGTGGAGGTAGGGTGGTAGAGATGGAGTAGGGTGAGGCGGGGTAGGTAGAGATGGAGTTAGAGAGGGAGAGGGAGTAGTGGAGGGTAGGGTTGGAGAGCGGAGGTTTCAGGAGAGGAGAGATGAGGTAGGTGGAGAGGTGGAGGTAGAGGGAGAGATGGAGGGTAGGGTGGAGAGATGGAGGGGTTGGAGAGCCTTGGAGGTAGGGTGGAGCAGGATGGAGGTAGGGTGGAGAGATGGAGGTAGGGATGAGAGTATAGGTGGGAGGTGGAGGAGACGGAGGTAGAGAGGAGAGGGAGTAGGGTTGGAGAGATGGAGGTAGGGTGGAGAATGGAAGTAGGGTGGAGAGAGGTTAGGTAGGTCGGAGAGTGGGGGCTAGAGAGATGGAGTATGGTGGCAGGGTGGAGGTAGGTGGGAGAGATGGAGGTAGGGTGGAGAGATGGAGGTAGGGTGAAGAGGTAGGGTGGAGAGACGAGGTAGAAGGAGGAGATGAGGTAGGGTGGAGATGGAGGTGGAGGAGAGATGGAGTAGGGTGGAGAGCTGGAGGTAGGGTGGAGAGATGGAGGTAGGTGGAGAGTAGGTAGGGTGGAGATGGAGGTAGGGGGGAGAGATGGAGGTAGGGTGGAGAGATGGAGGTAGGGTGGAGAGATGGAAGTAGGGTGGCGAAGGAAGGTAAGGGATGCGTGGAGGTAGGAGAGGTAGGAGAGATGGAGGGTAGTGGTGGAGAGAAGTGGAGGTTAGAGTAGTGTGGAGAGATGGAGGTAGGGTGGAGAGATGGAGGTAGGGTGGAGAGTATGGATATGAGGGTGGAGACGGAGGTAGAGAGGAGAGATGGAGGTAGGGTGGAGAGCTGGAGTAGGAGTAGGAGAGATGGAGTAGGGTGGAGAGCTGTGGTAGGTGGAGGGGAGAGATGGAGGTTAAGGGTGGAGAGTATGAGGTAGGGTGGAGAGACGGAGAGGTAGAAAGGAGAGATGGAGAGTAGGTGTGGAGAGGTGGAGGTAGGGTGGAGAGATGGAGGTGGTGGAGAGATGGAGGTAGGGTGGAGAGATGGAGGTAGGGTGGAGAGATGGAGGTAGGGTGGAGAGCTGGTGGTAGAGAGGAGAGATCTAGGTAGGGTGGAGAGATGGAGGGTGGGTGGAGAGATGGAGGGGTGGAGAGCTGGAGGTAGAGAGGAGAGATGGAGGTAGGGTGGAGAGATGGAGGGGTGGAGAGCTGGAGGTAGGGTGGAGAGATGGAGGTAGGGTGGAGAGATGGAGGTAGGGTGGAGAAGTATAGGTAGGGTGGAGAGACGGAGGTAGAGAGGAGAGATGGAGGTAGGGTGGAGAGATGGAGGTAGGGTGGAGAGATGGAAGTAGGGTGGAGAAGTATAGGTAAGGTGGAGAGGTGGAGGGCTAGAGAGATGGAGGTAGGGTGGAGAGGTGGAGGTAGGGTGGAGAGGAGGTAGGTGGAGGATGGAGGTAGGGTGGAAAGTATAGGTAGGGTGGAGAGTACGGAGGTAGAGAGGAGAGATGATGGGTAGGTGAGAGCTGGAGGTAGAGAGGAGAGATGGAGGTAGGGTGGAGAGCTGGAGGTAGGGTGGAGAGATGGAGGTAGGGTGGAGAAGTATAGGTAGGGTGGAGAGACAGAGGTAGAGAGGAGAGATGGAGGGGGTAGGAGAGGATGGAGTAGGGTGGAGGAGATGGAGGTAGGGTGGAGAGATGGAGGTAGGGTGGAGAGATGGTAGGTAGGGTGGAGAGATGGAGGTAGGTATAGGAGAGACTGGTGGTAGAGAGAGAGATCTAGGTAGGGTGGAGAGTTGGAGGTGGTGGAGAGATGGAGGAGGATGAGGGTGGAGAGGCTGGAGTAGAGAGGAGAAAATAGGGTGGAGAGTGAAGTTGAGGGTTGGAGAGGTGGAGGGGGTAGAGATGGAAGTAGGGTAGAAGTTATAGGTAGGGTGGAGAGGTGGAGGGCTAGAGCAGATGGAGGTAGGGTGGAGAGGTGAGGGTAGGGGGGTGGAGAGATGGACGTAGGGGGGAAGTAAGTTAGGTTGGAGAGGTGGAGGGCTAGAGAGATGGAGTTAGGGTGAGAGGTGGAGTGTAGGGTGGAGAGATGGAGGTAGGTGGAGAGATGAGGTGAGAGAGATGGAGGGGTGGAAGTGGGGTAGGTGGAGAGATGAGGTAGGTGGAGAGATGGAGGTGGTCGGAGAGTACTGGAAGGTAGTAGAGATGGAGTAGGTGAGAGATGGAGTGTAAGATGGAGGTAGGGTGGAGAGATGGAGGGGGGTGAGAGATGGATGTAGGGTGGAGAGTAGGAGGATAGGGTGGCAGAGACGGATGTAGAGAGGAGAGATGGAGGTAGGGTGGAGAGGTGGAGGCTAGGTGGAGAGATGGAGGTAGGTGGAGAGATGGAGGTTAGGGTGGAGAGATGGAGAGTAGGGTGGAGAGTGGTGGAAGAGGAGAGATAGGTAGGGTGGAGAGATGGAGGGTGGGTGGAGATGGAGGTGTGAGATAGTGGAGTGTAGAGAGAGAGATGGGGTAGGGTGGAGAGGATGGAGGCGGTGGAGAGCGGAGGTAGGGTGGAGAGATGGAGGTAGGGTGGAGAGATGGAGTATGGTGGAGCAAGTATAGTAGGGTGGAGAGAGGAGGTAGAGAGGAGAGATGGAGAGTAGGGTTGGAGAGAGGTTAGGGGTGGAGAGATGGTAGTAGGGTGGAGAAGATGGTAGGTGAGAGATGGAGGTAGAGAGATGGAGGTAGGTGGAGAGAGGACGGGTGGATAGGTAGGGTGGAGAGATGGAGGTAGGGTGGAGAGATGGAGGTAGGGTGGGAGTAAGGTAGGGTGGAGAGACGGAGGTAGAGAGGAGAGATGGAGGTAGGGTGGAGAGCTGGAGGTAGAGAGGAGAGATGGAGGTAGGGGAGTGTGAGATGGAGGTAGGGTGGAGAAGATGGAGGTAAGTGGTGGATATAGATGGAGAGTAGGGTGGAGAGCGGAGGTAGGGAGGGAGAGATGGAGGTAGGGTGGAAGAGTGAGGTAGGGTGGAGAGATGGAGGTGGAGGGCGATATGGAGGGGTGGCAGATCTGGAGGTAGAGAGGAAGAGATTGGGTAGGGTGGAGAGATGGAGTAGGGTGTGAAGATGGAGTTAGGGTGGAGAGATGGAGGTAGGGTGGGAATAGTCGTGAGAGACGGAGGTAGGAGAGGTGGAGGTAGGGTGGAGAGCTGGAGGTAGAGAGGTAGAGATGGAGGTAGCGTGGAGAGCTGGGAGGTAGGGTGGAGAGATGGAGGTTAGGGTGGAGAAGTATAGGTAGGTGGGAGAGACGGAGGTAGAGGGGAGAGCATGGAGGTTAGGTGTGGAGAGGTGGAGTAGATGAGGTAGGAGATGGAGAGTAGGGTTAGAGAGATGGAGTGTAGTGGTGGAGAAGTGGAGGGTAGGATGGCAGAGCTGGGGGTTAGGGGGGTGGCGAGAGAGGTTAGACTAGTGGCTGAGGAGAGATGGAAGGAGGTATGAGTGGCTGGGGTGAGAGCATGGAGGGGTGAGAGCTGGAGTGTAGAGAGGAGAGATGGGCGTAGTGTGGAGAGATGGAGGTGTGGAGAAGTGGAGGTAGGGTGTAGAGATGGAGGTAGGTGGAGAGATGGAGGTAGGGTGGAGAGTATGGAGGGTTGAGGAACGGTAGGAAGTGGAGAGTGGAGAGATGAGGTGGTGGAAGTTGAGAGGGAGAATAAGGAGGGGACAGGTGGAGGGCTAGATAGATGGAGAGTAGGGTGGAGAGATGGAGGTTAGGGTGGAGAGATGGAGGTTAGTGGTGTAGAGATGGAAGGTAGTGTGGAGAAGTAGTAGGGAGTGAGGAGAGTGGGCTGGTAGGGAGACGCTGAGGTAGAGAGGAAGATGGAGGTAGGGTGGGAGATGGAGGGGTTGGAGCGAGTATGGGGGATGGAGGTAGGGTGGAGAGATTGAGGTGGAGGGTGGAGAATGTAGGGGGTGGAGGCAGGTGAGAGTGGAGGTGGGAGAGAGGAGTAGAGGAGAGGAGATGGAGGGGGGGGTTTTATAGGGGTGGAGTAGGGTAATGGAGGTGGAGGGTGGATAGAGTGTGGGTGGAGTAGATGAGTCGGTGGAGGGCTTAGAGAGATGGAGGTAAGGGTGGAGAGGTGGGAGGTAGGGTGAGAGATGGAGGTAGGTGGGAGAGATTTTTGGAGAGTGGACGCGGATGGTAGAGATGATAGGTGAGGTCGAGTGGAGTACGGAGTGGAGAGAGATGGAGGTAGTGGAGTGAGGAGGAGGGGAGAATGGAGGGCTAGAGAGTGGAGGACTGGATGGTCGAGGGTGGGACGAGATGGAGTTAGGGTGGAAGAGAGATCGGTAGGGTTTGAGAGACGAGGGGTGGAGGAGAGTGAGGGTGGAGAGATGGAGGGGTGGAGAGATGGAGGTAGGGTTGGCGAGATAGAAGGTGGAGAGGTGGAGGTAGAGAGATGAGTTAGGGTAGGTAGAGAGTGGAGGTAGAAGTGGGAGTGTAGAGATGGAGGTAGGGTGGAGAGAGGAGGTAGGAGTGGAGAGAGAATAGTAGGTGGAGTGGGAGTGGAGAGATGGAGGTGGTAGGAGAGATGGAGGTAGGGTGGAGAGCTGGAGAGTAGGAGAGTGGGGAGATGGAGGTAGGTGAGAGCTGGAGGTAGGATGGAGTGGTGAGAGATGGAGTTAGGTGGAGAGAGGTTAGGATGAGTGGTGGAGAGTAGAGGTGGAGAAGGAGGGTAGAGATGGGTAGTTTGGAGAGGTGGATGGTAGGGTGGAGAGATGGGAGGGTGAGGTGGAGAGGTAGAGTGAGTGTGAGGGGTGGGGGAGAGATGGAGGTAGTATCTCTCTCAGTGAAACTTGAGTCATCTTATTTCCAAGGGGGATGGTGGTACTCTCATCTCCATCCTCCTTATGACATTCTTCTCGTGGTCAGTCAAGCGGGGAGCTG